>NC_090649.1:344642515-344984256 GCF_040937935.1 Hyperolius riggenbachi | reverse complement strand
CCCGCGGCACGCCTGCGTATACGGTTCCCGACTGCGGGTTTGACCAGATTAAGCGGGGAACAGCCTTATTTAAGCTACAAACAAGGCTGGAACCCCTCAAACACTTCCCACTGCCACCACTAGCTGTTCGCTAGACACTTCCACTCTGCTGTTGAGTCCTCAGCGCGCACTCCGCGTTTTCGTATTTGGGTCAGCTTTGCGCTTAGGCCAAATACGGGAACGCCACGCACCCACACACACACACAGTTGCAATCTTACACTGTCGTGAAGCAAAGACCCACTAACAGTCGTTCCGAACGATACTGTTAGCCACTCTGCTGTCGCTACTCGCACTGGCGTTGTTCATACGTTGGGTCAGCTGCGCGCTTAGGCCAACATATGACAAACGCCCCCACACACAATGCAATTACAATTTCATACGGTAGTGTTGCTCAAGCGTACAATTAGGCATGAAACTTATACACAGCTACAATGCAGTCTCCTTTAGGCTATGAGTGTTAGTTTAGTACAGCAGAAGTCAAGCTTATTAAATAATAATTTAATATTCCAGAAAAACATAGAACAGTGCAGAACTTAATATATACAAAAGATTGCAAAAAACAAAGTAAAAATAGTTACAAGATAAAAGTTACAAAGATAACACACACGGATATTTGCGTAAAATAAAAATGGGGATTAAAAAAAAACGTTACCAACTTGAAGGTCTCAACGTTGTCGGCAGGAGCATGCCGCTTGGTCGACCAGAAGTCGAGATCAACTCTAGCTATGCGCTAACTCCGAGAGCAGATAGTCACTAGGCATCTGCCTCTGCTTTTTATACTCTGAGCTACGCCTGGAGGCTGCAACTTCCTTGGGAAGGGGAGGAACTAGGTTTTAATTAAATCTCAGACATATTCCATTTCCAGGTAAAAGTCTATACATCAAAGATTGTGAAGTGAGTCTTTCAACTCCAGGTGAAAACTTGATTAAGGCTTTTTCCTGTCTCCGTTTTATTAGATGTAATTTACAGGGTATAGTTTTGCACCTCCACTAATGATTTAATTTCCACAGGTAAAAAATGGTATCAACAGGACTTCACCCATTTCTAATAGCCTGTCATGTACATTTCAAACGTTCCTGTGTTAGTCTCCAGACTCTGGTCCTCTTGCTTTGTGTATTGAGACAATGGGCCGTCTCCTGAGTTCAAAAAACCAGGCAGATAATCCCATTAGCACTCTCAGAGGAACTGCATACAGACTCAAAGCACCTCATATGGCCAAGACAATCACCCATTTCCTTGCCCCAAGCAACTTAAGGTAACAGCTCCCTTCTGGCAGACCTACACGGAACACAGGCAGAAAAATGAAAGAATATGTTCCTTTATTCCTAACATCATCAGCACCCCAATATATCACCACACCTCCCCTCTTTAGAATGGGGCAAGGCAAATGATCTTCCCAGATTATCCTGCCTGCGCCTACATTGTTGGTTCTGCTTGACGGGACAGTCCATCAGCATTCCCATGATTGCTCCCCTTCCTATGTTGAATGGTGAAGCTATATTGTTGGAGAACTAAGCTCCATCTCAGCAGTTTTCCATTGTCCCCAGAAACCCGATGTAACCAACTAAGAGGGTTGTGGTCCGTTACGACGGTGAATACACGACCGTAGAGATAGTGCTGCAGCTTTTGTAGGGCCCATACAATTGCCAAGCACTCCTTCTCTATGGTGGCGTAAGCTACCTCCCAGGGTAGCAGCTTCCAACTTAAGTACAGAATCGGATGTTCTTCCCCAGTTTGGTTTACCTGGCTTAATACAGCACCTAGGCCAAAGGCTGAGGCGTCCGTCTGGGCTGAAGTCTGGCGCTTGCAACACGGGAGGGCTGGCTAGGGCCCTCTTCAGAGCTGTGAATGACTGTTCACATTCTGGTGTCCAGAGAATCTGCTTGGGCAGCTCCTTTTTTGTGAGGTCTGTCAATGGCTTGGCGAGGGCACTGTAGTTGGGGACAAACTTTCTATAGTACCCCACAGTCCCTAAGAAGGACTGAATCTGTTTCTTCATCTGGGGGGTGGGCCAGGACACAATGGCATCTACCTTCCCCATATCTGGACGAAGCTCTCCCCCCCCCCCACCACATGTCCCAGGTACTGTACCTGTTTCATGCCGATCTGACACTTGCTAGGCTTGACTGTTAGTCCTGCTGCAGTGATGCGCCCCAAAACCTGTGACAGCTGCGCTAAGTGGTCGTTCCAGTTGGCGCTAAACACGGCGATGTCATGCAGGTAGGCGACAGCGCAGTGTTCCAAACCTTCCAGGAGACCATTTACAACCCTTTGGAAGGTGGCCGGGGCGTTTTTCATTCCAAAAGGCATTACATTAAATTCAAACAGACCTGAGGGGGTGATAAAGGCAGACCTCTCCCGTGCCTCAGCTGTTAGAGGGACCTGCCAGTATCCCCGACTCAAATCCACGATTGTTAGATATTGCGCGCCAGCTAGCTTATCTAACAATTCGTCGACCCTCGGCATTGGGTAAGCATCTGACGCAGTTATCAAATTTAGTTTTCGATAATCTACACAGAACCAAGTGGTCTGGTCCCGTTTGGGTACTAGCACTACAGGTGATGCCCATGCGCTGTGCGACCGTTGGATCACCCCTAGTGACAGCATTTCCTCAATCTCCTTGCTGATGTGGGCCTGAACCTCAGGGGAGACTCTATAGGCTGACTGTCTAACCGGCTTGTTATTTCCGGTGTCAACATGGTGTACAGCCAGGCTGGTCAGACCAGGGCAGGCTGTAAAGGTACCACGGTAAAGGGTCAGCACATCAGATAGCCCAGCCTGCTGCTCTGCTGTCAACTCCGGATTGATCTGCACCTCGGTAACAGAGTCGGTTTCCTGGGTGGAGGCCAGGATGTCAACCAGGGCCTCTGCTTCACCGTCCGGTAGCAAACTGCAGACAGGGAGAGCGCAAGCGGTTCTAGCATGATGTTCCTTTAACATATTTACATGGTATGTTTTCAGCTGCTTACCTCGGTCATCCAGCGCGACCACATAGGTCACATCACTAATCTTCCTATGTATGGTATAGGGCCCATCCCAAGCGGCCTGCAGCTTATTCTGTCGCATCGGGTTTAGGACCCATACCTTGCGACCTACCTCATAAACTCTCTCCCTAGCCCCGTGGTCATACCACTGCTTCTGGGTGGCCTGGGCTTGAGTCAGATTCTCTCGCACTAACCCCACCAGGGTGTCCATCTTTTCCCGGAACTTTAGAACGTATTCCACTATGGAGACCCCGGGACCCATATCCTGCCCCTCCCAGACCTCTCGAATGAGATCGAGGGGTCCGCGTACCCTCCTCCCATATAAGAGCTCAAAGGGCGAGAACCCGGTGGATGCCTGGGGCACCTCACGATAAGCAAACAGTAAGTGGGGCAAGTATCGCTCCCAGTCTCTCCCTTGCGATTCAACAAACACCCTTAGCATCTGTTTCAGAGTACCATTGAACCGCTCACATAACCCATTTGTCTGGGGGTGGTAAGGGCTGGCCATGATGTGTTCTACCTGCATTTGTTTACAGAGGCATTCCATTAGGTGCGACATGAATTGCGGGCCGTGATCGGTGAGCATTTCACGGGGAAAACCGACCCGTGAGAAAATGCGCACCAATGCGTCCGCAACCTTGTCTGCCCGTATGGAGCTCAGGGCTACAGATTCAGGGTAGCGAGTGGCATAATTGACCACCGTAAGAATGAAACGTTTCCCGGTGCTGCTGGGTATTGCTAGAGGCCCAATTATGTCCACAGCAACCCTTTGGAAGGGCTCCTCTATGATGGGCAAGGGCCTCAGTGGGGCTTTGTCTGTGTCACCTGCTTTGCCGACCCGCTGACATGCGACACAAGACTGGCAAAAATCGGCAATATCTGTCCCCATGTGGGGCCAATAAAAATTGTGGGCAAGCTGGGATTTGGTCTTGCGGATCCCCAAGTGACCAGCCAGGGGCACCTCATGTGCTATTCTTAATAGCTGCTCCCTGTACCTGTGGGGCACAATCAACTGCCTGTCTGCCTCCTCCACTCCAGACAGCTCAGAGGGAGTAACCTCTCTGTACAGTCTGCCGTGCTCCCAGTACACCCTCACTTTGTCGCCCTCCACCGGTGCCCTGTCCGCCAGACCCCTGAGCTCTCCCAGGCTGCTATCAAGTCGCACAGCCTCAGGGAACTCAGCGCTGTCGGCCACAGGCACCAGGGAGGTGGCAAACTGAGAGGCCTCTGGGTCCTCAGAGCCAGGCTCTGAAGTGGAAGAGCCCGACCCAGTGACATCAGCCCCTTCAGTGGACAATTCGTCTGCTGCAGCCCGGTGAGCACTTCGGGTCACCACTGCAGCTGACGGAGCGTTCACTGTACACATGTCATTATGCAACACATCACATATTACATCAACATTATCTGCATTCATGGTAACAACGTGTCCTCCTCCAGGCCTGGGCACTGGAGACTCACTAGGGCTGGCTCCTAGTACACAGTCCGTAGCCCCTGGGGCCTCACCAGCACTCCCCGCTTGCACAGCATTATCACACAGTACCTTGCAAGAGTCCGGAACTTCTGCGGGGGATGCAGGCTCCATGGGGTGTGGAGTAGGCTCATACCGGGCCACTAACCGTCCCAGGTCAGTACTCAACAAAACGTTCGTGGGGATGACATCCGTTACCCCCACTTCTTTCATTCCGCTGCCGGCCCCCCAATCCAGGTGGACCAAGGCGGTGGGTATGGCGGGGGGGGGCCTCACCAGCACTCCCCGCTTGCACAGCATTATCACACAGTACCTTGCAAGAGTCCGGAACTTCTGCGGGGGATGAAGGCTCCATGGGGTGTGGAGTAGGCTCATACCGGGCCACTAACCGTCCCAGGTCATTACTCAACAAAACGTTCGTGGGGATGGCATCCGTTACCCCCAATTCTTTCATTCCGCTGCCGGCCCCTCAATCCAGGTGGACCAAGGCGGTGGGTATGGTGGGGGTGACACCCCCAACTCCTTTGACAGCCATAGTCTTGCCAGGAATGTACTCCTCAGGGTTCACAAGCTGGGGGTGCACAAGAGTCACCTCTGCTCCAGTGTCTCTTAGACCGGTGGTAACCGTATCCCCAACCGTGACAGGTTGCAGATTCTCTGCATAGCTACCTGCATTCCTGGTGGCACACAACGCATTTCGGGCCCCGCCAGAGTTTGGGGCTTCCTTCTTCTTTTCTGGGCACGTAGCACTGATGTGACCCGGTTTGTTACAGGCAAAACATCTCCGCGTGTCAACGGTGGCTGTTCTACCTCCAGGCGGCTGCGGGACTTGGCTTCGCTGGGTGCTCAGAGGAGAAGGTCTCGCAGTCTTTTCTCCCTTCCAGCTGGGTGCCGTAGTCCTCCGAAAATCAGATGCTCGATTGGACGTGTAGGCATCAGCGACTTTCGCGGCCTCATCCACGGTCTTCGGCTCTCGGTCCCTCAACAGGACAAGTGTGGAGGAACTGGTCTTTTATTATCAGTTCCTGCAGGGCATCAAAGGTCTCAACCGCCAGTCCTTTTACCCACTGCTGGAAGGCAGTGCGCAGGTTGCACGCGTGATCCAGGTAACTGTCATTAGGACCTCGCTGCACTGTCCTGAAACGTTTTCGATACACCTCTGGCGTGAGGTGGTATCGTGCAATGATGGCTTTCTTAATTGCCTCAAAGTCTGTTTCTTCCTCCTGGGGGAGACTCAAAAACGCCTCCAGGGCCTTGCCTCTCAGTCCTGGTGTGAGATATCTTGCCCACTGCTCACGGGGCACCCCATACTGCCGACAAGTCCTTTCAAACCCCTGTAGGAAAGTGTCTATGTCAGAGTCCTTGTCCATAGCGGGGAACTTATCCAGGGGGATTCTGTGGACTCGCTCACCTTCGCATTCTGCGGGTCCAGCAGACCGGTTCTGCTGCTGAAGTTTAGCCAGCTCCAGCTGGTGTTGCCGTTCAGCTCTTCCCTCCTCTGCCTGTCGGTGCAGTAGGATCAGCTTTAGGCGCAGTTCAGGATCAGCCGAGTTCAGTAGCTGTAGAACAGCTTCCAGAGATGGCATCTCCCTGCTTGGTGGATCGTCCAGGACATCGTCTCCACTCGCATTCTGTGGCGGGAGCGATTCCTCCTCTGGCATGTCGTGAGCTGCATCCGCTGACGTTGAAGCACGGGCTCGCTCTGCCTCATCATACTCCTCGAGCGCACGAACTAACTGCTCCTTAGTCTGGCCGCTCACCGTCTCGATGCCTTTGTGCTCACACAGGTTGAGTAGTATCTCTTTGTTTTGCCTTGCATAGCTGGATGCTTTCTGAGCCATCGTGTTGCAAAAAATAAAAACAAAAAAGGGGGGGAAAGGGAAAGCAAAATACCAAGTGTGTATCTTTGAACAAAAAAAAACGTATATAGATTCTGCACTGAGTAGACTTCTGTAGGCTAGTTGCTTCTAGCAAGCTTCCAGCCTTTAGTACTCAGAATAGCGAGCTAAACTGCGTACTAATGTACTAAACGTTCCCACCACTGCCAGCCAATTATGTCAGGAACCGGCCTGCGGCACGCCTGCGTATATGGTTCCCGACTGCGGGTTTGACCAGATTAAGCGGGGAACAGCCTTATTTAAGCTACAAACAAGGCTGGAACCCCTCAAACACTTCCCACTGCCACCACTAGCTGTTCGCTAGACACTTCCACTCTGCTGTTGAGTCCTCAGCGCGCACTCCGCGTTTTCGTATTCGGGTCAGCTTTGCGCTTAGGCCAAATACGGGAACGCCACGCACCCACACACACAGTTGCAATCTTACACTGTCGTGAAGCAAAGACCCACTAACAGTCGTTCCGAACGATACTGTTAGCCACTCTGCTGTTGCTACTCGCACTGGCATTGTTCATACGTTGGGTCAGCTGCGCGCTTAGGCCAACGTATGACAAACGCCCCCACACACAATGCAATTACAATTTCATACGGTAGTGTTGCTCAAGCGTACAATTAGGCATGAAACTTATACACAGCTACACTGCAGTCTCCTTTAGGCTATGAGTGTTAGTTTAGTACAGCAGAAGTCAAGCTTATTAAATAATAATTTAATATTCCAGAAAAACATAGAACAGTGCAGAACTTAATATATACAAAAGATTGCAAAAAACAAAGTAAAAATAGTTACAAGATAAAAGTTACAAAGATAACACACACGGATATTTGCGTAAAATAAAAATGGGGATTAAAAAAAAACGTTACCAACTTGAAGGTCTCAACGTTGTCGGCAGGAGCATGCCGCTTGGTCGACCAGAAGTCGAGATCAACTCTAGCTATGCGCTAACTCCGAGAGCAGATAGTCACTAGGCATCTGCCTCTGCTTTTTATACTCTGAGCTACGCCTGGAGGCTGCAACTTCCTTGGGGAGGGGAGGAACTAGGTTTTAATTAAATCTCAGACATATTCCATTTCCAGGTAAAAGTCTATACATCAAAGATTGTGAAGTGAGTCTTTCAACTCCAGGTGAAAACTTGATTAAGGCTTTTTCCTGTCTCCGTTTTATTAGATGTAATTTACAGGGTATAGTTTTGCACCTCCACTAATGATTTAATTTCCACAGGTAAAAAATGGTATCAACAGGACTTCACCCATTTCTAATAGCCTGTCATGTACATTTCAAACGTTCCTGTGTTAGTCTCCAGACTCTGGTCCTCTTGCTTTGTGTATTGAGACAATGGGCCGTCTCCTGAGTTCAAAAAACCAGGCAGATAATCCCATTAGCGCTCTCAGAGGAACTGCATACAGACTCAAAGCACCTCATATGGCCAAGACAATCACCCATTTCCTTGCCCCAAGCAACTTAAGGTAACAGTTCCCTTCTGGCAGACCTACACGGAACACAGGCAGAAAAATGAAAGAATATGTTCCTTTATTCCTAACATCATCAGCACCCCAATATATCACCACAGCCACCACCGCTCTTCTCAATTTCCGAGTGGTATCCGGACTGTGCACCGAGATGACGTCATCACGCTGCCATCTAGCCGTAACTAGTATCGCCCGTACATCCGGGCTTCTTCAGACGGTCACGTGAGCGGCACCGTCAGGTTGTTTTAAGTCCCTCTGCGCCTCCTCCATTAGGCATAGCCACTCCCCTCGATCGTGCTGATTGGTTCCTTTCACGTATAGGGACAGCATCAGAGAACGGAATTCCAGTTTAACTCATTCAGTTCAGCAGTTAGTATAGTTCTCACAGAAGGAGTCACGTCAGAGGCAGCATTATAGTAGCATTTTTCAAAGCACAATTCGCATCCTATTCATGTGCAAAGCATTATCAAATCATCATAGTGACAACAGTTATTCTCCCATAACAGATTATCAGGTTCCACATAAGAATCATAGATTTTTTACACTCATTACCTCCACACACAATCCATCTGATGCAAAACATCCACCAGACGGTTATAGAACCTATCAGATTAGCCAGATGATATATCAAGCAAAATTTGGACATCAGGTATACATACACCTTCCGCACCAGACACACTATATCCATATTTATGTTGGTAAAAAGGGTGCCAATGAAAGATCAGAGTTCAATCCGTCAGGTATAACAGTACCCAGCCTGAAAATCCAACTACTGACCACCCTGTTTGGATGTCCGGTCTCCATGCGGCTCTTTGTTTGATTTGTGGTGGTCTGCCCTGGCTTTATATTTGACCAGATGAGTTTCTACCTTGTATTCCAACTGTGCAGATGTTCACTATATATTTAAAGGCCTGAAGAAGGGTTACCAACCCGAAACAAATCGATGTTGTTGCCTTTTTTTCAATCAATTATATGCACTTTTTTACGTGATTAAAGAATTTGTGTACATAATTCTGCACCTTTTTGCAAATAAAAAAGAAAAAGTAATTTTTCAATTTTTGATCTTCCGTGTCTTTGGTATATCCCTGATTAATTATTTTGACTTTGAGCTTTGTGTTTGTGGTGCACCTGCAGGGATTTTTTGTATATTTTGCTTCTCCCAAATACACTAACTACTGAAAATCCAACTAGACTCAATTTGGCACAATCTTCTATCCAGATCCCCTCCCCTGGTAGGGATCTGCAACTTCACGATTCCCTTAAATCACAGACAATCAGGGTTCTTCTCATGATAGAGTTTGAAATGTGACCCCAGGGGGCTTGCCTTGTCACCTGCTTTAATGTTTCCAACATGCTGTTGTATCCGTTGTTTGATCATATGTGTAGTTTTCCCGATATATGTTTCAGGCCACAAGGGCACTCGATCATATATACAGCGAATCTGCTCTCACAATTCATAAACGTCTGAACATCGTACGATCGTCTCGATCGTGCATCAACAAACACATTGGATCGATGAACCAGGTGACAGACACTGCATTTCCCACATGGGAACATCCCCATAGGGCGCGTAGAGGGATCCAACCACATCCTCGCTGACTGTCTACTTACTGATCGATACTCCGATTGTACCAGCATGTCGCGAAGGTTGGGTACTCTCTTAGCCGCCATTCTGGGAAAGTCCCCAACCACCTCTATTATCTTAGAGTCTAGCCTCAAAATGTGCCAATGTTTGGCCAATACTCTCCTGAGTTGATTCCAATGCGTACCATATTGTGTAATTAAACGAAGATTCTCACTCCCTGATTTACCCCGTTCCTTATCATAAGACAGCAATCAGTTTCTCGGGGTACTATCGCTACAATGCCTTGCCTTATCCAAAACCTCCTGTCTATAGCCACATCTGGAAAATCTGCTACACATCTCATCAGCCTCCCTCACATAATCATCCTCCACACTGCAGTTCCGTCTAACTCGCAATAGTTGACCAACCGGTATTCCCTGCAGTAGTGAGGATGGATGGAAGCTAGAGGCGTGAAGCAGAGTATTCCCTGCTGTTGGTTTTCTGTAAGTAACAGTGCTCAATCTGTCAAAGTCCTTTCCGATCAACAAGTCCAGTAAACTAATTTCTTTGTCATCGATAGTACACGTAAGTACAATATTCCTGTCATTCATGTTTAGTTGGTCTAAGAAGACCTCAAGATCTTCTCCTGTACCCCGCCAGACCATGAAGACGTCATCAATGTATTGGGTCCAGGTCACGGCATGCTCCTCGAACCCCACATTTGCGTATATCTCCTGTCGCTCCCACAAGCTGAGATGGAGGGACGCGTAGGCCGGGGCACACGCCACGCCCATCGACGCCCCCCTTGTCTGGCGGTAGTACACACCATCAAACCTAAAACAATTTAAGGTAAGTACCATTTCCAGGAGATCCATGATGACCTGACATCTTCCAGGTTGTATTGCCCCCACATGTTTTAGGAAGAATTCCACAGCACTCAATCCCACATCATGTGGGATTGAGGCGTACAATCCCTCTACATCAATACCTACAAGTAGATCCGTCGGTTGTATCAGCAGGTCATTTATCAAGAATAGTACATGTCGCGCATCACGTGCATACGAAGGTAATTCATTAACTAAATTCTTCAAATTTGTATCTAAGAACGTCGATACTTTTTCAAACGGACCTCCAACCGCCGAAACAATTGGACGGCCTGGAGAGGTCTCAGAATTCTTATGCAATTTGGGCAGAAGGTACAACACTGGAGTTCTATAATGATCAACTTTCATGAATCTCCATTCATCATGACTAATGGCACCATTCTCCAATGCCACGTCAAGTCGACTATTTAGTTTCTCCACAATCCCCGGAAAAGGATCAGAATTCAATTTCTTATAAACATCACCGTTACTAAGTTGTCTTTGTACCTCGGTAACATACTTATCCTTCCCCCATAGGACAACATTGCCCCCTTTATCACTGGGTTTCACAATCACTGAGACGGTTTCAGATCCATAAGTGCTTCATGCTCATCAGGGGACAAGTTGTCCACAGAGGGAGGATGCCAATTGATGTACTTTAAATCATTCTCCACTGCCTCAGCAAAGGTTTTTAAATGGGGATTCTTGGGCACCGTAGTTCACTAGTTGGAGGTGGTGAGAGCCCTCCATATAACGCTGCTGTACTTCTGCCCATGTGCTTAGCTTTGCTATAGCCCAGCTTACCGCTTGCTTCGCTGCTGATGTGATCTATTACAGAACTGTACAATAAGAGCATATTGCATGCAGGACATCTCTGTTGTGTTTGATCCCAGCAAAGTCTATTGAAGAGCAGGGATGCTCGGATGTGCCTCATCCACGAATTCGGAAATCCGCGTGGTTGAAAAAAAAAAATCCGCATTCGGCCCCTTCGTTCGCGTCCACGCAACCACGCGGATTTTCTGCCGTGAATGGCGTAATCACGCGTGGATTCCCGTCCGGAGGCGGATTTTCTTTTAACGTTAATAACAAAGCCCCCATACATGCTACAATCCCCCAAATTGCATGGATTATCAAGGTGATAAGGGGCAACATAACTTCAACATAAAAAATTCCCCCAAATTTTTTTTTTCTAGAGAAAATGGATTTTAAAGTGAAATCAACACTTTAAATGGGGCTATTAATTGGTAATAAGTGGTTTTAAAAAGGGATATACGCGTTAAGCAGTCAAAGAGGTGAAGGCGAGTTCCAATGGCACTTGGCGGCGAAGGTACCGCTGGAGGAGGATGAGTGGCTGACGCCAAAAAGGCCCCAGAGAGGTTTTTGTAATTTTTTTTTGTTTTTTTTGCAGCAATTAGCAATGACATCGCAGCAGAGTTGTCAGTGGACACGGGCAGTGTGAACGCAGAGTGCAGTGGTGGTAGCGACTGAGTCAGGAGAAGGACTATGCGGGCGGTCAGTTCAGCAGCACAGAAGGACCACGGCAACATACTGGTAGTAGTAGTAGCAGCACAGCGTCATAGTGCTGGCCAAAAAATTAAATGCACCCGGTGACCCGGGCAGTGTGAACGCAGACAGAGTACATTGGTGGAAGCGAGTGAGTCAGGAGGAGGAGGACAATGCGGGCGGTCAGATCAGCAGCAGCAGCACAGAAGGACCATGGCAACATACTGGTGGTAGTAGTAGTAGTAGAACAGTGTCATAGTGCTGGCCAAAAAATTAAATGCACCCGGGTGACCCGGGCCGTGATAACGCAGACAGAGTGCATTGGTGGTACCGTGGTAGCGACTGAGTCAGGAGGAGGAGGAGGACAAAGCGGGCGTTCAGTTCAGCAGCAGCAGCACAGAAGGACCATGGCAACATACTGGTGCTAGTAGTAGCAGCACAGCATCATAGTGCTGGCCAAAAAATTAAATGCACCCCGGTGACCCGGGCAGAGTGAACGCAGAGTGCAGCAGCGGGAAGCGACTGAGTCAGGAGGAGGAGGACAATGCGGGCGGTCAGTTCAGCAGCAGCAGCACAGAAGGACCATGCCAACATACTGGTGGTAGTAGTAGCAGTAGCAGCACAGCGTCATAGTGCTGGCCAAAAAATTAAATGCACCCGGTGACCCAGGCAGTGATAACGCAGACAGAGTACATTGGTGGTACCGTGGTAGCGACTGAGTCAGGAGGAGGAGGAGGACAAAGCGGGCGTTCAGTTCAGCAGCAGCAGCAGCACAGGAGGACCATGGCAACATACTGGTGCTAGTAGTAGCAGCACAGCGTCATAGTGCTGGCCAAAAAATTAAATGCACCCGGTGACCCGGGCAGTGATAACGCAGACAGAGTGCATTGGTGGTACCGTGGTAGCGACTGAGTCAGGAGGAGGAGGAGGACAAAGCGGGCGTTCAGTTCAGCAGCAGCACAGAAGGACCATGGCAACATACTGGTGGTAGTAGTAGCAGTAGCAGCACAGCGTCATAGTGCTGGCCAAAAAATTAAATGCACCCAGTGACCCGGGCAGTGTGAACGCAGAGTGTAGTAGCGACTGCGTCAGGAGGACAAAGCGGGCGGTCAGTTCAGCAGCTCAGAAGGAGGACCATGGCAACTTACTGGTAGTAGTACCATAACACCAAAAAATTAACCAAGGTAGGCACTAGGCAGGTAGTAACTGTCTTTATAAAGGCAGGCATAGTTAACAACAGCACATGCAGCAGCCACTTCATGTCCCCCTGTGTCCGACAATAGGGGCCAGGAACTCACCTTCCACCCAAGCCTGGTTGATTTTCAGGAAGGTGAGTTTGTCCACAGAGGCGTGGGAGAGCCGAGAGCGCTTCTCTGTGACCACGCCACCGGCCGCACTAAAGCATCTCTCTGAGAGGACACTGGAAGGAGGGCAGGATAGGAGTTCCAGGGCGTACTGGGAAAGCTCGCTCCAGATGTCCAGTCTCTTGACCCAGTACTCCAAGGGGTCCACGGGGCTGTCGGTGTCATTGAGCCCGCTGGATGACCCCATATAGTCAGACACCATGGTGGTCAGTCGTTGCTTGTGCTGGTTGGTGGTGGATGCTGTGGCGGGCACCTCTGTTCTGAGCTGCTGCACTGCATACAGGCTCTTGCTTAGGCTCTTCAGGTCTCCGGGGCGCCAGTTGCTGCTGCTGCTGCTGGTGGTTGTTGTTGTGCTGCTAGTGGCAATGGCAGGCACCTCTTGCTGGCTTGGCAGAGCAGTTACAGTGGGGGTGGAAGGCTGGGGGAATGCTTCCAGTAGTCTGCGCACAAGGGCCTCCTTCAACTCCCTTGTGCGTTGCTCGGTGGTGGATGGCGTCATTAAGTCTCCCAGCTTCCCCTTCAGATGGGGATCAAGCATCAAGGTAATCCAGATGTCCTCCCTTGAACGCATCTGGATCACCCGGGGGTCCCTGCGAAGGCAGCGCAACATGTGCACAGCCATGGGAAACAAGTGGGCCCTGCCAGCAAGATCTTCCTCGTCCTCGCCATTGTCCCATAACGCATGCCTGTCCTCTTCCTGTGCCATGTCGTTGTCCTCCTCAAACCGCCATCCACGTACAACGCCTGCTGCACTCTGCTCCTCCTCCTCCTCCTCATTCAGGTTAGGGACCTCCAACTCTTCCACTACCTGCTGTGAGCCCTCCTCTGAGCTGGACTGTGCTGCCATCTGCTCCTGTTCTTCCAACTGCCTCAGGGCTTCATCCCCACGCTCAATTAAATTGTCCATTGCCTGCTCCAGTAGACAAACCAAAGGCACCCACTGGCACACAGAGGCCCGCTCCTCACTGACCATCTTGGTTGCCTCCAGGAAGGGACTCAGCACCAGGCATACTTGCTGCATCAGTGTCCACTGAGTGGCAGTAATCATGGGGACTTGCTGGTTACTGGGGACACTTGGGTCTAGCATGTAGGCCCTAAGAGCCAGCCTGTGCTGACACAGCCGCTCCAACATGGCCAGAGTCGAATTCCAGCGAACTCGCATGTCGATGATCATCCGGTGTTGTGGCCTTCCATACTGCTGCTGTAAGGTGGACAAGAGTGCAGAGGCAGTGGCTGACAGGCGGAAAAAGCGTACCACCGCCCGGGCATCCTGCAGCAGCACTTGCTCATCCCCTGGTAGGTGCGCAAGAAGCGCTTCACCACAAGATTGAGCACGTGGGCCAAGCAGGGGATGTGCTGGAGGTTTCCCTGCTGCACTGCTGCCACCAGGTTGGCCCCGTTATCGGCTGCCAGCCACATACCCCACTTCCAGGCCTCTGGGGGTCAGCCACCTCCGCTCCTGCTTCCTGAGGGCGGCCAGGACGTTGGTGGCCGTAAGCCTCTCCTTCCCCAGGGTCACCAATTTTAAAAGGGCTTGGCAGTGCCGAGGCTTGGTGCTGCTGCTGCCGAGGCGGGCTTGCTTTCCGGGTGCAGAGGGAGTTTCGTGACAGGACCCTTCTGCATCCCCCCTGATCCCGCGTGGTGGCACCACTAGCTGGGCTGATGCGCTCTTGTCCTCCCTCCCTTCCATCAGTGTCACCCAGTGGGCCGTAAAGGACAGGTAGCGACCTGTCCCAAATCTGCTACTCCACGAGTCCATGGTCACGTGGACCCGCTTGCCCACAGAGTAGTCCAGGGAACGGGCCACGTTTTCCACCGCAAACTTGTGGAGTGCTGGGATCGCGCTCCTGCTGAAATAGTGGCGACTGGGGACTTGCCACTCGGGGATGCCAAATTGGAGCAGCGTCCGCATGGCGCTCCCCTCCTGCACCAGGGAGTAGGGAAGCAGCTGTGATGCCATGGCCCGGGCCAGCAAGCCATTTAGTTTGCGGATCCGCCTGTGGCTTGGAGGCAGAGGCTTGGTCAAACCCTGAAAGGTGTCGCTCAGCAGGGTCTGACGACGCTGGGATGCAGGGGAGACAGAGGAGAGAGACGAACACTGGCTGCCAGCCTCAATGTCTGTGTCCTGAGTAGCCGAGGTGGCGGAGCGCTTGCGTGCTACTACTGCTGCTGCTGTGGGGGATTCACGACCCTGAGGGAGGGATGATGCTGCTGCGCTGGTGGGCCTTCTGCTCTCAGGAACCCCTGCCAGCAGTGCCTGCTTCCTCTTAAAGTCCGCATACTCGCGGCAGTGGCGGCTTCTCAGGTGGCCCTGGAGGGATGAGGTACCCATCTTGCTCAGACTTTTCCCACGGCTCAATCTTTTGCTGCATAACCTGCACACCGCATACCTTTTGTCATCAGTACATTCCTCAAAGCAATCCCACACTGGTGACTTTAATTTACTGCGGCCCCCACTAGCAGAGGGTGCAGCGGAACAATGTGTGGTAGTAGTTGCCGGGGGTTGCATGGTGGTGGTGCCGGCTGAAGCAGTGTCCACGCCCACTGCTGCCGATGCCCCTGCCCCTGCCTGACATATGGCGATATCCTTGCCTAGGCCGAGGTGACTCGTCATCCTGCTCTGCCTCTGACCATTCTTCCACGGACTCAGCAGGCTGCACATAGTTAGGGTCCACAACGTCGTCATCATCAGCAGCATCATCATAATCCAGCTCTTCCTCTGACTCCCCCGCCTCCTCTTCTGTCCCTACATCCCCAGACACAGACCCCTCTTCTTCATCACCAGAACTCAACAACGCTTGTGATTGTGGCCCGATCTCAATCTCTGCCACATCAGTCCCCAGTAAGTCCTGAGCTTCTTGCATCAGCAGGTTCCCAGAAGCCGGACTGAGGAACAGAACGCTGTCATCCTGGGAGGGCTGCTGACCAGTGGGTGCTGGGGTGAATGTCACAACAAGCGTGGGACGTTGGCTGCTGCTGCTGCTGCTTGGAGTGGTGCTCACAGTAGAGGTCTGGGAGGAAGTCATGATGTCCATGAGTACGTCAGGTTCCATTTGCTCAACCACCACACGGGGACCAGAAACTTTAAAATATTTGGACAATGGCGTCCGCTGACTCGGCCCAGGCTTTTCTGCCCCCCTTTCTGCTGCATCACGACCACGTACAGCTGGGCGTCCTCTCCCTGGACGTGGAGCAGTCCCAGAAGTGGCTGAGGCAATTGAACTCCCTTTCCTCTCACCCCGCGAAACCCTGTCAGACATGTTGCTAGTAATGAATCACTGGATGCAGTGGGCACAGTACAAGGTCACTGAAGGATGCACCAGGCACAGTACAACGGCACTGAAGGATGCAGTGGGCACAGTACAAGGTCACTGAAGGATGCAGTGGGCACAGCAGTGGGCACTGGATATACACCTAGGTCACTGAAGGATGCAGTGGGCACAGTACAAGGTCACTGAAGGATGCAGTGGGCACAGCAGTGGGCACTGGAAATACACCTAGGTCACTGAAGGATGCAGTGGGCACAGTACAAGGTCACTGAAGGATGCAGTGGGCACAGCAGTGGGCACTGGATATACACCTAGGTCACTGAAGGATGCAGTGGGCACAGTACAAGGTCACTGAAGGATGCAGTGGGCACAGTACAAGGTCACTGAAGGATGCAGTGGGCACAGCAGTGGGCACTGGATATACAACTAGGTCACTGAAGGATGCAGTGGGCACAGTACAAGGTCACTGAAGGATGCAGTGGGCACAGCAGTGGGCACTGGATATACACCTAGGTCACTGAAGGATGCAGTGGGCACAGTACAAGGTCACTGAAGGATGCAGTGGGCACAGCAGTGGGCACTGGATATACACCTAGGTCACTGAAGGATGCAGTGGGCACAGTACAAGGTCACTGAAGGATGCAGTGGGCACAGTAGAAGGTCACTGAAGGATGCAGTGGGCACAACAGTGGGCACTGGATATACACCTAGGTCACTGAAGGATGCAGTGGGCACAGTACAAGGTCACTGAAGGATGCAGTGGGCACAGTAGAAGGTCACTGAAGGATGCAGTGGGCACAGCAGTGGGCCCTGGATATACACCTAGGTCACTGAAGGATGCAGTGGGCACAGTACAAGGTCACTGAAGGATGCAGTGGGCACAGTACAAGGTCACTGAAGGATGCAGTGGGCACAGCAGTGGGCACTGGATATACACCTAGGTCACTGAAGGATGCAGTGGGCACAGTACAAGGTCACTGAAGGATGCAGTGGGCACAGCAGTGGGCACTGGATATACACCTAGGTCACTGAAGGATGCAGTGGGCACAGTACAAGGTCACTGAAGGATGCAGTGGGCACAGCAGTGGGCACTGGATATACACCTAGGTCACTGAAGGATGCAGTGGGCACAGTACAAGGTCACTGAAGGATGCAGTGGGCACAGCAGTGGGCACTGGATATACAACTAGGTCACTGAAGGATGCAGTGGGCACAGTACAAGGTCACTGAAGGATGCAGTGGGCACAGTACATGGTCACTGAAGGATGCAGTGGGCACAGCAGTGGGCACTGGATATACAACTAGGTCACTGAAGGATGCAGTGGTCACAGTACAAGGTCACTGAAGGATGCAGTGGGCACAGCAGTGGGCACTGGATATACAACTAGGTCACTGAAGGATGCAGTGGGCACACAAGGATGTCACACTGTGTAATGAGATGCTCATATGCCAGCGAGCGAGCAGTGGGCACTGGGCACGGCACAAGGTCACTGACAGAATGAATGAACAGCGCTGGCAGAGAGTGGCGGCGCCGGCGGTGTGACTGGCTGCCTGCAAATAGTACAAGTGTATAACTGTCACTGGAATATACAAGTGAACACTGCAGTTGCACTAACCTGCCTGCCTGCACTACACACAGATAATCCCCCCTCCCACTACACTGACTACACTGCAGCACTGAACCTGCCTGCACTACACACAGTTAAATAATCACTAGACTCCCACACTCCCACTACACTACACTGACTACAACTAACTACAGCAATCACTCACTGACTAGCTAACTGTGTACAGTATAAGAGCAGTGTTAGCAAAAAAACCTGCTTTGTTTTTAACACAATAAATGCACTTGCTCAAACAACAATGGCCTGGAGATAATCCTCTCAGCACCACAGTCTAGCAAGGACAGAGCTTTTCCATCATGGCCGCCGCTTTATATTCAGGAGGGGAGGGCATAGCTCCCCTCCTGTGATTGGTTGCTAGGGCCTGGCTGGGGCACTCTGATTGGCCTGCAATGTGTCACTTCCGCATAGTTTGACGCATTTCCGCAAACCACGACTTCAGCGCCGGGTTTCACGAGCGTGAATGCGGATTTCTGTCCGCATTCACGCGTAGCCGAAGCAGATTTTCGTGGTTGAAAATCTATTCACGGATTTTCGTGTCCAAGGCGGAATGCGTCAAAATAGTCGTGAATCCACGCGTAAGCGTGATCACGACCTGGCGGTGAGCACCACTGTTGAAGAGTTATTGTTCCGGACTATCATACCCACAGCACTCAGCATACCATTTTTTCTGTGGAATGCCATAATGAAATTTTTCATTGCTCCCGGGAGTCTATGGACTTTATGCAAGAGTGTGTGGTTGATGTGCATGATGGTTTGATTGACACATGCCGGCTGTGTATTTGGCATAGTGATACATCACAGGCTGCTCTTTTTAGTGGGGTTTATAGGGGATATGTATGCAGTATTTAATTAATGTGATTGATCTTTTGAGACTCCAGTGGATCATTTGTTTTGACACAACAATACAACAGTGGTAAAATGCAGGTGTTAAGCTGCAAAAACGCTGTGGTTTTTACACAGTATGATGCACTTGCTTCAGCCAAACACACTAGAGATATTTCTCTGTAGCAGTCTCAAAGCAAGGATGACTATATCCATCATGGCCGCCGCTTTATATACAGGGGGGGCTGGCCAGACTTCCTCTCTGTGATTGGTTGCTTGGGCTTAGGCTGGGAGCCCTCTGATTGGCTCAATGACGTTATGGACGTCATCTCCATGGTAACAGTACCTGGATCCGGATATCCACCGGATATCCGCGGATATCCAGGGTATGCGGCCAAATATCCGCATAGAGCTATCCGGATTTGGGCCCAGGTACCCGGGATCTGGATCCATCCGGATAGCGTAAAAATGGTTGGATATCCGGGTTACCCGGATATCCGGAATCCGGATGAACAACCCTGCTTAGCTTGCTATTGTATCTGTTATTGATATCTGTCTGTGTGGTTACACACTGCAGATATAGGCCACAGGCATTGATGGGCTGTGTAGTTCTACTATGCACTTCTATATACATATATTGCAAGCAAGCCAGCACACTGTCTATCATAAGCTGTGCTTATCTTGCTTTTGTATCTGTAATTGATATCTGTCTGTTAGTTAGTTACACACTGCAGATAAAGGCCACAGGCATTGCTGGGCTGAGTAGTTCTAATATATGCTTCTATTTATATTGCAAGCAAGCCAGCACACTGCCTATCATAAGGTGTGCTTAGCTTGCTATTGTATCTGTTATTGATATCTGTCTGTGTGGTTACACACTGTTGATATAGGCCACAGGCATTGCTGGGCTGTGCAGTTCTTTTATACACTTCTATCTATGCTGCAAGCAAGCCAGCACACTGTCTATCATAAGCTGTGCTTAGGTTGCCACTGTATCTGTTATTGACATCTGTCTGTGTGGTTACACACTGCTAATATAGGCCACATGCATTGCTGGGCAGTGTAATTCTACTATACAGTGGCTTGCAAAAGTATTCGGCCCCCTTGAAGTTTTCCACATTTTGTCATATTACTGCCACAAACATGAATCAATTTTATTGGAATTCCACGTGAAAGACCAATACAAAGTGGTGTACACGTGAGAAGTGGAACAAAAATCATACATGATTCCAAACATTTTTTATAAATAACTGCAAAGTGGGGTGTGCGTAATTATTCGGCCCCCTGAGTCAATACTTTGTAGAACCACCTTCTGCTGCAATTACAGCTGCCAGTCTTTTAGGGTATGTCTCTACCAGCTTTGCACATCTAGAGCCTGAAATCCTTGCCCATTCTTCTTTGCAACACAGCTCCAGCTCAGTCAGATTAGATGGACAGCGTTTGTGAACAGCAGTTTTCAGATCTTGCCACAGACTCTCGATTAGATTTAGATCTGGACTTTGACTGGGGCATTCTAACACATGGATATGTTTTGTTTTAAACCATTCCATTGTTGCCCTGGCTTTATGTTTAGGGTCGTTGTCCTGCTGGAAGGTGAACCTCCACCCAGTCTCAAGTCTTTTGCAGACTCCAAGAGGTTTTCTTCCAAGATTGCCCTGTATTTGGCTCCATCCATCTTCCCATCAACTCTGACCAGCTTCCCTGTCCCTGCTGAAGAGAAGCACTCCCAGAGCATGATACTGCCACCACCATATTTGACAGTGGGGATGGTGTGTTCAGAGTGAGGTGCAGTGTTAGTTTTCCGCCACCCATTGCGTTTTGCATTTTGACCAAAAAGTTCTGTTGTGGTCTCATCTGACCAGAGCACCTTCTTCCACATGTTTGCTGTGTCCCCACATGGCTTGTGACAAACTGAAAAATGGACTTCTTATGCTTTTCTGTTAACAATGGCTTTCTTCTTGCCACTCTTGGATAACGGCCAATTTTGTGCAGTGCATGACTAATAGTTGTCCTATGGACAGATTCCCCCACCTTCTGCAGCTCGTCCAGAGTCACCATGAACCTCTGGACTGCATTTCTGATCAGCGCTCTCCTTGTTCGGCCTGAGAGTTTAGGTGGACGGCCGTGTCTTGGTAGGTTTACAGTTGTGCCATACTCCTTCCATTTCTGAATGATTGTTTGAACAGTGGTCCGTGGGATGTTCAATGCTTTGGAAATCTTTTTGTAGCCTAAGCCTGCTTTAAATTTCTCTATAACTTTATCCCTGACCTGTCTGGTGTGTTCTTTGGACTTCATGGTGTTGTTGCTCCCATCATTCTCTTAGACAACCTATGAGGTTGTCGCAAAGCAGATGTATTTGTACGCACTCCAAGCTGTCCAATTATTGCCATAGGAACAAGGACTCTGTGACTACACTAACAAGTACGGCAGGTATGCTTGAAAGTACGCTTTGTACCTTTGCCATACACAGTAGCAACTTAGCAACAGAGGACGCAACAAGAGGACGCGAGGAGTAGGTGATGTCACCGGAAGTGAATCAGTCGCGACCCGGAAGCATTGTACCCGATCAGTGGATAGATCGAGGACACAGCCCGCAAGCGGATTCGAGTCAATGAGCTGCCGGCCGGAGCTCTGACTCAAGACATTGGACATCAGGGGCGTGAGTACATTCCCCCATATCATTTGATTGCGACAACTACTGACTGTACGCGTTGGGATGTGAGTATACTCCCACACTAACATACTATTATATTCCCATAATACTGGATCGCGGAAGTTACAGATTGCACGCTTTTTTGGATTGAATTTTATGAATTGGTACACATTAATATATTTTACTACCAAAAGGAAGCTTCTTTGACGAATCAACCTTAGAAATTTATTTTCTCAAAAGCAACCTTTTTTATATAGATTTTTTATTCATTTTTTCATATTTTTTCATAACGATTAATTTTATGCACATTGGAAGGTCTGTGTGAGTGTGTATATGTGAATGTGGTACACGGAGCTCGCAAGGAATATATACATATGTGTTACAATTATTGCATTATACAAATTGCTCTATTTTAATTGTTCTAATTCATGTGACATCTGATTGCCATATTTTAGACTATACAATATATATATTTTGAATAAATAGTAAAGTGTTTTTATCAGATTGAATGACACTGATCACTTATTAGTGGAAAATTGTTATATTATGTAATAGACCCAGCACGATCTCTGCAGCTTGTCCAGAGTCACCATGGACCTCTGGACTGCATTTCTGATCAGCGCTCTCCTTATTCGGCCTGTGAGTTTAGGTGAACGGCCGTGTCTTGGTAGGTTTACAGTTGTGCCATACTCCTTCCATTTCTGAATGATCGTTTGAACAGTGCTCCGTGGGATGTTCAATGCTTTGGAAATCTTTTTGTAGCCTAAGCCTGCTTTAAATTTCTCTATAAATTTATCCCTGACCTGTCTGGTGTGTTCTTTGGACTTCATGGTGTTGTTGCTCCCAATATTCTCTTAGACAACCTCTGAGGTTGTCGCAAAGCAGCTGTATTTGTACTGACATTAGATTACACACAGGTGCACTCTATTTAGTCATTAGCCCTCATCAGGCAATGTCTATGGGCAACTGACTGCACTCAGACCAAAGGGGGCTGAATAATTACTCACACCCCACTTTGCAGCTATTGATTTGTAAAAATGTTTGGAATCATGTATGATTTTCGTTCCACTTCTCACGTGTACACCACTTTGTATTGGTCTTTCATGTGGAATTCCAATAAAAATGATTCATGTTTGTGGCAGTAATGTGAAAAAATGTGGAAAACTTCAAGGGGGCCGAATAGTTTTGAAAGCCACTGTACTCTTCTATATCTATATCTATGTTTGTGTGGTTACACACTGCAGATATGGGCCACAGGCATTGGTGGGCTGTGTAGTTCTAATATCTGCTTCTATCTATATTGCAAGCAAGCCAGCACACTTTCCATCATAAGGTGTGCTTAGCTTGCTATTGTATCTGTTATTGATATCTGTCTATGTGGTTACACACTGCAGATATAGGCCACAGGCATTGCTGGGCTGAGTAGTTCTACTATATGCTTGTATCTATTCCACAGATGAAGAAAAGAAGGACGATGGAGCACCGATTCTGTACAACTGGTGAGCAGCACAGATGCAGGAACCCATCACATCAAAGGATCAAATAGCTGTACCATCTGCGAGTGGGACGGACTAGAATCCGGTGGGTCGCTTCCTGGCGGACAGAACGGACTGGGAAACCTTTCTAATGGATCCCGCTAAAGGCAGTGAATCCAGTAAAGTGCTGGGTGTGAAAGTAGCTGAGCAAAGACTATTCCGATTATCGGAAAGAGAAGTCAAACTGTTTTGGACAGTAGCCAGCCTCAGAAGATATAAAGACAAGGGCATAGCTGCAAGAGGTTTTAGACGATATAGTGAAGCTGCTGAATATAAAAATGACCCAGATTTCATGAAAAAATGGAATGAGCAACAACTAGAGAACGCCCTGAAACTGCAAACCATTGTCCTAGAGCGCACGGAAGCAACTACTGCGATAACTGAATGTAAAACCGAATTAGCCAAATTGACATCAACTCAACAACTGGAAGCTATTGCCAATAAAGTGGAAAATCGACTGGTAAAAATACAAAGTGATATTAAAGAAAGAAAACTTTGTAAGTTCCAGAGAGGCCAAGATGACTATCTGAAAGGACGTCTGTTTGACTGGGGACAAGCACCCAATCCCCATAAATCCAGGAGGAGAAGACCCTCTAAACAGTCCAGAGGATACTGGACAACAGACTCCAGTTCGGATTCAGATACAGAAAGACGCCAGAATTCAACAGACCCAGACTCCAACCCCCAAGAATCATGTGCAGGAGCCCCTTTAGGAGGCGCACCCGCAGGGGCGGGCGCAGATTCCAAGCAAGAAAAGAGAAAAAAGAAAGTAACCTGGCAGAGGAGAACCCCTGGCAAGCGATATCCCAGGAACAAATAAAGAACTTTGAATTGCAAGAAGGCCAGAAAATTATCAACATTTCAGGTAAAGATCTTTCTAATGACTGTATTAGGGGATTGGAGAAAGGGTTAAATTTCTCTGTAACCTGCCCCTTTGACAAACCCAATTTTGATGTGGACTGGTACAAGTCTATAAGGAGACTAAATATAGCTTCCTGGCAAAAGGATAAGAACCTCATGGGGAAAGAAGATTCACCTAACAATTTGGGCTTCACTGTAGAAAGGGGCCTGGACACTAGTGATATGGCAACACTTCGAATTCTCGAATCCCTCTTACAGGAAAACAATGATGTAATTGACTCAGAACCAGTACCTGATGAAATAGTCCACTCAGACTTTTGCTATAACCCCAGGAAATCAACCAGAGACTTCCCTAGTACCCCAGGATCTGCTAATGAAACATTCGAACTGTTAGTGAAAGCAGATATGCGAGCCTTGATCTACCCCACAGATACACCCAATATCAATCTGGGAGAACTAAAAGCTCTTAAACAATTGTGTAAGGATAGCAGCCTGATTATAAAAAGGGCAGATAAGGGGGGTAACCTCATTATTATGTCACGAGAGTACTATATTGAAGAAGCCATCAGACTTCTGGAGGGAACTCCTGGGGATTATATTAGGCTGACATCTAACCCTACTGAGCAATATAAAAGGAAATTACAATCTTTACTTCGTGGGGGTGTAGAGATGGGCCAAATCTCCCAAAAAATAGGAGAAGGTTTATTGCCGCCATTCCCACGAAAGCCGGTGTGGTATTTTCTCCCAAAGATCCATAAGGATGTGCAGCGACCACCAGGGCGACCCATTGTGTCAGCCAGGGGTTCGCTTACTGAACCATTATCCAAATATTTGGACCACATCCTTAAACCATTTTTTGTTGAGATACCATCCTTGCTAATGGATACATTAGATGTCCTAGGGAAGGTGGCAAATATACAATGGAAAGAAGAGTATAAACTTGCCTCTATTGATGTTGTCAGCCTTTATACACGCATCCCACAAGAGCTTGGTGTAAAAGCGGTGGGTGAATTTCTGCTGGAGCATGGAGAAAACCATGCAAAGGTAGGATTCATCAGCAACTGCCTAAAATTCGTTTTGTGCCATAATGCATTCTTGTTTGAAGACAGGTGGTACCAGCAGGCGTCTGGAGTAGCGATGGGGACAGCTGTAGCACCCACATTCACTAATTTATTTCTGGCAAGGTGGGAAGAGACTGTCATCCATAGTAAGAATAAACCCCTTTCGGGACTCGGTCGCCTGCTGGTATCGCTTTGTAGATGACGTCTTGGTAGTCTGGAGAGGCGACCAGACTGGTTTCGAAGAGTTTGTTGAATACATTAATGTAAATTCCTTCAACATGCAATTTACAGGTGTTTGGGAAAGCGATAGAATTGAGTTTCTTGATCTTCAATTGTTCGTGGAAAGCGAGAAGCTGCTGTCTAGGGGCTATCAAAAAATCACTGCCACTAACTCTTTGCTTAGATATAATAGCTACCACCCCAGGCATACCCTCGAGGGAATCCCATACGGACAATTCCTGCGACTCAGGAGAAATAATAGTCTGGAGGAAGACTTTGAGACGCAGAGTTTTGAGCTTGGTATGCGGTTCCTAGCCAAGGGCTATCCCAGGGATTTGGTTATCTAGGCATATTTCAAGGCTAAAAAGAAAGCTTGTATGGACCTGATCCTGAAAGAAAGGAAAAAGAAACAGGTACCATCTGGTGAGAATAGAAAGGAACGTATAGCCATGGTATTTGATTATTCACCTATGGCAGTACAGATACGCACCAGTATCCTCAGACATTGGTCCACCTTACAATGTGATCCAACACTGTCTCATATTACTAAGGAGAAGCCCCTTATCACTTTTAGAAAGGCCCAAAATATAGGAGACATTGTCACCTCTAGTGAACTAAGACAGATTAAAAAGGAGAATTGGCTTCAAAGCCTCTACTCCCAGGGAAACTACAAATGCAGGACATGTAATCATTGTAACCAATTTTTGCCTGGGAAAAATGTACAATTGGGAGGAATAAATATCCCTGTCAATGATTATATGCATTGCAGATCCACTTATGTAGTCTATGCTATAATATGCCCCTGCAAGAGATTCTATGTCGGCAAGACAGAACAACAATTAGCGACCAGGTTCCAGCAACATGTAAACTCCATACGTACTGGGGTATGGGAAGGTAGATTTATACTACATATGAACGAATATCACGATGGAAAATCAGGTGGTTTGAGATTTATGGGCTTGAAACATGTACCAGTGCCACATAGAGGAGGCAATCGGAAACAACTCCTATTACAGGAAGAAGCCAGATTTATTTCATTAACAGATGCATGCTTTGCGCAAGGACTAAATGAACGTAATGAGTTACATTGTTTTTTGGACGCATACTGAATTACTATGTTACTATAGTCTATAGCAGTCTTTATAAAATCTATATCATTCTTTTTATTAATCTGTAGCTTTAATACATAACTTTTAATGTTACTGTAATGTCATGCAGGCAGCCTTTTAACGCTTAATTCTTTTGTTCTTTATTTTCTTTTTGCAGGAACACACCCCTCTCGCCTGACACGCATAATGATTGGTGTTGCCATAGCAACAATAGACGCTCGTCGTGACGATAGCCAGCGTAGCGCCGGTTTGGCCGCCTGTCTTAGTTTTTTGATAGGTCGTCGCCCCTGAGCGCCGATAGGTAATTTAGGTCACGTGACCCCGGAAGCGGGCGGGTAGTTACCCGGAAGCATATACGGACGCCATAATGGGCGCTTACTACCGATCTATGATGCGCAGCCGAGGGGGTGTGGTGAGTAATCATGTGTAATGTATATATTGGTTGCCTTATCTTGCAATTACTGTTATTACCTGTTGTGCCTTTGAGAAAGCAGCAGTTGCTGCGAAACGGCTGTCAGGCCGGTATCTACACCCTTCACTTCTGGTATGCCTGTTATGCCTACGTGATGCAATAAAACCCTAATAGCAGAATCGGTGCTCCATCATCCTTCTTTTCTTCATCTGTGGAATATATAGCTGATAAGGTGAGCACGACTGCTGGGAAAGCACACACATGGAGCCCGTCGTCAGTCGGTGTCTGGTGCCAACCCTACCTAATCTCCATCCTATCATGCTTGTATCTATATTGCAAGCAAGTCAGCACACTGTCTATAATAAGCTGTGCTTAGCTTGCTACTGTATATGTTTTTACATCTGTCTGTGTGGTTACACACTGCAGATATAAGCCAAAGGCATTGCTGGGCTGTGTAGTTCTAATATATGCTTCTATTTATATTGCAAGCAAGCCAGCACACTGCCTATCATAAGCTGTGCTTAGCTTGCTATTGTATCTGTTATTGACATCTGTCTGTGCGGTTACACACTGCTAATATACACCACAGGCATTGCTGGGCAGTGTAGTTCTACTATACTCTTCTATCTGTATTGCAAGCAAGCCAGCACACTGTCTATCATAAGTAGAGATGGCCCGAACGGTTCGCCATTCACGGAAGTTCGATTCGCCCCATAATGCTCCATCAGGGTCATCTTTGACCCTCTACATCACAGTCAGCAGGCACATTGTAGCCAATCAGGCTACACTCAGCCCTGGAGCCACTCCCCCCTTATATAAGGCAGGCGCTGCCGGCCATTACACTCACTCCTGTGCCTGCAATAGTTAGAGTAGGGCGAGCTGCTGCAGATTGTTTCTCCAAGGGAAAGATTAGTTAGGCTCTTGGCTTGTTATTATGCTCCTGGCTGAATCTTCTTGCTGTAATAGCACCCCACAACAGCTCTTTTCAGAGCTAATCCTGTTCTTGTGATCTTTTTTTTTTGTTCTGCGTGTCCCACTGACACTTGTGTTGCATAGACAGCCTTGATAATTCATACTGTGTGTGTGCCACTGCCAGCGGCCCAGCACATTCAGTGACTACCTGTGTGACACAGGTGCACATTTAATACCCAGTACTGCATATACCTAATACCTGTTGTGTTTAGTTAACCCACCTCATCACTGCATATACCTCACTGCATCTACCTACCTTTTGTTCAATAATACTGCTGCGTCTGTTGAATGTAATAGTCAATCAAGGCAAAAAATATTAATACAGTCTATCTTACAGGAGGTCCTCAAAATTTCAGTCAGAATAGTTCATCCGCACTTATTGTTGCTGTAGGGAATTCAATGGTCAAAGTCACTGTTGTGTTTACCATTCCTGAAAAATGATACAAATCTCCACATAGGGTGAATCGATAATATTATACAATACACCACCAAAACGTGCTCCTGTGATCTGTGAGGGTTAGTGCCAACCTATTGCACCCATACCCCTTCTCCTTAAATGCTCACCAGATTCTGGCCATCCCAATCAACTGGGGGATCAATGGCGGTATTCAATTCCGCAGCAAAATGTTAATAGCCCTAGAAAAAAACCTTGACATAGGGTAATACTGTTTCCGTAAACTCAAATTATTCCACAATATTCCTCCAATATTCCTCCGTGCTCTATGTGGATAGTGCCTTCACTCCATGCAGTGTGACTCCCACTCCCTGCACAACAATTCACTCACCAGATAGAGCCCACCTCCATACACAGGTAGATATAACGCTCAATGATGCCTCTCGAGCAAACTCTCCGACTCCTTTTCAAAAAGCTTGGCCTCTCCTGAGGTTTTTACTCCAGTAAAATTTCTCAAATAAAACACATAAAAATGCATATAGTGTAAAACAGTTACAGCCTGCCTTTGGACGCACACATAGACATGCACTTACGCATCCAGGACAAGTTTCAGCATATCACAAATTTCTTTTCTTCAATGCCCATCCGCTGTGTACTCGGGGGATCATGATGCCGCAGCGTCCCGCTCTGATCCTCTCCTCCCACCGGATAGTCCAAGGATTGTGTACCGCGCTAGTAGCAGTGACCGGCCGGTCCACTCACTTCCGGGTGCGCGTGATTGCGTCAGACGCCATAGCTCCTCCCTACGCGTTTCGTCTTCCGCCAGACTCATCAGGGGCTCCGCCTCCCCACGCTCGACATCATGTTTCATAGTGTAAACCGGCTGCTGATAGGCTAACAGTAGGATGGGCATCGTTCACAGACTTAAGTGCATTTCCACTCGATTTATGTAAAATAACATTACTATCTATTGCAAAAATCCTATAATTTAAACACACTATTAAAATTCATACGTTTCTATAGTTCCAGTTACTAATTGCTACCTACTATGTACAAAGTGCTGCCACCTAGTAATCCTCATAATCAATTCCTTCTCAAAACCCTAACTACTTTATTAATTCTGAAGTGTCCGCCATCTAGTGTTCTCTTAAAAAACTGCAATGTTATAAATAATTAGCTAAACCACCTTCTATATCAATGGTCATTATCAATGTGTGCTATAAATAAAGTGCATACTATAGTGCATAATGAGAGGTTCACTCAAATAATGTGCTTACCATGCAAAAGTGCTATCTATGAACCTATCAAGCAGGTATTAATTGTGCTATCCCATTATAACAGTGGCATAGTGCTAAAGTGCATGTTTCTGTGTGTATGGTTGATATGATGGAAGTTCTGCTATGTCCAACTAGTCCAGTGGCCCATCCTGAATACTTTTTAATCATATTTAATCATTACAAATGTGGCAATTCAGGTCAAATTCAATATTTAATTCATCTGTGCTTAACGTTTTTAGATTAAAAATCCACTTCCCTTCTGACTTTGAAATTTCCTTAGTGACATTGGACCCCCTCCATTTCTTTATGTATTTCTCCAGGGCCATGAATTTTAATCCTGCTGGATCCTTATTGTGATAGATTCTAAAATGGTTGGATACACTGTGGCTCTCCACTCCTTTTTTGATATTATTAACATGTTCCCGGATACGTTTAAAAAGTTCTCTTGTGGTCCTACCTATATACTCCAGTCCACAGGGGCACCATAAAATATATACTACCCCCTTACTTCTGCATGTTATACATTGCTGGATCTTGAAGCTTCTACCAGTGTTCCGAGAAATAATCTGATCCCCCCGTATGCCTTTTGCTTTCCTGCATCCCATGCATCCTCGGCATGAGAAGAACCCTTTTTGCCCCAGCATGTCCACACCCAATGATCTTGGTGGTTCAATGCAGCTAAATACCAGGGTGGACTTCAATGTTGGGGCTTTCCTGTAAATAAACTGGGGTTTCTCAGGTAACACTTTCTTCAATATTCCATCTGTTTTAATGATGTTCCAATTCTTTCTTACCAATTTTTCTAGATCCCTATGTTGTTGATTATAATCAAGAAGAATGGAGTATTCCTTAGTGTTGATGATCCCTTTGGGTCTATTTACCAACAGTTCCTCTCTGGATAATTTCCCCACCTTAAGTCTCTCTGCCCTGAGGGTATCTTCTTGGTACCCTTTCTCCAGAAATCTATTTACTAAGGTTTCGCTTTGTTTTAAATAATCCTCTATATGGGTGCAGTTTCGCCTAATTCTAACAAATTGGCCTCTCGGGATGTTTCTAAGCCACTTATTATGATGGCAGCTCCCCATAGGGATAAATCCATTTATGTCAGTACTTTTAAAGAACGTTCTAGTTGTTAAACCATCTTTTCCCTTAAAAATGTGAAGATCCAAAAATTCAGCATGTTCCCATCTTTTCCCTTAAAAATGTGAAGATCCAAAAATTCAGCATGTTCCACGCTGGTGTTAAAAGTTATGTTGATTTCTGGCCATAATTGATTCAAGGCCTCACAGAATTGTGCAAGCAATACTTCTGATCCCCTCCACACAAAAAACAAATCGTCAATAAACCTTGACCAAGTTACTACGTTGCCATAAAGTTCCATTTCCTGTATTTGCTTCTCCTATTCCCCCATGTAGAGGTTTGCTACACTGGGTGCAAATTTGGCCCCCATCGCACAGCCTGTCTGCTGTACATAAAAAACATCATTATACCAAAAATAATTATGAAAATGAGAGTACTTCAATAACTGGGTAATAAAGTTCGCTTGTAGTTCTTTTAGGGATTATTACCTGCTTGACAGGTTCACAGATAGCACTTTTGCATGGTAAGCACATTATTTGAGTGAGCCTCTCATTATGCACTATAGTATGCACTTTATTTATAGCACACATTGATAATGACCATTGATATAGAAGGTGGTTTAGCTAATTATTTATAACATTGCAGTTTTTTAAGAGAACACTAGATGGCGGACACTTCAGAATTAATAAAGTAGTTAGGGTTTTGAGAAGGAATTGATTATGAGGATTACTAGGTGGCAGCACTTTGTACATAGTAGGTAGCAATTAGTAACTGGAACTATAGAAACGTATGAATTTTAATAGTTGTTTAAATTATAGGATTTTCGCAATAGATAGTAATATCATTTTACATAAATCGAGTGGAAATGCACTTAAGTCTGTGAACGATTCCCATCCTACTGTTAGCCTATCAGCAGCCGGCTTACACTATGAAACATGGCGTCGGGCGTGGGGAGGCGGAGCCCCTGATGAGTCTGGCGGGGGATGAAACGCATAGGGCGGAGCTTGGCATCTGACGCAATCACGCACACCTGGAAGTGAGTGGACCGGCCGGTCACTGCTACTAGCGTGGTACTCAATCCTTGGACTATCCGGCGGGAGGAGAGGATCAGAACGGGACGTCGCGGCATCACGATCCCCCGAGTACACAGTGGATGGGCATTGGAGAAAAGAATTTTGTGATATGCTGAAACTTGTCCTGGATGCGTAAGTGCATGTCTATGTGTGCGTCCAGAGGCAGGCTGTAACTGTTTTACACTATATGCATTTTTATATGTTTTATTTGAGAAATTTTACTGGAATAAAAACCTCCGGAGAGGCTAAGCTTTTTGAAAAGGAGTCGGAGAGTTTGCTCGAGAGGCATCATTGAGCGTTATATCCACCTGTGTATGGAGGTGGGCTCTATCTGGTGAGCGAATTGTTGTGCAGGGAGTGGGAGTCACACTGCATGGAGTGAAGGCACTATCCACATAGAGCACAGAGGAATATTGGAGGAATATTGTGGAATAATCTGAGTTTACGGAAACAGTATTACCCTATGTCAAGGTTTTTTTCTAGGGCTATTAACATTTTGCTGCGGAATTGAGTACTGCCATTGATCCACCAGTTGATTGGGGTGGCCAGAATCTGGTGAGCATTTAAGGAGAAGGGGTATGGGTGCAATAGGTTGGCACTAACCCTCACAGATCACAGGAGCACGTTTTGGTGGTGTATTGTATAATATTATCAATTGCCTGAACGGTATCACCCTATGTGGAGATTTGTATCATTTTTCAGGAGTGGTGATCATAACAGTGACTTTGACCATTGAATTCCCTACAGCAACAATAAGTGCGGATGAACTAATCTGACTGAAATTTTGAGGACCTCCTGTAAGATAGACTGTATTAATATTTTTTGCCTTGATTGACTATTACATTCAACAGACTCTGGAGAGCGCAGCAGTATTATTGAACATTTTGTATTACTATTGGAACCACTGCAGCGATCCCCGAGACTGGTGATTATTCAAATATCAAATATTCTGTGGACTGTGGCGCAATAATTTGACATCATACCTACCTTTTGTGTTGAGTGAACCCACCTCACTGCATCTACCTAGCTGTTGTGTTGAGTGAACCCACCTCACTGCTTATAACTAGTTTTTGTGTTCAGTACCTCACCTTTATCAAAATGAATGAGGCATGGATCCCGGATAGCTACTTCCTGCACCAAGACTAAGTTAGTCCCCACACACAGTATCTCTGCCTGCAGGCCGCTTGCCTTCTCCGGCGCCACCAACAGGGTCCAGGACTACAGGCGGATTTCTGCTAGCAGCGGCCGTTATAATAATTTTTCTGGTGCGTGTACATGCCTGCCTAATTTTTCTGGCTGCACTGCGGGAGGCTGCAACAACAAAACAAAAGGCATGTACATGTGCCAATTCCCCTTCGTGATCATTACCTTGCCGCGGTGAAGGGGCTTGCGTATCACAATGAAGCAATGACCGCCGGCTATATGAGTGTCTCGGGTGGGGGTGGCACACCAAAGATAATAAGGTTGTTACTTCATTGTGGTCAGACCAAATTTGATCAGCTGGAGTCACTGTTGTTCTATCATTGAGTTACCACAGCCCGGCGACCATATGGGCTGGAAAACCGCCACGGCCTGCACTCTGGCCATGGTGCGCACCAGTCCAGCACGGCCGTCAGTACGCAAACAGCTGTTTGCGGTGCGTTACACAGTGAGTTTGGTGTGTCAGTGTGAAGCAGTACTCTAATTACACTTCCTGATTAATGTATACACATGCAAGATGTTTGAAAGCACTGTAGGCCTGCAATTTAGCATTCAATGTGATTTCTGCCCTTAACCTTCCTGGCGGTAAGCCCTATGCCGCACAGGAGGATTTCTCAGGCCCTGCTGGGCCGATTCGCATAATTTTTTTTGGTACATGCAGCTAGCACTTTGCTAGCTGTGTGTACTGCCCGATCGCCGCCGCCTCCCGCCGATAAGCCGCCGATCGCCGCGCCGCACCGCCCCCCCCCCCCAGACCCCGTGCGCTGCCTGGCCAATCAGTGCCAGGCAGCGTTGAGGGGTGGATCGGGACTCCCTTAGACGTCACGACGTCCATGACGTCGGTGACGTCATCCCGCCCTGTCGCCATGGCGACGGGGGAAGCCCTTCAGGAAATCCCCTTCAGCGAAAGTTCGCGAACAGGGCTTGCGAACTGAAAATCGGAGGTTCGCGACATCTCTAATCATAAGGTGTGCTTAGCTTGCTATTGTATCTGTTATTGATATCTGTTTGTATGGTTACACACTGCAGATATAGGCCACAGACATTGGTGGGTTGTGTAGTTCTAATATATGCTTCTATCTATATTGCAAGCAAGCCAGCACACTATCATAAGCTGTGCTTAGCTTGATACTGTATCTGTAATTAATATCTATCTGTGTTAGTTACACACTGCAGATGTAGACCACAGGCATTGATGGGCTGTGTAGTTCTACTTTACGCTTCTATCTATATTGCAAGCAAGCCAGCACACTTTCTATCATAAGTTGTGCTTAGCTTGCTATTGTACCTGTTATTGATATCTGTTTGTGTCGTTACACACTGCAGATATAGGCTACAGGCATGGTGGGCTTTGTAATTCTAATATATGCTTCAATCTATATTTCAAGCAAGCCAGCACACTGTCTATAATAAGCTGTGCTTAGCTTGCTACTGTATCTGTAATATATATCTGTCTGTGTTAGTTACACACTGCAGATATAGGCCACAGGCATTGATGCGCTGTGTAGTTCTACTTTACACTTCTATCACATACTCCAGGGAAAGGTGTGAAGAATTCTCTGCCTTCTTCACAAACAAGGTGTCTACCATCCGTGCCAGCATTACACCAACTACATCAATTGACCACTGGACGTTGCATATGCCTACTACCGTACCACCATGGCAAGTCTTTGACACTCTGAGTGTAGAAGATTTTGGAATTCTCATTCAAAGTCTCCGCCCCACTACCTGCGACCTGGATCCTGGCCCAACTGGATCCTTAATGCAGTGCCCAGAGCTGATCAGGCCAGCACTTCACAAAATCACCCAGTGCTCCTTGCAAAGTGGTCTTTTCCCAGAAGAACTAAAGAAAGCAATCATAAAACCCCTCCTGAAGAAACCATCACTAGATCCTGATTCTGTAACCAACTACAGACCTGTGGCGAACTTACCATTCCTATCAAAAGTTATCGAGAAAGCAGTCGCCAACCAGCTAGAAGCCAGGCTTACAGATAACAACATCTTTGATACTTTTCAGTCAGGATTCAGGAAAAGGCACAGCACTGAAACAGCATTAGTCCGAGTAATGAATGATCTACTTACTGCAAGGGACAAGGGTGATTGCTCAGTTCTGATTCTTCTTGACTTGTCAGCAGCATTTGATACTGTGGATCATGAAATTCTTATCCAGCGACTGAAGAATTACTGTGGCCTAAGGGGTACTGTTCTTAGATGGTTTCAGACCTTCCTATCTGGCAGGACACAGCAAGTATGTCTGGGCACACACTACTCTAATCCAGTGCCACTTGCCTATGGAGTTCCACAGGGTTCTGTACTATCACCATTACTCTTTGCAGCCTACATGCTCCCACTGGGCAAAATAATCCAGAACTATGGCCTAGGATACCATTGTTATGCAGATGACACACAACTGTATCTGTCCTTCAAGCCTGGCACCCAAGACCCATCAGCATCCATAAATGCGTGTCTAGTGGATTTACAAAATTGGATGAACACCAGCTGGCTGAGGCTGAACTCTGACAAAACAGAGGTGTTGGTGGTAGGTGGTCCACACATGATGGATAAAGTTCAAAACGCTCACCACCTCAAACTAGCAATTGGGGGAGATACTGTACAGTATAAAGACTCTGTGCGAAACCTTGGGGTGATCCTGGATGGAAATCTAAAACTCAGACAGCAGGTATCAGCTGTCGTCAAGTCTTCCTTCTTCCATCTAAGAAATATAGCGAAAATCAAACACCTTATCCCAGCTGAAGACCTACCTGCCCTGGTTCATGCATTTGTATCCTCCCGCCTAGACTACTGCAACGCCCTGTTCATCGGATCTACAGATAAGGCTCTGCGCCCCTTACAGCTAGTACAGAATGCTGCAGCCAGACTCCTAGCCAATGCCCCCCGCAGCTCACACATCACCCCAGTACTGCAAACTCTTCACTGGTTGCCAGTAAAATGGAGAATCAATTTTAAGATCTGCCTGCTGACATTCAAGGCTCTACACCACATGGGACCCAAATACATAGCGGATCTATTGGAACTTTATGCCCCTTCACGCACCCTCCGCTCTGCCAACAAGATGAAGCTGGTTATTCCCAGGATACACTTAACATTTGGTGCTCGGGCCTTTTCCTACGCAGCCCCTACTCTATGGAACTCACTTCCACAATCAGTACGAGAGGCTCCTTCTCTGGACAGCTTTAAAAAAAGGCTAAAAACTCACCTCTTTTCCCGAGCCTTTGAGACTGCATAATGCAGGGTCGCAGCGCTTTGAGTCCCCAGGGAGAAAAGCGCTATATAAATATTATTGTTATTGTTATTGTTGTTATCTATATTGCAAGCAAGCCAGCACAATATCTATTATAAGCTGTGCTTTGCTTGCTACTATATCTGTTATTGATATCTGTCTATGTCGTTACACACTGCTGATATAGGATACAGGCATTGCTGGGCTGTGCAGTTCTACTACACACTTCTATCTATATAGCGAGAAAACTAGCACACTGTCTATCATAGGCTTTGCTTAGCTTGCTACTGTATATGTTTTTTACATCTGTCTGTGTGGTTACACACTGCAGATATAAGCCACAGAAATTGCTTGGCTGTACAGTTCTAATATACGCTTCTGTCTATGTTTCAAGCAAGCCAGCACACTGCCACTCATAAGTTGTGCTTAGCTTGCTACTGTATCTGTTATTGATATCTGTTTCTGTGGTTACACACTGCTGATATAGGCCACAGGCATTGCTCGGCTGTGCAGTTCTACTATACACTTCTATCTATATTGCAAGCAAGCCAGCACACTGTCTATCATAAGCTGTTCTTGGCTTGCTTCCATATCTGTTATTGATACCTGTCTGTGTGGTTACACACTGCAGATATAGGCCACAGGCATTGCTTGGCAGTGTAGTTCTTCTATACACTTCTATCTGTATTGCAAGCAAGCTAGCACACTGTCTATCATAAGGTGTGCTTAGCTTGCTATTGTATCTGTTATTGATATCTGTCTGTGTGGTTACACACTGCAGTTATAGGCCACAAGCATTGATGGGCTGTGTGATTCTACTATACACTTCTATCTATACTGCAAACAAGCCAACACACTGTCTATCATAAGCTGTGCTTAGCTTGCTACTGTATCTATATATTGATATCTGTCTGTGTGGTTTACACACTGCTGATATAGGCCACAGGCATTGCTGGGCTGAGTAGTTCTACTATATGCTTCTATCTATATTGCAGACAAGCCAGCACACTGTTTATCATAAATGTGGATGATCAGAAAGAGCAAATTCTGTTCCGCCGGAATTGCGGAATTCCGCCAGCACTAAATTCCATCACCATTACATTTCAGCAGAATTTTGCGAATTACGCATTCTGGCGGAAAAATTAAAGTAATCGCATATGAAACCTCGTTTTGCTAAATGGTAGCCCATGGGACCTAGTGGCTGTTCCACCGGTCATTATTTTTTTTTTGTTTGTTTTGCAGCAGGAGGTGTCGCTTAAGCCATGGGACCTAGCGGTGGTCCCATGGCGGTCGTTTTGGCACCACAGGAGGTGTCGCTTACGTCATGGAACCTTGCGGTGGTCCCATGGCGGTGGTTTTGGCGCCGCAGGTGTCGCGTAGGCGTTGGGACCTGGCAGTGGTTCCATGGCGGTGGTTTTGGCGCCACAGGAGGTGTCGAGTAAGCTTTGGGACCTGGCGGTGGATCCATGGCGGTGGTTTTGGCACCGCAGGAAGTGTCGCGTAGGCTATGGGACCTATACAAAATGGTTGGGGTAGGTGAGATAGCTAGGGAGCTGGTTGCTAACATAGGATTGATTTGTTTTTGTTAAGATGTTTTTCATGCAGAAATCCGTTTGGGTGTTTTTTTGTAAGCCCCTGATTATTGCAGAAATTCCTATTTTCATGAAGAAATCCTGTTGTTCTCACTTTAAGCTTCTTCTTCCGCCGGAATTACGAATCGCTCCATGGAATTTCCGCTATAGCGCTATGGCAATTCCGTTCCAATGCAACGGAACCACCAAATTCCGTCCGGAATCGCGGAAAAATTAATTCAGCGGAACGCGGTGAGCATCCCTACTGCAGGCACATGAGTGAGTCCACTGCCTGGTGCTGCCTGCCTTTTATAAAGGTGGGGGGCGTGGGGCTCCAGGAGGGAGTGTAGCCTAATTGACTACAATGTGCCTGCTGACTGTGATGTAGAGGGTCAAAGTTGACCCTCATTATGCACTATAGGGGCGAACCGAACTTCCGGAAAAGTTCCCGGTTCGCTGCGATAGCGAACCACGGAAGTTCGCCGGGAACTGTTCGCCGGCAAACCGTTCGGGCCATCTCTAGCGTTAAACAGTGAGTTTGGTCTGTCATTGTGAAGTAGTAAACTACTTATACTACCTGATCAATGTATACAGACGCAAGGGGCTTGATTCACTATGCGGTGCTAACCTACTTAGCACGTCTAAAGTCTTTAGGCGCGCTAACCAGGGTGCTAAGTAGGTTAGCACCGGTTTCTCAATCAGATCGCGCGCTAAGTACCGCGCGCAAAGTTTTGCGCACGCAAAGTCCTATGCGCGCGCTAAGTCTCATAGGCTTTAATGGGCTCTGTGCAGTGCGCACGTAAAGTTTTACGTGCATAAAGTTTTGCGCGCTTAAAGTTTTGTGCGCGTAAAGCTTATTTAGACGTGCTACGGGGGTTTTCACAGGCGTGCTAACAGTTAGCACCGCTTTGTGAATCAAGCCCAAGGTGTTTAAAAGGGGAACAGAAGAGAGAGGTATATGGAGGCTGTCATGTTTATTTCCTTTTAGACCATACCAGTTGCCTGGCAGCCCTGCTGATCCTCTGCCTCTAATACTATTAGCCATAGCCCCTGAACAAGCATGCAGCAGATTAGGTGTTTCAGTGGTTCAGACTTATAAGTCTGATCTGACAAGACTAGCTGCATGCTTGTTTCTGGTTTTAATCAGATACTACTGCAGAGAAATAGACCAGCAGGGCTGCCAGGCAACTGGTATTGATTAAAAGGAAATAAACATGACAGCCTCCATATACCTCTCTCTTCAGTTCCCCTTTAAAGCACTTTATGCCTCCAAATTGGGAATACAATGTGATTTCTGCTCTTCAGGGATAGTTACCCTACTCTGCATCAAATATGTAATTTTCCAAGGGACTTTTGGCATGTATTCCACTCCGTCATGCCCCCCTCCAGGTGTTAGACCCCTTGAAACAACTTTTCCATCACTTTTATGGCCAGAAATAGTCCCTGCATGTCTTAAAATTTGCCTGCCCTTTGAAGTCTATGGCAAAATCTGAAGTTTGAGCCATCTCTATATATACATATTGTAGTATCACGGGTGGCGTTAGATACACGTTAGATAAGTATAGATGAAACGCAGAGGGCACAATTAACTTCCTGTTGAGGTGGACCGCAGGAAGTGTATGTAAGAGTGTGTTTAGGTGAGTGGGATGCTTATTATTTCTCACCCTACACACAATTAGACCAATTGGTCTGAGTACCCAACCTTTATATATACAGTTTGTGTATATATTTATAGATGTTTTGTTTCACCCTCCTCCAATTGTTATATGGTGGTGTTTTAATACTGGTCGAGTTCTATTCATTTTATTATAGTTATCATTAAAGTTATGTTTTAGGTAACACGTTACCTTTACAAACAGTGAAAATAGGGCTCAATGAGGATTGTTAAATCCTAGTGTTTTGCTATATTACCCTATCTCTGTCGTCAGTCTCTCAGCGGTGATCGCTACTAGGAAACTTCACACTGTACAGAGCTGCTATCTATGGCAGCGATGTATCGGGGAAAGCCGTGTGGCATGGCTGTCCCCCTGGGAGGCAGAGAAGTGACCTGCTTTCATAGGCTGAAGCCTATGACAGCGATCGCTGTCATTGGCTGGCTGGGGGAGGGAGGGAGGTTGGGTAAAAAAAAAAAAAATAAAACAAATAGGTAAATTTATTCCAAAAATAAACAAATAATGAAAAAAAACCCACACTGCAGCACCAATCAGAACCCACCAACAGAAACTGGTGGGGGTTGTAAGCCTACGGTCCTATCTTTTTTTTAAGAAAAAGCGGTAAATGAGTTACAGACGGCCGAGCCAATGGGTGACGATGCTCGTGCATTTTGAAAGGCTTTCGTGACAAAGTCGGATCAGTTTCATCCAGCGTCCCCGTGTGTGCGGATCTTTAAATGATCTTTGTGCTGAAGTCTATGGGTCTTCCCCTTGTATCCTTCATTTAACAATCCTATAGGTATTTTGCATATTCAGTAGGATACCTTGGGCAAGACTCCCTAACACTGCTACTGCCTATAGAGCGCGTCCTAGTGGCTGCAGCTTTGGTGCTTTGAGTCCACCAGGAGAAAAGCGCAATATAAATGTTCTGTGTCTGTCTGTGAGTAAGGTGTGCAATGGGTGGATACAGGTGTATATGTAGCACAAGAGTTAAGCTGTTATTTTCTGCTACTTTTGGTAGTGCTAAGCTAATTATGAAGGTGGAACACAACGTGTGTGTTAAATTCCTGGTCAAGGTAGGTGGTACGCATGGAGGGCGGGCACAATTAAAGAGGATGGCAGCCGGTGGAATAGGGGGTGGGCACAATTGAATAGGACGACGGCTGGTGGGATTGGGACATTATTGGGCTGAGTTATTTACATGGGAGTGGTTTGGGGTTGGCTTTGGATAGATAGCGTAGGGTAGTAGGTGGAGACATGACAATGAGTGGGGGGTGGGTATGAGAGGGTGATACACGGGAGGTTGGACATGCACAATAGGAGCACATGGTGATTGTATTTTTCAGCACACAGAGATTGTATGTGAAAGTGGCTTTGGGGCTCTTTAGTTAATCCATAATCCATAGAGTGATTTGATTGTATTTAGATTGAAGATAATGCTTACGTATTGAAAGTGCAGATTCTCACTTTTTTAAGTGTATTGGTGTTAATATGCTAATGAACTCAGACAGATAAAACAGTGCTGGTACGTCTCCTGCCTCACAGCCCCTGATGAGTCTGATGATGAAACGCGTAGGACAGAGCTAGAGGTAGGAAGTGGCCAGCTGGAGCTGAGAGGAGACGTCCTCCTTGATTTTAATATACAAAAAGCTTTTTTTAATGATGTATGTGAGTATGTTACCATTTTTTATATAATAAATGTGTTTGGTTTTACACTATTGGAGGCAGGGCCATGCAGGAAGATCCTCGAGGGGGGGTGCTCAAATTTTAAAAAGGGGCCCTAATTGATCAATCATGCTAAATTGTGTATGTAATACCCCTCCCCAGAAAGCAGTATTAGACAGTCTTACACCCCCCCCCCCCCACACACACACACACCTTTATAGCAGTATCAGGCAGACTTTGTGTCTCCTTCCAACCAAGTAGATTGGCGCCTCCACCCTCAAATTAGCAGTGATAGGTGCCCACTATTAGAGAGAGGACACAGTGGAGTCTGATGTAGGCATGGACTCACCTTTCATTATTGGGAACCTCTGTCCCTTTTGATCAGCACCCAAGCTTATTTTCAGACATAGAAGAAGTGGTTGCCAATATGCAGTGGTTGCTAAGCATTAGTAGGTGCAAAACTGCAGTAAGTGCTTAGGTGCAGTGGGTGCCCAGATGCAGTGGGTGGTAAGATGCAAAAGTCCAGTTTGTGCTAAGTTGCAGTGGGTGCTGAGTAGTGTTGGGCGAACACCTGGATGTTCGGGTTCGGGCCGAACAGGCCGAACATGGGCCAGATGTTCGGCATGTTCGGCCCGAACCCCAAACTCAATGGAAGTCAATGGGGACCCGAACATGCCGCAATACGGCCCCCCTATGGGGTCGCAGGCATAAGGGGGGAGCATGCCCCGATCGCGGGGGGGGCGGTTGGAAATTCCCCCCACCCCCTCCGCTAGCGCTCCCCCCTCTGCCCGCTTCCCCATAACAAAAGTTTGTTGAAAGTTAATACTAGTACCAGTGGCTGGCTGCTGGCAGTGGAGTGAGTGAGGAGGAGGAGTCCGCCTAGGAGAGTGACACGTTGAGGCCGGGCAGCGGGCGGTTCAGCGGTAGTACCCTTGTGGTACTTCCGCCCTTTCTCTGACCTCACGTCCTCTACGTGATGATGCATACGAGGGTACGCGTCATGCGGGCAGAGGGGGGAGCGCTAGCGGAGGGGGTGGGGGGAATTTCCGCCCCCCCCCCCCCCCGCGATCGGGGCATGCTCCCCCCTTATGCCTGCGACCCCATAGGGGGGCCGTATTGCGGCATGTTCGGGCGAACAGGGCCCTGTTCGGCCCTGTTCGGCGGGCATTGAATAGTTCGGGCGAACCCGAACTAAAAAGGCCGAACACCATCAGGTGTTCGGCCGAACTCGAACATCACCCGAACAGGGTGATGTTCTGCAGAACCCGAACAGTGGCGAACACTGTTCGCCCAACACTAGTGCTGAGGTGCCAAAGTACAGTCTCTGTCAAGCTGCTGTGGGTACCAAGGTTCAGTTTCTATTGGGTGTTTATTTGCAGTGGGTGCTAAGCAGTATTGGGTGCAGAATAAATAGCAGATGATAAATAGTGGATGCCATGGTGGGTGCCATGTGAGTGCTAATTGGTACAAGGAGCCATGTGAGTGTGCTGGACATGAGTGAGTAGAGAGTGCCAGGTGTGAGTACTGAGTAGAGTGACCAGATTTTTGTTGGTTCAACCTGGGACGGCGGTGGGGGTAGTGGGGGTGAGGGCATTGAAAGATGGGCGTGGCCATGACATTGTATGGGCGGAGCTAGCATAATAATGTAACAGCGAGGCATAAGAAAGCAGTGTTTACGCCATGGAGGATTCACATCATAGGTGTGCAGAAACTGTGTGATGCTATTTATTAGTATACCGTAACCCCAAAGCAGCAAACATAGCCAACTATGACCATTAAATAATAAATGCAGCAACAGTTACCCCAGACACCAGAAAATAAACGTAATGTGCAACATGTCAGCAGAAAATAAATGCAATGGGCAACCAGGGATGCTCATACGGATCCCAGGTACCCGGGTAAACCCGGGTATCCGACCATTTTACCGCTATCCGGTCGGATCCGGATTCCGGATACCTGGGCCAATATCCGGACAGCTCTATGCGGATATCTGGCCGCATAATCCGGATACCCACGGATATCCACCGGATTTCCGGATCCGGGTAGTGTAACTAAGGAGATGATGTCATTCAGCCAATCAGAGGGCTCCCAGCAGAAGCCCTGGCAACCAATCACAGAGGCGAACCTTGGCCAGTCCCTCCTGTATATAAGGAGGGGGCCATGATGAGAATCTCGTCCTTGTTTGACTGCCACTGAGATAGTTTGTCCAGTGTATTTGGCTGAAGCAAGTGCATTATCCCAGTGATAAACCCAGCGTTTTTACACACCAACACCTGCTGTATATAACACTGTTGTTTATTGTAGTTTAGCTAGTAGTGTTTTATATTGTTGTAGTTAGTGTGTGTCAGTCTGTGCTGTCTGTGAGCTGTGACAGTCTCTGCTGCAGCATGCAGCAGCTCTCTGCTAGTTAGGTGTCTGTGTCTTTGTGTGCTGTTTGTGCACATAGGCCAAGCCTGCTATTGCTTTAGCTACACAGTTAGGAGGATTACTGTGTATATTGTGTAGTTATTCAGTACTGCAGTGCTAGTTGTGTTAGACTAGTACTCAGGGTCGGACTGGGACACTGGGGGCCCACCAAAGAAATTTCAACCTGGGGCCCACAGCATACCTCCCAACATTTTAAATCTAAGAATCGGGACACTTAGGCCACACCCCTAACCACGCCCCCCCCCCCCCCCCCCCCCCGGTCACACCTACCATAAAAAAAATTGATTTTTTTTTTTCAATTAATAATATCCCCTAATAATTTTTTAATACATATGTCTCCCCCATATATAATGATGAGGAGGAGGAGGGTGTCCGTGGGTGGGTGGGTGGGTAGGTGAGGGTGTCCGTATGGGGGAGGAGGAGGGTGTCAATGCAAGAAAAAAATGATCGAGGCGCCAGTGGGATGCGGGACGCGTGCATCCCATTACTACCTCCCTCCCTCCCTCCCTTGGAATCTAACCCCCCCTGTGTCTCCCCCCTGTTTGCAGAGTCCGCAGCTAAGCGGAGCGGGCTGTCAGCTTACCGGTATCCATGGACGCGTACCACCATCTGGCTTCCTGCTTCCTGTGACGTCACAGGAAGCAGATTGAAGCCGGACATCGGTATGCGTCCATGGATACCGGTAAGCTGACAGCCCGCTCCGCTTAGCTGCGCACTCTGCAAACAGGGGGGAGAGACAGGGGGGTTTGATTCCAAGGGAGGGAGGGAGGTAGTAATGGGATGCACGCATCCCGAATCCCACTTACCCGCGGCTGACGTCTCGATCATTTTTTTTCCACCCTCACTGCCCACTGCTGCCCGGGACTTGGGGGGCTCATACCGTGATAGCGGGAGAGCCCCCCAAAATCGTGACAGTCCCGACGAAAACGGGATGGTTGGGCCCTATGCCACACATCCCATGATTGCGGGGAAAAAAGGGCATGACCATGCACCGGAAGGTGGGCGCGGTCATGATGTATTATGAACAGGGCCAAATGTACATGATCTTAGCAGCATTGTAATTCAGAGACACTGCTGCCCAGCAAAACTTTGCAGAGTCCCCTCCTTCAATATAAAGTAATGTCCTAGTTACCATACATATGACATTTATTAGATTGTGTGCTCCTCTGAGGCCAGTTAGTGACATGACTATGTACTCTGTACAGTGCTGCAGAGGATGGCAGTGCTATATAAATACATAATAACAATATGGTAGGACATTAGACTATGACTATGTTAGGATTAGATTGTGAGCTCTTCTGAGGACTGCCAGTGACTTGACTATGTACTCTGTAATGTGCTGCAGAAGATGTTAATGCTATATAAATACATAATACAAATATAGCACACTAGGCTAGATATGGTGGGAATCATTTGATTGTGAGCAATGACAAGTAATGTCAAGTGCCAGCAATTGTGAGGCCTCCAAGTAATAATAAATGCAGCAATCCTGAGGAGTTTAGTGGACCTCCTCCCTCAAATATACATTTCCCTGGCATCAAGTGGACCCCTTCCTCCCTTATACAATTCTGTGTCTAGTTGTGCACCCTCCTCTATACAGTTCCCTGGAGTTTAGTGGTCATTCCTACCGTATACAGTTCCTAGGTGTCTAGTGGACCTCCTCCCTGCCCTATGCAGTTCCCTGGAGTCTAGTCGTACTTTCTCCCCTATACAGTTCCCTATTGTCTAATGGACCTCTTCCCTGCCCTATGCAGGTCCCTGGAGTCTAGTGGTACTTCCTCCCCTATACAGTTCCCTAGTGTCTAGTGGACCTCCTCCCTGCCTTATAAAGTTCCCAGGTATTTTGTTGTTCCCCCTTCCCCTATACAGTTCCTGGTGTCTAGTGGTCCTTCCTCCCCTATACAGGTCCCTGGAGTCTAGTGGTCCTTAACCCAATAGTCTGTCATCAGGGTAAGAATAGGAGTTATAATTACCGGGGGCTTATTCCAGTTCCTGTGGTCCATCAACTCCTCAGTGTCCATCTGGTCCCTTCTGTTCTGCCGCTGTCAGCCCTGTTAAAGTCCACGACTCAGCTCAGTTGGGACTATTGCACATGCATTGCCTCAGAGCATGCACAGGTAAAAGGAAAAAAGAAGCAGTCCTAGAAGCTCAACTGTAATAATGTTTAAAGCCAGGGAGTGAACCAGTCCACACCCGGATCCCTCAAGGTGCAACAATCCACAGCAATAGAAGAAAAAGACTGGGTCTCCACCTGGATGAATGCAATTATAGCACGATTTTATTGCACCATAGTGACAAAACAACATGACGTTTCGGCCAGCAGGCCTTTATCAAGTGTAACACTTGATAAAGGCCTGCTGGCCGAAACGTCGTGTTGTTTTGTCACTATGGTGCAATAAAATAGTGCTATAATTGCATTTATCCAGGTGGAGACCCAGTCTTTTTCTTCTATTGCCATGCACAGGTACAAGCCTAAACTGAGCAGGCACAGAACATTCCTGGCAATGAAGCATTATCGAGGAGGTGTGTTGCCAGTGCCCTGCATGCGCAGTAGTCCACGACTACTGGGCTGATAGCCGCAGAATGGAGGGTAAAGTATAGACACCGAGGGAGCCGACAGACTCAAGGTAAGTATAAGTCCTGCCCCCCCCAATCACATGGATCTGCATGTACTGTAGTAAAGACATGTAGGGCAGGAATGGATCATGTAAAGAAAGACATAGCAGTTGCACTGTGGAGAAGAGAACATTTTTTTGAGCAGCACCAGGCAGATTGCAGATTTGTAAAGCATGCAGCACAGTGCAGGACTCTCTCCACATGAAGGATCCATTCTTACCCAGCACAGTAACACACGTTCTCTACTGGCTGTGAAAGACTCCCACCCGACAGACCCCCTTCATACCTCACCTGCTGCTTCTGTGCTGCTCATCACTGGCTTTGCCGTCCTGACCGTGACAGCAATCAGTCATATCCAGGGCCGGATTTGTACTTTTTACCGCACACGGCCTTCTGTCACTAACTGCGCACCCCCACCATTAGCATTCTCACTAACCATGCCTCCCCATTCCTACAGCACCTCTCTATTCTCTATCATAGTCTAAAGCCAATTACAAAATACCAGAGATGGATGTTGCGCCCATTAGCAAATAATTAAGCGAATATTTAATATCACTTCATTTGACTATTACACATACAGTAAAATTAATAAGAGGTATTCTGTATGATATGCAATTGATCTGCCTTAGAAGGTATATAATGTAGTACAATAGAGGACCCAGTCTAAAGGTGCATACACACGCACTACAGCAGCCAACGACGGGTCCGTTGGCACCTCCCGCTGGGCGGGTTTTCAGCAGACTGTAGTGCGTGTGTATGCACTGTCGGCGGACTGATAATGCTGTTCCTGAACGATCCGCCAGGCGGATCATTCAAGAACAGCCTTATCAGTCCGCCGCCAGTGCATACACAAACAACTACAGTCTGCTGAAAACTCGCCCAGTGGGAGGTGCCGATAGACCCATCGTGCAGAACACTCCTAGCTATGGCAGTGCGACTGAGGAGACGCAAGGACAGGACAGTGCATGGGCTGTAATCCGTGACTTTGCCAGCTATGGGAGTGCGACTGGGGAGACGCAAGGATAGGACAGTGCATGGACTGTAATCTGTGACTCTGCCAGTTGTGGACTTGGGGAGAAAGTGACACAACAGAGGGTACCCGCAAGACACTGAGGGACTTGACAGACTATAGGGGCTGGAACAAGCTCAGGATACAGGAAAAGTAACTTTTTTTCCCATCTCAGGTACACTTTGACACTTGCGACACCATGTGGTTCTTTTCAGCATAAAACTAAAGCCTGGTACACACCATGCAATGTCTTACTAGATCGAATTGGTCATTTCCAACAGGTCCAATCAGCTCCTCCTGATTGATAACTGCACAAAAACAATCGATTTATCAATCAGGAGCTGATCGGACCTGTCAGAAATGATTAATTAAACCCATCGATCAGACTGGGAATTGAATGGTGTGTACCAATGGGCTTAAAGGAATCATCAGGCTGTAAGGCCCCCTCCCCGATCTACTTACCAGTGACTTCCTCCAGCTTGTTCCCGGCGACATGTCCCATGACGCAGCTCCGCTCGCAGCCCGCGGCCCCGGTATCCTTACCGGTACTGAGGTTGTTGTCCGCGCTGTACTATACTTGGCTGCGAGTAGAGCTGCGTCGTGGGACATGTCGCCGGGAACGAGCTGGAGGAAGTCACTGGTAAGTAGATTGAAGAGGGGGCCTTACAGCCTGATGAATCCTTTAAGAGGCAGACCGGGAAGGGGGGGGGGGGGGTAGAGAGAGAGACAGATATGTCTAGGAAGGAGGAAAAGACATAGAAACAAGCAGCAGAGGGCCAGAAAAACAGAGCCACCATAGCACAGCCAGCCTGCAGCAGTCTCTCAGCCAGGGGCATAGCAATAGGGGTTGCAGAGGTTGCGACCGCATCGGGGCCCTTGGGCCAAAGGGGCCCTGAAGGGCCCTCCCTCAACTACAGTATTACCTCTCTTTCGGTCCTGTGCTCATAATAATGACTTCTATAGCTACTTTGAATAGAGGTAATCATTAACAAACTCCTCCCCATCCCCTTCTTGCACCTCTGACACTGTAGTTGACATTAGCAGGTTTTGGTGCGTCATATCAATTGTTATGTATAGAGTGCTTGGGGGGCCCCATTGTAAAATTTGCATCGGGGCCTACAGCTCCGTAGCTACGCCACTGCTCTCAGCATGAGTGATTACAGCACTGAGAGGAGAATTTTTGTGTTGCAGGCAGCGATTGGAGCTCTGTCAGATGAGGAGGGGGGGGGGGCACCAGAGACCTGGAGGCAGGGCCCACCGAGGGAAAAAACTGTACTACTGTGGCCCAGCAGCAGTGCATGGGGACTCATCGGTCATGTCGACCCCAGCGGGCAGCCTACCCTCAGTGAGTGCTGAGTTGTATAGTCCAGAGTCAGACCCCGCTAGCGCAATCAGGCCTGTTACCACTGAGGTTGAGGGGGATATTCTTCACAAAATGGGATATGTGGCTGAGTCACAGATGGTGACGGTGGTTGTTGGGGAGGGGTCCTACTCCTTGCCTGATGTGTCAGACTCAGCAGAAGAGGAGTTGGGGTCCGCAACATCCCAGCAGTTGTTTGTGGAGGGGGAGTCTGATGACTATGATAATGAGGTGAAGGACATAGACTACCAACCACAGGAGGGGCATGTTAGCTCCTCTGAGTCTGAGGAGGAGGATACGTCAGTGGGTCTGTCACGGAGGATCATGATCTCTGACATTGGCAGGAGCAGCAGTGACCAACAGCCTGCTGCTTTATCTTCTGCCGCTACCACCAGCCGCACCACTCAACCCCAGGCCCCAACCCCCGCAGGAACAAAAGTAACAGCAGCAGGGCGTAAGGGGAAATTTTTATCCCCGTCTGGAATTTTTTTCATCTGCCGTCACTTGAGAGCAAGTTTGTCACCTGTAAGGTGTGCCAGGTGAAGCTGAGCATAGGTAGCACACCCGCCAACTATGGCACCTCCAGCTTCATAAAACAGCTGGGGAGGGAGAAGTGATTGTGGGTGCTAGGTAGAGAGAAAGGTAATTGTGGGTGCTAGGTGGAGGGAGAGGTCACTGTGGGTGCTAGGTGAATGGAGAGGTCACTGTGGGTGCTAGGTAGTGGGATAGGTCACTGTGGGTGTTAAGTGGTGGGAGAGGTCACTGTGGGTGCTAGATGGTGGGGGAGCATGTAAAAACAAAGAAGGAACACTCTGAAACTTTTATATTTGTTTTTACATGTTGTTGCAAGTGGATCTCGGAGCTGCCTGAATATATTGGAGCTACACAGGCCAGATCGCATGCTAAAGGGAAATCCTCATTTCTAAACTTAGGTGGTGGGAGAGGTCACTGTGGGTGCTAGGTGGTGGGAGAGGTCACTGTGGGTTCTAGGTGGATGGAGAGGTCACTGTGGGTGCTGGGGAAGGGAGAAGTCACTGTGGGTGCTAGGTGGAGGAAGAGGTTACTGTGGGTACTGGGGAAGGGAGAGGTCACTGTGGGTGGTAGATGGATGGAGAGGTCACTGTGGGTGCTGGGGATGGGAGAGGTCACTGTGGGTGCTAGGTGGAGGAAGAGGTCACTGTGGGTGCTGGAGAAGGGAGAGATCACTGTGGGTGCTAGGTGGAGGTAGAGGTCTCTGTAGGTGCTTGGGAGGGAGAAGTCAGTATGGGTCCTAGGTGCAGGGAGAAGTCACTGTGGTACTAGGTAGATGGAGAGGTCACTGTGGGTGCTAGGCGGATGGATACGTCACTGTGGGTGTGGCGGAGGGAGAGGTCACTGTGGATGCTAGGTGGAGGCAGAGGTCACTGTGGGTGCTTGTGGAGGGAGAGGTCATTGCAGGTGCTGGGGGAGAGGTCAGTATGAGTCCTGGGTGGAGGAAGAGGTCAGTATGGGTCCTAGGTGGAGGGAGCGGTCACTGTGGTTGCTAGGTGGAGGGAAAGGTCAGTGTGGCTGCTGGGGGAGGGAGAGGTCACAGTGGGTGCAGCTAGGGATACACCATTTTACTTGCTCCCACACAGTGGGGTGGAGTTTCCTGAGGATGGGTGGGACTTATAACAGTTGGGGCGAAGCTTCTTTTGTGTGGCCAGAGGGGCCTTTTTTAAAGATTTTAAAAGGGGGGGGGTGCCTGGGCACCCAGAGCACGCCCCTCTGCACATGCCTGATTGGAGGCTTTCTAGTCCATAGAATCAGCACATGGAATCTGTGATTGTAAGGCATGCAGGAGAAGTTAAATGCCAGTGAAGAGTCCAGACACTGAATAAGCATGTACAGCTGTCTGCGTGGGTGGGCAGCAGCTGAAAAGAGTGAACAGTGGGAGAATTCAGTGTGTTGTATATGTTACGGCCAGAACCCGAAGTTTGGCCAGAACTAGAAGTGGCCGGCCACTTCGGGTTCTGGCCGGCCAATGTGCGAACTGGCCGCTGCTCTGCGGCCAATGTGAGAAATGCAACAATTCCTGTAAAGTTAATGGGATGTTGTGGCCGCAGCGCAGCGGGCAAATGTATCACACATCTTTACTTTATTCAATGACATTAAGCCGACCGGCTTTTTCCCCGCTTTCTCTCTTCCCCTCGCCTCTCTCTCCTCCCCTCGCCTCTCTCTCTCTTCCTTCTCTTATGGGCAGCCGGGCGGGGGACACGCGTGTCCAGGAGAGTCGTTCGTCGCGGCAGGAGAGCAGAGCGGGGAGGCTGCAGACATCGCTTCTGCCAGCACCCGCTCTGCAAGAACGGCAGGATTCCCCTGCCGCGACGAACGACTCCGGAGGGACACGCGTGTCCCCCGCCCGGCTGCCCATAAGAGAAGAAGAGAGAGAGGCGGGGGGGGGGGGGGGGAGGAGAGAGAGGCGGGGGGGGGGAGGAGAGAGGCAGAGAAAAAGCCGGGCGGCTTAATGTCATTGAATAAAGTAAAGATGTGTGATACATTTGCCCGCTGCGCTGCGGCCACAACATCCCATTAACCTTACAGGAATTGTTGCATTTCTCACATTGGCCGCAGCGCAGCAGCCAGTTCGCACATTGGCCGGCCAGAACCCGAAGTGGCCGGCCACTTCTAGTTCTGGCCAAACTTCGGGTTCTGGCCGTAACATATACATATTACCAGTGGCGGACATACGGCCGTGCAGGCCGTGCCGCCGCACGAGGGCCCCTGAAGTTCCGTTTCTTCAGGGGCCCATTAAGTATTTTTTTTATATATATATATATATATATTTTTTTTTTTTTTTTCCCTCCGCGGGGCCCCGACTCCTATCCTCCCTCCCTCCCTCTCTCACCTCGGGGGCCCCCCTCCCGGTATGCACGGCTATTCTGCAAACAGAGGATGTCTCCAGGCATGCGCTAGAGGCTCAGCCGCTTGGTCTCCAATATGTCAAGTTGTCAACAGAGTTGGAGACATATTGGAGACCAAGCGGCTGAGCCTCTAGGGTCTGCCTGGAGCCCTGAAGACTTCCTGTATTTGCTGCTCTCCCGCTGCACATATCGGGAGGGGGCCCCCCGAGGTGAGGAAGGAAGGGAGGGAGGGAGGGAGGATAGGAGTCGGGCCCCCCACCCGGATAGCTACTCAAAGGGCTACCTGCCTACCCACCCGGCTACCTAACCACCTACCCACCCGGCTACCTAACCACCTACCCACCCGGCTACCTACCCACCCACCAGGCTTCCTACCTACCCATCCGGCTACCTACCCACCCACCAGGCTTCCTACCCACCCACCAGGCTTCCTACCTACCTACCCACCCGGCTACCTAACCATTAACCAGGCTTCCTACCTACCTACCCACCCGGCTACCTAACCACCTACCCACCCGGCTACCTACCCACCCACCAGGCTTCCTACCTACCCACCCGGCTACCTACCCACCCACCAGGCTTCCTACCTAACCACCCACCCGACTACCTAACCACCCACCCGGCTACCTACCCACCCACCAGGCTACCTACCCACCCACCAGGCTACCTACCCACCCGGCTACCTACCTACCTACCCACCCACCCGGCTACCTAACCACCTACCCACCCGGCTACCTACCCACCCACCCACCAGGCTTCCTACCTACCCACCAGGCTACCTACCCACCCACCCGGCTTCCTACCTACCTACCCACCCGGCTACCTACCTAACCACCCACCCGGCTACCTACCCACCCAGCTACCTACCTACCTACCCACCCGGCTACCTACCTAACCACCCACCCGGCTACCTACCGGGCTAGTTACCAACCCACCTACCAGGCTACCTACCCACCCACCCGGCTACCCACCCACCAGGCTACCTACCTAGACAAGACAAGACAAGACAAATAACATTTATATTGCGCTTTTCTCCTTGCGGACTCAAAGCGCCAGAGCAGAGCAGCAGCCACTAGGGCGCGCTCTATTGGCAGTAGCAGTGTAAGGGAGACTTGCCAAAGGTCTCCTACTGAATTAGTGCTGGCTTACTGAACAGGCAGAGCCGAGATTCGAACCCTGATCTCCTGTGTCAGAGGCAGAGCCCTTAACCATTACACCATCAGCCAACTGCCTACCTACCTACCTACCCACCCACCAGGCTACCTACCTACCTACCCACCCACCAGGCTACCTACCTACCTACCGGCTAGTTACCAACCCACCCACCAGGCTACCTACCCACCAGGCTACCTACCCACCCACCCAAGAGGCTACCAACCCACCCACTCACCCACCCACCAGGCTACCTATCCACTAGTGATGGGCGAACATCCAGATGTTCAGGTTTGGGGGGGTTCGGCCGAACATGCCCCCGATATTCGGCATGTTCGGGCCGAACCCCGAACCCAACCCGAACATGTCCCTTTGGGGCCCCTATAGGGTCCCAGCATAAAGGGAGAGCATGCCCCGAGCGCCGGGGGGGGGTCGGAAATGCCCCCCACCCCTCCCCGCTAAGCTCTCCCTTCTGCTGGACCCTATAAAATTAAATAGAAGTCCCCCAAAGTACCTGTAGCAGGCTGGCAGGAGGAGGACAGGAAGCGGGCAGCCGGCGATCACAGGCGCTAGTACCATCTGGTACTTCCGCCCTCTCTCTGACGCACTTCCTGTTTACATTTGTAAGTCGCGTCAAGAGAGAACAGAAGTACCGCGATGACGCGTACGAGGGCATGCTCTTTATGCTGGGACTCTATAGGGGGCTTTGTTTGGCCGGACACGGCTGTGTTCGGCCGAACACAGAAGGCCTGATCGGGTTCGGGCAGCATGCCCGAGCACCCTCCCGAACACCATGAGGTGTTCGAGGGGTGCTGAACCCGAACAGGCCAAAATCCGGGCGAACCCGAACAGTGGCGAACACTGTTCGCCCATCACTACTATCCACCCAACCACCCATGGGAGCTGCGCGCCGGATGGAGGCTGGGACAGGAGGTCTGCTGCTGTAGGTGAGTAAATGTTTTTGTTTTTTTATTTATATTAGCAGATGTATGTTCTGGGCAGGTCTGCCACATGATTGCATGTATTTTCTGGGCATATCTGCCGACATGATTGCACGTATTTTCTGGGCATATCTGCCGACATGATTGCACGTATTTTCTGGGCATATCTGCCGACATGATTGCACGTATTTTCTGGGCATATCTGCCGACTTGATTGTACGTATTTTCTGGGCATATCTGCCGACTTGATTGCACGTATTTTCTGGGCATATCTGCCAACATGATTGCACGTATTTTCTGGGCATATCTGCCGACATGATTGCACGTATTTTCTGGGCATATCTGCCGACATGATGTGTATTTTCTTGAGAAAACCTGCACAATTATGTGAATTTTCTGGGGAAAGGGTCACCAAAACTTGGGCCCACTGTCTTTGCGTTGCACTTTTCAAGGGAACCTGAGGTGAGAATAATCTTGAGGCTGCCATATTTCTCTCCTTTTAAGCAATACCAGTTGCCTGGCTGCTGTGCTGGTCCTCTGCCTCTTATTCTTTCAACCATAGACCCTGAACAAGCATGCAGCAGGTCAGGGGTTTCTGACAATATTGTCAGAACTGAGAAGATTAGCTGCATGCTTGTTGCTGGTGTAATTCAGTTTATTACTGCAGCCAAATAGATCAGCAGGGCCGCCAGGCAACTAGTATTGTTTAAAAGGAAATAAACCCTCACCCCGGGTTCGCTTTAAGTTACAGTTAGCTCCGCCCTCATCCGGTCATTGCCATGCCCATTTTTTTGCCGCGGCGATGCGCGCCGCAGGTTCTATCCACACCTATTTTTTGCCGCGCCGCGGGTTGTAGCCACGCCCATATTTTGATGCGGCGCGCGTAGGGAGCCCACAATTGCAATCTTGCACAGGGGCCCACTGCTGGCTGTGTCCGCCACTGCATATTGCATGTGGTAAATGTAAGGGATGTCTGCACTATGATGGTCTCCTCATATTATGTGGCTGGATAGTGTACTGGTTAAGGGCTCTGCCTTTGAGATGGGAGACCAGGGTTCGAATTCTGGCTAGGTCAAGTACCTATTCAGTAAGGAGTTCAAGGCAAGACTCCCTAACACTGCAGGGTGGCCTCTTGAGTGCGCCCCAGTGGCTGCAGCTCTTGAGCGCTTTGAGTCCGACAGGAGAAAAGCGCTATACAAATGTTCAGATTATTATATTATTTGAGGTATTCATGGTTTGAAGAGAGGATTACATACAGAGGAGTGCCAAGTGATCTGCCATTGAGCTTGCTTGCTGTCTGTTGGCCCGGGCAGCCCAGGGAGAAGGTGAGTGTGCCACCTTAGATATTGCAGCACTTAGTGGTGGGGTGACCCTATGAGTGTGTTTTTCCTCCATAAGAAACCTACCATGGGGTGGTTTCCCCCCTTACCCTGCATTAGAAACAGACTATGCTATGATCTTTGTTTTTGTTCTTTTGGTTCTTCCTTGTGGCCCTGTCCCTGTGGATTCGGCTGTGGAGTGGATCCGGTTCCAGGGTGGGTTTTGGACTGATCAGTGTGTTTGAAGGAACTGTTTATTGGAAGCACCCTCACAATTGACTACTAATGTGGTACACCTGTCTCAAGGTCTCCTCGTCATCCTGCTGCTGATGCCATTTAGCAATCCATTTGTGAACTCCAAGAAACTTAAAACATGCCCTGCTTAGGAGATTCCCCCACTAATTCCTGTCTTCAAACAGGAACCTAAATGGTTAAACGGCCAAAGGGCTCCATAGGAAACCTCTTTTGTTCCATTTTCTCTGCTCAATGCCTGAGGGATAGAAAAGCTTGTTCTACTCAAGAAGCCTTCACAACCTACCAAAATCTGATCAGTGGGACTTGCAGGAGACAGCAACTGTTTCTATTGGCTCTGCTCCTGTCAGTCATAGCTCCCTCTGCTTCTGTGAGTCACAACTGGCTTCACACAGTCTTGCACAGTCTCCGCACTATTTACGCCACATCAGAGGTGACGGTAATATTTCTGGACTTTACCACTAGTTGTAGTCTTTATGAATTGACATTTACTGACATGTGTTGAGGTATTTACCGCACAAGTCTGTAATTTACCTCACTGCTTGGTAATTTCAGCTTTACATGCGGTAACAACCTTTATGAATTGACATTTTTCTAAATGTTTGGTAAAGTCAGCTGTTTTCTGCCATACCATATGTGGTAATGCTTTATGAATTGAGGCCATTGTCTATGCACTCCACCCAAGTTATTCTGCCAGCTAAAAATGAGGTCTTACTGCCGATAGGTGACCAGTGCCCACACACTGCCACTGTTGTCACTGGCACACACTCTGTTTCAAGTCCTCCATCCTTGGGCCTAATGTCACCATGCTCACTTCTAGGTACTAGTGGCGTAGCTACGGAGCTGCGGGCCCTGATGCAAGTTTTACATTTGGGCCCCCAAGCACTCTATACATAACAATTGATACGGCACACCAAAACCTGCCAATGACAACTACAGTGTCAGAGGTGCAAGAAGGGGATGGGGAACAGTTTGTTAATGATCACTAATATTCAAAGTATCTATAGAAGTGATTATTATGAGCACAGGACCAATAAAGAGCTAATACTGCAGTTGAGGGAGGGCCCTTCAGGGCCCCTCTGGCCCAAGGGCCTCGATGCAGTCTCAACCTCTGCAGCCCCCTATTGCTACGCCCCTGGGTGTAACAATAGGGGCTGTAGCCCCTGCACCTGCGGGGGGCTGGGGTGCCTTTGGGGCCTACCCAGGGCCATTTTGTAGTACAGATACGGCTGTTAGTGGGTTGAGTTTACATGTAGTGCCACTGTTCCCCAATCTCAAGTCACACCTTCATGCCCTAATGTTTATGCTGTCTTCTGTAAGCTTATTTACATGCTGTCACGTTAACTGCAATTTTTTGAAAAACAATAAAGTATTTTGGAACTTTTTCCACCTTGTTGCCTTTGTTCTCCTACACATACCTTGCATATTTGTTGGTTCTAACATATATAGGGACCTTGCTATTAACTTGAAGTTGGCTCAGCAATGTAAAAATGAACTGCATTTAAAATAACGTAATGAAAAAAGTGCTATTTTTACAATCATTATTTATAAATGATTTTGTCAATGTTTGCCCATTGTAAAATCTTTTCTCTCCCTGATTTATATTCTGACATTTATCACATTGCAACATTTTTACTGCTGGCAAGTGATGTCTGTGGAAAGAGATGATGCATGTTTGGCAGTTGGAAACAGCTGTTATTTCTCACAATGCAACAAGGCTCGCACAGTGTGATGTCAGCACCAAGGAGGGGTTTCACCTCAATATCAGCCATACAGAGCCCCCTGATGATCCATTTGGGGATATCAGCTACTGATTGGGATGAAGTTCAATCCTTAGGTCCAATTGGCTTGATTCACAAAAAAGTGCTAACTGTTAGCACGGCCGTTTTCGTGCGAATTTTCACGATTGACAATTTCCGTGCACAATTAAAATGTGTTTGCGCGCAAATGTGAATTTTCACGCGAAAACGATAATGATTCTGCACGAACATTCGCGTTTGCGTGCTAAAACGTTTCGTGATCGTGCACAAACGTGAAAATTCATGCGAAAACGGCCGTGCTAACAGTTAGCACTCTTTTGTGAATCAAGCCCAATTTCTCGTTAATGGAATTTTCTAAATTGGTTTGCCAAAAAATTGAGGTACAATCCAAAATTCAAGGACATTTTTGCGAGATTATCAGAGGTGTGTTTGCTCAATCCTAATCTCGAGCATCCACTAGCTTCATGATGTCAATATGCAGGAGTGGAAGAGGATTCCAGTGGCAACCTGTGAAGCTCTACTCAGTGAACACCATGTCCGAGAGAGTTAAGGCAGTGCTAAAAAAATAATGGCAGGCACACAATTTTGAACATAATTTTGACATGGAAGTGCAGGCAGCACAATTCACCCAAAACATATAACAAAACACTTTAACTTTTACTAATAATAAACGCCACATGCACCCTGGCATATAAACTTGGCCGCGGTTATTTTATTGATTAATTCAATGATAGCATTAAACAGATACTTTCCAAAACTTTAATTAAAAAGTACCACTTGTAAAGTACAAACATAAAATAACTTCAAGTATCTGCCTGGCATCCTGCCCTGACAGACATGACGGTGTAACAAATCTGCCCCCTTTACTTGAAAGGGGCTACATCACATAAAACAACTGCGACAGTGACATTACAATTATCTTGCAGGTGAGACTGGCTGTTGCTGGGCAGAGCTGCAGATCATGAGGATCCCAGCTGGTGACTGATTTATGTTCTGCTGAGGGTATATAAGCCCTCCTCTGTGCACGTGTGCAGCTCAAATTTTCGGCACTCCCACCCCGGGAGTGCCGAAAATTTGAGCTGCACACGTGCACAGAGGAGGGCTTATATACCCTCAGCAGAACATAAATCAGTCACCAGCTGGGATCCTCATGATCTGCAGCTCTGCCCAGCAACAGCCAGTCTCACCTGCAAGATAATTAACCTACTTAGCGGTATGCCCAACACTGTCTCGGGCATACCGCTCTGCGGCCCCAGAAAAAAACAAATGTGCCTAATGGCTGTAAATCCTTTAGCTAGCACTAGGCTAGCTAGTAAGAGTCTCCGGCAACCCTGGATCCCCCTCAATCCCCCGCAATCCCCCGGTTTATACGTTACCCCCCCCCCCCCCTGGATCCAGCGATCGCGCAGCCTCCCGGCACAGCTCCGGTCTCTCTATGGGAAAGGGTCGGGTTTGCGCATGACGTCGGCAACGTCATCACGTCATCTGCGATCCTCCCCATAGTGAAGATCGCAGCTGTCCGGGGAGGCTGCAACGATCGCTGGATCCAGGCTGGGTAATGTATAAACGGGGGAGCAGCGGCAATCGGGGGGTTGCCGGAGACTTTTTCTAGCTAGCCTAGTGCCAGCTAGAGAATGTATAGCAATTTAGTACAAATATTAAAAAAATAACAAAACCTCCTGAGCGGCGTAACGCTCAGGAGGTAAGACAGCAGCAAAAGGGTAGAAAGCATTTTTATAAAGTATACTAGCTGATGACCCGGCGTTGCCCGGGTATGTATTTGGCTGGTGTCGGCTTCGCCCACTTTTTCTAACCCTAACACACAAACACTCAATGACCAAGTTTGTGAGCTTTGGCATCCATAATTTGTATATTCCCATAGAAATTAAATAAATCAGATTGATGATTTGTGGCTCTGCCCCTCTCCAGCATTTGAACCCCAGTCGCCCAATGACCAACTGTAGCAGGTTTGAGGCCTCTGCCATTAACAGTGTAAAAATGGTAGCAATGTAAATATTCCTCTTGAAAAATCAATAGGTGAATTTTGATTGGCTGTTGTAGGCTCCACCCACTTTCTAATTATTGATCCCAGTCACCCAGTGACCAACTGTGTCAAGTTTGGGAACCCTGCCATTAACAGTGTAAGAATGGTTGAAGTTTATATTTTCCCATGTAAAAAATGTAGTTGTTGGCGCCGCCCACTTTTTCTTGCCTTGACCTATAGTTACTTAATTACCAAGTTTATGAGCTTTGGGGTCCTTGGTATCAATAATTTGTATATTCCCATTGAAATTAATCAAATCTGCTTTGCTGTTTTTGGCAGCAATTTAAATATTCCCCTTGAAAATCAACAGGTGAATTTTGATTGGCTGTTGTAGGCTCCACCCACTTTCCTGAATATTAATCCCAGTCACCCAGTGATCAACTGTGCAAAGTTTGAGAACCCTGCCATTAACAGTGTAAGAATGGCTGCAGTTTATATTTGACCAGTGAAATTTGTTTTTGGCTCCGCCCACTTTTTCTAACCTTGACACACAGTCACTCAATGACCAAGTTTATGAGCTTTCAGGTTCCTGGCATCAAACATGTGTGAATAGAAGCAGTTTATCCAGCAAAGAAATCTGATAGGCTGTTTGTGGCCCCGCCCCTTTAGTGAATTTTCACCCCAGTCACCCAATGACTGACTGTAGAAGGTTTGAAGCCTCTGCCATAAACAGTGTAAGGCCCAGTGCACACCAAAACCGCTAGCAGATCTGCAAAATGCTAGTGGTTTTGGGAGCAGATTTCAGAGCGATTCTAGGCATGTTTAGAGCGGATTTCTAAACATGCCTAGCAGTTTTGACTGCGTTTTTGTGTAGCAAATTACACAAATTGTTACAGTAAAAGCTGTACTGAACAGCTTCTGTAACAAAAACGCCTGACAAACCGCTCTGAAGTAGTGTTTTTCAGAGCGGTTTGCGTTTTTCCTATCCTTTACATTGAGGCAGAAACGCTTCTGCAAACCGCAAACATGCAGCAAGAGGCACGTTTGCGGATTGTTACAATCCTCAAACCGCCGGTGTGCACCATCTCATTGAGATACATTAGCCAAACGGTTTGACAGGCGGATGCGGCCGGCGGATCGCATCAAAAACGGCTCAGTGTGCACTGGGCCTGAGAATGGCAGCAGTTTAAATATTCCACTTGAAAATCAATAGGTGAATTTTGATTGGCTGTTGTAGGCTCCACCCACTTTCCTGAATCTTAATCTCAGTCACCCAGTGACCAAGTGTGGCAAGTTTGAGAACCCTGCGATTAATAGTTTAAAAATGGCTGCAGTTTATATTTTCCCATTAAAAATGAATGGCTGAAATTTGATTGGCTCTTTTATGTTCCGGCCACTTTTCCTGGATTTGTAACCTCGGTCACCAAGTGACCAACTGTGCCAGGTGTGGGGACTCTGGGTTGAGTTCTGTGAGAATGGTAGCCTTTTCCATTTTTTCCATTGACATAAATGGGTGAAATCTGATTTGCTGTTCATAGCTCCGCCCAGGTGTGCAGGGGGGACACGAGACCCCCAGAACCTATCATCCTAGGTAGTAAGGGACTTGCATACCAAGTTTCGTTCAAATCGGTCAAGCCGTTTTCGCATGATCGCGGCACATACATACATACATACATACATACACACATACATCCGATTTTATATATTTCCCCAAGCCTCCATGCCAACACCACGGGTATTAGCCCAGCCCCTAACACCCCTTAGGACAGAATAACTATAAGTGTCTAACTGACCCCCCCAGCAGGTGTCTCTTTTTCCTTGTCTCACCTCATAGGACAGATTGCAATTTTTACACTGCACAACATTTTATTTTTCTCCCTTGCCGACTGCATCATGTAGTTCCTCGCACAGGCTGCCTCCCCTGTTGCAAGGCTGTCTTAGGCACACTCTAACCCCGTTCTGCTGAGTCTTGGGGGTCTTTTTCTACCAGCTTGATATCTCCTTAAATAACACTAAGGGTGTTGGGAGTGGAGTAAAAGCTGACTTACTTTCAATACCATACTAAATGTGTGGTCCAGGCGGGCATCCTTCTCCCCTTTCTTCTTCTTCTTCGTCTATATGTTTACCATCGTAAACACTAGAGAGATTCAGCGTGCGCTCCACTGTCATGTGTCCAGCTGGAGCGCATGGATTTCCGGGTGTGCGCGGATCTTTGCTCTGATTGGAAGAGCCTTGTCTCTTCCAATGACGCAGGGCGGAGGTTGCCATGCGTTCCACTCGTAGTCTTCCGGCGGAGTGCACTACACACCGGAAGTTCGGGGCTGGCCTACTCTGATTGGCTCTCGGAAGTTCCGAGAGTCAGTGCGCTGGGCGTGCGCCCGGGATGTGCGGCTATTTAGTCTGGCTGCATTCACGAGTGGCTGCTGATGTGGGCAGATACCCTGGGTTGCTGCTAGCAGGTACCTTTTATTTTTGACACAAAACAGGGTTACTGTTTATTGCAGAGTTATTTCAGTACTGTTAGTGATCAGGCTGTATATTGTTTCCTCTATCTTTCCAGCTTGCTACTGCTTTTCGGTAGCCAATATGGATGCCTACAAGCCATACACAGACCAGCGCTATTATGGGTAAGGGAGTTAATGGTAAGTGTTCTTTATGGAAAATTCTAAAAGGAGTGCTAAATCGGGCTATTCTGTCTTTTTCGCCAGCTCCAGGTCACAGCATAAAAGAAGATCTTCTTGATCACCGAAAAGACGTTCCTCTAGGGATCGGTCGGTCTCGCATGACAGATCAAAGAGAAGAAGGTCCAAACATAAGACACATAAGAAGACAAAGTCAAGGTCAAAGTCTCCAGAACGCTCTCACCAGGGTCAACTATGTTGGGCATGTGCACAACCCATGGTTCCGGGAAAGCTTGTCTGCTCAACCTGCTTTCACGAATTAGTTAAGGAACAGATCCAGGAGCCAGTGGATGTATCGGAGATGATCCAAAGAGTGGTACAGGATTCAATGCAAACCTTTATGTCAAGCATGCTGCCGCAACCTACGCCACAGCCTATTCCTCAGGATCTACCTTCAACTTCACTGGCAGCTGCATCTCAGGAGGACTATGAGATAGGATTCGATTTTACCCTTATTGAACCGTTTGTCAGGGCTGTTAGAGAGGCCATCGAATGGGAAGATTCGGATGGCGAGGAGCAGAAAGATGAGAGTAAAAGACCAAAGAAGCAGTATTACAAACATTTCAATAAAACAAAGTCCACGTTTCCAGTTATGGATGAAATCCAAACCATTATGGATGATGAGTGGCGGAAGCTGGAGAAGAAGTCTCCGCTTGCTAACAGATTTTCAAAGTTATACCCGATTCCTGAGAAGCAAAGTAAGCCATTGGAGAATGCCCCAACTGTAGATGCCTCTTCGCTTGGCGAAACATGTGACCCTGCCATTGGACGACGCAATCTCTTTCAAGGAATAAAGCGTCTTACCTGTAATGAAAAGACTCTCAAGCCGATAAATAGGCAGTAAATTTATTGTGCACAATAAATTTACTGCCTATTTATCGGCTTGAGAGTCTTTTCATTACAGGTAAGATGCTTTATTCTTACGTTAGAGATTGTTCAAAATTAAGCCAGAACAGTACAATACTAAAGGGCGCCTCCGTGCATTGCTATTACCTGAGTGTTATACCCTATTTGTTAGGGGAGTTGTCTCTATCTTTGTATAGGGCACTCTTTTTTCTTAAGGAGCAGCGACCTGAAAGGCCGAGTGGAGACGGTACTTCTCCAAATGTGTTGAAAGTGGTTGCAGTCAAAAGCAACCTACTTTTGTGAGTATAATAATCTTTATTACCTTGTCCGTATACCGAGATGTTATTACACGACAGTGGGCTCCCGGTGCCCCTGTGTTTTTTATCTCTTGTTTTATCCAGTCCGATTATCTTTCAAGGACACTCTAGAAAGAAAATTGGATTTTGATCTCAAGAAGATATATGTAACCTCGGAAGGGGCATATAAGCCTGCCATCGCACTTACCTCAGTGGCCAAGGCAATTAGGTTCTGGACGGAGAATGTTGAGAGGGGTATAAGGGAGGATGCGGATAAAGAAACCTTGATTTCCGCCTTGGAAGACCTGAAGATTTCCGGGGATTTTGTCGGTGAGGCGGCAATAGACATACTAAGATCATCTGCTAGGTCAATGCTCTACTCGGTCACGGGCATGAGGGCTTTGTGGCTAAAGTCCTGGTCAGCAGATCCATCATCACGTCTGTTGTGGTGCAAAATTCCGTTCGACGGAAGACCTTTATTTGGAGAATAAATGGACACTGCAATTAATAAGGTAACCGGGGGTAAGTCGGGACTCATCCCTCAAGACAAGAGACCGAGTAGACAGTTTATGGGATCCCAGGTACAATCTCAGTCTTCTAGGTAATGCCAGATCATATAAACCTGGCAAGGGGTTTAGGAGAAATTGGCAGACATCCCAGTCTAATTTCAACAGACAGACTAAGCAAAAGAGTAATTCTTTGAATCAATCCAATCAGAGCAGCAGATATTAGCGCAACGGTCAGTTCTCATGGACACCCTAGAACAGTTCAGGTGGCTCATAAACCTCCGAAAGAGTCAACTTCATCCGACAAGAGATATGATTTATCTAGGGGCACGATTTCTTACAGAACAGAACGCAGTATGCCTTCCGCAAGACAAGGTCCCGATAATAAAGCATCACATTCTGCAGCTTCTTATCTCAGCACAGACACAAGCAAGACACTGCCTCCGAGTCTTAGGAACAATGGCGTCCACCATCCCTATGGTCCCTTGGGCCCATTGGAACATAAGAGCACTCCAACAGGGGTTTTTGAGGCAATGGGACGGTCAGAATTTAAATCAGTCAATCACACGGACAGACTGTATGAAGAGAGGACTGCGGTGGTGGCTTGTACGGGGAAATCTGGAACGTCAGACTCCTTTGTGTTCAGAGCATCCAGTGATTGTATCCACGGATGCGAGCCTGACAGGTTGGGGGGGGCACATGTGGTACCCGCACAGCACAGGGGCAATGGCCCGTCTTCATGAGGGGCTGGTCGGCAAACAGACTAGAACTCAGAGCGGCCTACTGTGCTCTCCGTTATTTTCACAACATAATCCACAACAAGCCAGTCCTGCTTCGAATGGACAATATGACGGCAGTTTCATATGAAAGACATCAAGGGGGAACTCGAAGTCAGACTCTGCTGGAAGAAGTTACACTAATATTCAACTTTGCGATGAAGAATCTGGAATCTCTTTCAGCAATTCATATACCGGGAGTCACCAATGTGGTTCCGGATTACTTGAGCAGAAGTCAGATCTCAAACAACGAGTGGTCCTTGAGAGATATTCCAGATGATTTGCAATCACTGGGAAATTCCACAGTTAGATCTGATGGCGACGTTGGCCAACAGGAAGTGTCACAGATTCTTCAGCCGATACCAATGCAGAGAGGCGGAGGAGATGGACGCCTTAACGGCACTTTGGAGATTCCAGGTGGCATATGTGTTCCCTCCGGTTCCGCTCATCATACGACTGCTTCTCAGATTGAGGAGGGAACAGGTGACCCTGCTGGCAGTTTTACCATATTGGCCCAAAAGGGCTTGGTTCCCTATGCTTCTACAGATGTCAAGTAATACAATTGCATCTGCACCGGTGGAATATCTATGACGTGCTGTGATCACCCCTGGAGTCACAGGGACCTTGCATATCAGTTGAAAGGATCCGCACCGTCTAAAAAATGTAGAAATTTATTTAAAGCTCTTTAAAACATCATAGGCAAAATTTGAATGTGTTCCGGATCACCATTGACGCATAGCGTTTCGGATACAATCCTTCCTCAGAATGGTTCCAGTACACACTGACATATTCACTCAAACCATGCCCATTAAATACACAGGTAGAGGACCTGATAGAAAACTTACAACATGTCATGACAATTTGCATACATGCATATTCATAATAGCTTTGTCCAATGAAAAACACCCTACCGTTTACAAATGTAGCAAACCTCTGTGCAGGAAGCAACCGAGCAGAGACTCACTTCAGGCCGATCTGACTCAGAGGGATCGCCCAAAAAGGTTTTGTGCACCAGAGGCACCTCCTCGTGCGCTCAAAGATATGTAAAACACATCTAAAGAAACGCTACAGTCCTCATGCCACAGATGCCAAACAGCGGTGTCGGCTGATCCCAAGCTCTGCCGACCAATCACCGCATTACCTTTGTATTGGGACAGTCCCCCCGTCCCTCAGCCTATCCACAAGTCCCCCGTATCCACTCAGCCTATCAGCATATCGCCGCCAACGTCCGCTTCATAAGCATACAGCCAGCAGCCAATCTTAAAGACGCCTACAGCGTCCGCTAGAGAGACTGTTCAGCCTGTGGCCAATCAGCGTGGCGCCTACTGCGTCCGCCTCTGAAGTTACGCATGGTTGTACGCATGCACGCATGTGCAGCGGTCAACCAATCAAAACGGCGCCTGCAACGTCCGCAACAAAATTACGCAACCCAACACGCATGGTCCTCTGCCCATACAAGACAGCGGTAAACCAGTGGTTACTCAATGTAAGCGGTGCCTACAACGTATGCCACAGAGAACTACGCATAACGCCACAATGCGTTCAGACTGGCCTCAATCAGAAACCAGTCTACACCATCCGCATATAGCATAGGTCTAACACAAGTCAATCCGAAGTGGACTGACTATATTAAAAAATGAAAATAGATAGCTACACTATACAAAATAGATAGCCATACTATATAAAGTATGCACCACACTGATGGCCACTCACGATAAGATGAGAAGATCAGGAAATCTAACTCGATTGCCCCCTACACAAGACTCCACCTGCTGGACAAAAAAAACAACATATTAGCAAAATTATCACAACTAATTGTACATTCATAATACATTATTTACATCATATTCTCTATTCAATCCCTTTGGCTCAAGAGTCTCCAGTTTTTTAATCCAATAATTTTCACGTTTAAGCAGCTGTTTGTGTCTATCCCCTCCTCTCCTCTGAATTGGAACTCCTTCCAAAACCTGCACCCTTAGCTGCGATAAACTATGTTGGTGAGTAACGAAATGCTCAGATACCGACAAATCTCTATTTTTTGTTCTAATACTGGACTTGTGGGATGCCACTCTATCCCGCAAGGCCTGGGTGGTCTTCCCAACATAACCCATCCCGCAGGGGCACTTCAACATGTAAACCACATATCTAGAATCACAAGTAAAAAAACCTTGTATCTTGAATTTAGTGCCCCTGCTAGGATGGGTAAAGGTGTCGCCCCTGCAGATAAAACTGCAGAGGTGACACCCCAAACATGGGAAAGTCCCATTTCTCACAGATCCCTGGCTCTTTTCTGGACCTATATCGCCCTTTACCAGTATATCTCGCAAAGATGGTGCACGCTGATAGGACATAAGGGGATGATTATGAAATTCACGAACATATGGCAGTCCCTCTCTTAATACTGGCCAAGATTTATTAATAATATGTGCTATCTCATCTGAAAGAACATTGTTGGGAAGACCACCCAGGCCTTGCGGGATAGAGTGGCATCCCACAAGTCCAGTATTAGAACAAAAAATAGAGATTTGTCGGTATCTGAGCATTTCGTTACTCACCAACATAGTTTATCGCAGCTAAGGGTGCAGGTTTTGGAAGGAGTTCCAATTCAGAGGAGAGGAGGGGATAGACACAAACAGCTGCTTAAACGTGAAAATTATTGGATTAAAAAACTGGAGACTCTTGAGCCAAAGGGATTGAATAGAGAATATGATGTAAATAATGTATTATGAATGTACAATTAGTTGTGATAATTTTGCTAATATGTTGTTTTTTTTGTCCAGCAGGTGGAGTCTTGTGTAGGGGGCAATCGAGTTAGATTTCCTGATCTTCTCATCTTATCGTGAGTGGCCATCAGTGTGGTGCATACTTTATATAGTATGGCTATCTATTTTGTATAGTATAGCTATCTATTTTCATTTTTTAATATAGTCAGTCCACTTCGGATTGACTTGTGTTAGACCTATGCTATATGCGGATGGTGTAGACTGGTTTCTGATTGAGGCCAGTCTGAACGCATTGTGGCGTTATGCGTAGTTCTCTGTGGCATACGTTGTAGGCACCGCTTACATTGAGTAACCGCTGGTTTACCGCTGTCTTGTATGGGCGGAGGACCATGCGTGTTGGGTTGCGTAATTTTGTTGCGGACGTTGCAGGCGCCGTTTTGATTGGTTGACCGCTGCACATGCGTGCATGCGTACAACCATGCGTAACTTCAGAGGCGGACGCAGTAGGCGCCACGCTGATTGGCCACAGGCTGAACAGTCTCTCTAGCGGACGCTGTAGGCGTCTTTAAGATTGGCTGCTGGCTGTATGCTTATGAAGCGGACGTTGGCGGCGATATGCTGATAGGCTGAGTGGATACGGGGGACTTATGGATAGGCTGAGGGACGGGGGGACTGTCCCAATACAAAGGTAATGCGGTGATTGGTCGGCAGAGCTTGGGATCAGCCGACACCGCTGTTTGGCATCTGTGGCATGAGGACTGTAGCGTTTCTTTAGATGTGTTTTACATATCTTTGAGCGCACGAGGAGGTGCCTCTGGTGCACAAAACCTTTTTGGGCGATCCCTCTGAGTCAGATCGGCCTGAAGTGAGTCTCTGCTCGGTTGCTTCCTGCACAGAGGTTTGCTACATTTGTAAACGGTAGGGTGTTTTTCATTGGACAAAGCTATTATGAATATGCATGTATGCAAATTGTCATGACATGTTGTAAGTTTTCTATCAGGTCCTCTACCTGTGTATTTAATGGGCATGGTTTGAGTGAATATGTCAGTGTGTACTGGAACCATTCTGAGGAAGGATTGTATCCGAAACGCTATGCGTCAATGGTGATCCGGAACGCATTCAAATTTTGCCTATGATGTTTTAAAGAGCTTTAAATAAATTTCTACATTTTTTAGACGGTGCGGATCCTTTCAACTGATCTGCTTCTACAGATGACAACACATGCGCCCTTTCACCTTCCGTGCAGTACAACTCTGCTTACCCAGGACCCGGTAGTCCATCCGAATCCCAGTTGAAATTGACGGCCTGGAGATTGAGAGGGGGAAGCTGAGAGATATAGGTTGTGACGATGCGGTAATATCAACTCTGCTTAAAGCAAGGAGGAACTCCACTAATTCTACCTATCAAAGGATCTGGAAAGTTTATTTACACCATGCTGTCTCACGAGTTCAATCCGGTACATCCCTTGGTGCATCAGGTCTTGTCTTTTCTTCAGTCTGGAGTTGATAAGGGACTTAGTTATCACTCAATCAAAGTCTAAATTTCCGCCATCTCCGCGCTAACCAGCGAAAAATGGGCGTTCCATCCTCTCGTTAGACAGTTTATGTCGGCAGTTTTTAAGCTTCGCCCTCCAACAAAACCTATTTTCGCAACTTGGGACTTGCCACTAGTACTGGACTTCTTGTCAAAACCACCATTTGAACCAATAGAAAATTGTTCCTTACCTGATCTTACCTTGAAGACAGTTTTCTTGGTGGCAATATCTTTGGCATGTAGAGTTTCAGAACTGCAAGCCCTGAGTCATCTTGAGCCTTACTTGATATTTTTTACGGACAGGGTCCAGATTAGGCCTGTACAAAGATTTCTACCCAAAGTTCCATCTTCTGATCACTTAACCACTTGCCGACCGCACACTCATAACGTGCGTCGGCAAAGTGGCAGCTGCAGGACCAGCGACGCAGTACTGCGTCGCCAGCTGAAGCCTAATTAATCAGGAAGCAGCCGCTCGTACGAGCGGCTGCTTCCTGTCAAATCACGGCGGGGGGCTCCGTGAATAGCCTGCGGGCCGCCGATGGCGGCTCGCAGGCTAGATGTAAACACAAGCGGAAATAATCCGCTTTGTTTACATTTGTACGGCGCTGCTGCGCAGCAGCGCCGTAAGGCAGATCGGCGATCCCCGGCCAATCAGCGGCCGGGGATCGCCGCCATGTGACAGACCACATCCTGTCACTGGCTGCACAGGACGGATAGCGTCCTGTGCAGCCCCGATCTCCAGGGGGAGGCAGCAGGTAGGAGAGGGAGGGGGAATTTCGCCGCGGAGGGGGGCTTTGAGGTGCCCCCCCCCGCCACCCACAGCAGGCAGGAGAGATCAGACCCCCCCAGCACATCATCCCCATAGGGGGGAAAAAAGGGGGGCAATCTGATCTCCCTGCCTGCACCCTGATCTGTGCTGGGGGCTGCAGAGCCCACCCAGCACAGATCAATCAAACCAGCGCTGGTCCTTAAGGGGGGGTAAAGGGTGGGTCATCAAGTGGTTAAACCAGGAGTGGTCCCTTCCAAACTTTACAGAGCAGGATTCGTCGAAGCTCCACTCACTAGATGTGGCCAGGTCACTAAAGTCTTATATCTTGGCGACGAAGGACATAAGGAAATCGGACAGACTGTTTATTGTGCACTCAGGCTATAGAAAGGGGGAGGCTGCGGCCACACGTACTATAGCAGCATGGCTAGTTCGGGTTATTCAGAATGCCTACAAGGATGCCAATCTACAGCCACCGGGGGAAATCAAGGCACATTCCACCAGGGGGATGGCTTCTTCCTGGGCGGCACAAGCAAAAGTTTCACCTGAAAAGATATGTCAGGCGGCTAACTGGACTTCTATAAACACGTTTATTAGGCACTATCAAGTAGAGGTTGCCACTAATACTTCTTTAGATTTTGGAAGAGCAGTAATATCTTCCGGTTCTAACGTGTAATTCTGTTGAAATAAAATTTTGTGTTGTTCACCTGCAAATGTTGTCCCTCCCATACTTAGTGTCTAGTTAAATCCCGTGGTGTTGCCATGAAGGCATGGGGAAAGTGGAAAATTGTATACTTACCTGACGATAATTTTCCTTTCCCCAAGCATCCATGGCAACGCTAGCGGCCCACCCTAGTTCGGTGAGATACTAGTTACGAGACACCTACTGGGGGGGTCAGTTAGACACTTATAGTTATTTTGTCCTATGGGGTATTAGGGGCGGGGTTAATACCTGTGGTGTTGCCATGGATGCTTGGGGAAAGGAAAATTACCGTCAGGTAAGTATACAATTTTCCGCTATATAGATGAGGGAGAGGGGTGGGCTGCCGCACTTCCATGCAGGGGGCTTTCTACTGCGTGCCCCCGATCCATTCTTCATTTAGGGGAATATTCACTTTTCTTTCAAGTGGTTTAGACATTAATGGATGTGTGTTGGGGTATTTACACTGTTCTACAAGATGTGCACTGACTACTTTACATTGTATCAAAGTGTCAAATATTTGTACTGTATTGTCTCATGAAAAGATATAGCAAAATATTTATAAACATAGGAGAGGGAGAGAAATAGACAGACTCTTTCTCTAAGATTAAAGGACAGGTGCGAGGAAAAATGGGATCTACTTACCCGGGGCTTCCTCAAGCCCCTGGCAGCCGATATGTCCCTTGCTGCAGCTCCGGTGTCCCAGAATCCCCTCTGTTTCAGATGCCGACCTCACCAGGTCGGCATCTACTGCGCCTGCACCAGCATGCGGCAACACTGCTCAAGATCATGCTCATGTGGCATGGAGCGTTCTGCGCAGGTGCAGAAGTACTGAGCGCAATCGCAAGCGGTTCTGCAGCGTGCTTGCGCAGGCAGAGTAGATGCCGACCTGGTGAGGTCAGCATCTAATACGGAAGGGATCCCGGGACACCTGAGCTTGCGGGTAAGTAACATAAGATAAGTATATCGCATTTTTTATTTTACTTTGTGCCTGTCCTTTAAGATAGTGTAGTAACCAAAATATATAAGAACCACCCTTTTGCATTGAAAGTTATACAAAAACTGAAAGTTTCTTACCTTTACATAATATTGGATGACAGTTTTTCGAAGATCAAATACCTGAAAAAGACTTGCTGCATTGCTATGAATTACATTGTATGCTTGTAATGTATATTGGCTTCTAATGACTTCCCATGTCAGCCATCTTAGGGTGAAAGCAGCATTACATGAAAGCATATGTGGCAAATGACCAAGGTGAAAGCAGCAACAACCTTGGCTAAATTGATATCCTTCAGATATAGCTTCCACTTCTCGTTGATGGCAGTACGTTCCTTTTAATTAAAAAAAAAAAAAAAGTCAGCGTTTTATAATATCCTCCTAATACAAACAACTATGTTAGGCAACATTTTTTTTCCCTTAATGCTTTACCATATCAGTGTTAGCAAATATAACCAAAAGACCCTGAGGCCTGAAACAAACTAAAAATCACAAAGCTATTGCAATCGCTAGCGACTTGTGGAAGAGTTTTGCAAATCTATTTTGGGAGCATTTTCCCTGCTCCAATACAATTTATTAAAATGGAAACGCTCTCAAAATGCTGACTGTCCTGCGAATGTGATTTCCTTAATCGCAATCGCTCTAGTGGAATCTGTCCCATCCATTTACATTGGCAGAGCATTTAGGGAAATCACTAGCGATTGAAAGCGCTCCCTAAACTCTCTCTCAAAAAAAAAAAAAACACTCTAGTGGGTTCCAGGCCTCAATCCCCTTTGAACCCCTACCTGGAAAAATAATTACTTTCAGCGCTGACAGTTCAATTCATGGAGCATTATCAAACGTTTATCAAACACTTTATCAAACGTTTGATAATTTACCTCATGGGTAAAATCTCATTTTGAATTCACTAAGGTGTTAAATATTTGTTGAACGTTTTATCGGTAAAACATTCGATAAATATATAACACCTTAGTGAATTTAAAATGAGATTTTACCCATGAGGTAAATTATCAAACGTTTGATAAAGTGTTTGATAAACGTTTGATAATGCTCCGTGAATTGAGGCCAGTGATGCATGACATTTTAGTTAAATAAGCAAATGTATATTTAATTAGTAATGGAAGTAACATCAGGTGATTCAAAACCAGGAGCTGTTCATTAAAGGATCATCAGTATGGACTTGTTCAGCTATGCTGGCAAAGAATACCTGTTATTAGTTGACCATTACTCAGACTTCTGGGAAATAGATTTTCTTCCTGATGTGTCTCAGTCTCAGTTTGCCCGTTATGGCCAACCAGATAAAGTAATCTCCGATAATTGCCCTCAGTTTTCAATCCTGCAATTTAGAAGATTTGCCAATGGATAGGAGTTTGAGCACGTTACTTCATCACCACGTCATCCACAGGCAAATGGGAAAGCTGAAGCAGCTGTAAAGATTGTTAAGAACTTATGCAAGTGCAACTCTATGATATATGACTGTGGGGGTTTACTGTCCTATGGTGAAAAATTGTAAAATTTTAAATATGTGCAAACATAAACATTCTTACACTGTTAATCACAGGGTTTTCAAACTTGGTACACTTGGTCATTGGGTGAATGAGATTACGATTCGGAAAAGTGAGTGGGGCCTACAAGAGCCAATCAAAATTCACCTTTTGCTTTTCAAGGGGAATACAGTGGCTTGCGAAAGTATTCGGCCCCCTTGAAGTTTTCCACAGTTTGTCAAATTACTGCCACAAAAATGAATCAATTTTATTGGAATTCCACATGAAAGTGGTGCAACACGTGAGAAGTGGAATGAAAATCATACATGATTTTAAACATTTTTTTTACAAATAAATAACTGCAATAAAGTGGGTGGGGTGTGCATAATTATTCAGCCCCCTGAGTCAATACTTTGTACAACCACCTTTTTGCTGCAATTACAGCTGCCAGTCTTTTAGGGTATGTCTCCACCAGCTTTGCACATCTAGAGACTGAAATCCTTGCCCATTCTTCTTTGCAAAACAGCTCCAGCTCAGTCAGATTAGATGGACAGCGTTTGTGAACAGCAGTTTTCAGATCTTGCCACAGACTCTCGATTGGATTTAGATCTGGCCTTTGGCTGGGCCATTCTAACACATGGATATGTTTTGTTTTAAACCATTCCATTGTTGCCCTGGCTTTATGTTTAGGGTCATTCTATTGCTGGAAGGTGAACCTCCACCCCAGTCTCAAGTCTTTTGCAGACTCCAAGAGGTTTTCTTCCAAGAATGCCCTGTATTTGGCTCCATTCATCTTCCCATCAACTCTGACCAGCTTCCCTGTCCCTGCTGAAGAGAAGCACCCCCAGAGCATGATGCTGCCAGTGATGTGCAGTGTTAGTTTTCCGCCACACATAGCGTTTTGCATTTTGGCCAAAAAGTTCAATTTTGGTCTCATCTGACCAGAGAGCCTTCTTCCACATGTTTTCTGTGTCCCCCACATGGCTTGTGGCAAACTGCAAACGGGACCTCTTATGCTTTTCTGTTAACAATGGCTTTCTTCTTGCCACTCTTCCAGAAAAGGCCAACTTTGTGCAGTGCACGACTAAAAGTTGTCCTATGGACAGATCCCCCCACCTGAGCTGTAGATCTCTGCAGCTCGTCCAGAGTCACCATGGGCCTCTTGATTGCATTTCTGATCAGCGCTATCCTTGTTTGGCCTGTGAGTTTAGGTGGACGGCCTTGTCGTGGTAGGTTTACAGTTGTGCCATATTCCTTCCATTTCTGAATGATCGCTTGAACAGTGCTCCGTGGGATGTTCAAGGCTTTGGAAATCTTTTTGTAGCCTAAGCCTGCTTTAAATTTCTCAATAACTTTATCCCTGACCTGTCTGGTGTGTTCTCTGGACTTCATGGTGTTGTTGCTCCCAATATTCTCTTAGACAACCTCTGAGGCCATCACAGAGCAGCTGTATTTGTACTGACATTATATTACACACAGGTGCACTCTATTTAGTCATTAGCCCTCATCAGGCAATGTCTATGGGCAACTGACTGCACTCAGACCAAAAGGGGCTGAATAATTACGCACACCCCACTTTGCAGTTATTTATTTGTAAAAAATGTTTGGAATCATATATGATTTTCATTCCACTTCTCACGTGTACACCACTTTGTATTGGTCTTTCATGTGAAATTCCAATAAAATTGTTTCATGTTTGTGGCAGTAATGTGACAAAATGTGGAAAACTTCAAGAGGGCCGAATACTTTCGCAAGCCACTGTATTTAAACTGCTGCCATTCTTACACTGTTAATGGCAGAGGCTTCAAACTTTCTACAGTCGGTCATGGGGTGACTGGGGTCCAAATTCACTAGGGGTGGGACCACAAACAGCCAATCAGATTTCCTTGGTGGATAAACTGCTTCATTCACACATTTTTGATGCCAGGAACCTGAAAGCTCACAAACTTGGTCATTGAGTGAGTGTGTCAAGTTTACAAAGAGTGGGCGGAGCCAAAAACAAATTTTACTGGGAAAATATAAACTGCAGCCATTCTTACACCGTTAATGGCAGGGTTCTCAAACTTTGCACAGTTGGTCCCTGGGTGACTGGGATTAATATTCAGAAAAGTGGGTGGAGCCTAAAGAAGCCAATCAAAATCCACCTATTGATTTTCAAGGGGAATATTTACATTGCTGCCAATCATACACTCTTAATGTCAGAGGCCTCAAATCTGGGATAGTCAGACACTGTGAGACTGTGGTTTAAATTCTACAAAAACAAAACAATTCGACAAAAACAGCCAATCAGATTTGTTTAGTTTCAATGGGAAAGTGCAACTTATTTATGCCAAATACCCCAAAGCTCATAAACTTGATCATTGAGTGACTGTGTGTCAAGGTTACAAAAACTGGGTGGAGTCCAAAACACATTTCCCTGGGAAAATGTAAACTGCAGCCCTTCTTCACTGTTAATGGCAGGGTTCTCAAACTTTGCACAGCTGGTTACTGGGTGACAGGGATTAATATTTAGAAAAGTGGGTGGAGCCTAAAAAAGCCAAACAAAATTCACTTGTTGATTTTCAAGGGGGATATTAAAATGTCTGCCATTCTTGCACTGTTAATGGTACAAGCCTCAAACCTGGTACAGTTGATTACCGGGTCACTGGGGTTCAAATTCAGAAAAGGGGGCCACAAACAGCCAATGAGATTTGTTTCATTTCACTGGGAAAAATACAAAGTATTGATGCCAAGGACCCCAAAGCTCACAAACTGTGTCATTGAGTGACTGTGTGTCAAGGTTATAAAAAGTGAGCTGAGCCAAAAACAAATTTCACTGGGAAAATATAAACTGCAGCCCGTCTTACACCACTGTTAATGGCAGGGTTCTCAAACCTTGCCCAGATGGTCACTGGGTGACTGAGATTAATATTAGTGAAGTGGGCGGAGCCTAAAATAGCCAATCAAAATTCACCTGTTGATTTTTAAGGGGAAAATTTAAATTTCTGCCATTTTTTCACTGTTAATTTAATAGCAAACCTGCTGAAGTTGGTCATTGGGTCACTGGGGTTCAAATTCAGAAAAGGGGGCACAGCTACAAACAGTCAATCTGATTTGTTTAATTTCTATGGGAATATACAAGTTATTTACGCCAAAGACTCACAAACTTGGTCATTGAGTGTTTGTGTGTTAGGATTAGAAAAAGTGGGCGGATACCAGCCAAATACATACCCGGGTGATCAGCTAGTAAAGAATAAAAGCCTTGCTGAGAATCCCTCATGAAAAAATGGACTCGTCCAAAACCTGTTGGTTCTGTCAGATTTCTACTACCTACTGTAAGTGACAGCAACATATGAGAAAAGTAATATATGGCTCATTTTACTCTGGAAAAAAACATACTTCTTATTTGTATATGTTTGCTTTACATTTTTATTTTACATGTTTATTTTACATGTTTATTTTACATTTTACAAATTTTTGCCACAGTGCCCCTTTAACCTTTTCTGAACTAGAAGGCTCTGGCCAGGGTGTGGCCAGCAAACAATGGAGTGAGACTTGCCTCGTTTGAGCTCCCACCATGATCTGCTTCTACCTGCTCTGAGATCCTGTGGTGCCAGTCCCTGCTACTCTCTGGCATGAACCATGACATGCTGCAGCTTTGAGAAAGCCAGAGGCCCAGAGCTTATTACAAAAAAGAGATGACACCGCCGTGAAACAGGCCAAGAACCATGGCTGGGTTTCTGGCAAGGCTCCATAGGCCCGGGACTAGGACAGAGCCAGTCAAGAAATGGGTGGCCGGAGAGCCATCTTCAATATTCCCTTCCCTAGGTGGCCCCAGTCTGATCCGTAATTCCATGCGCAGTCAGTCACACACATTATGCCCCAATCTGCAGCCAGGTCACTCTCCAGTCTCCACACTGCTGTGCTGTGTCCGTGTGCAGCAGGTAGTTAAGGACGAGGACAAGCGCAGGCAGCAGCGTGTCATGGCAGCCTGGACTGCTGTCAGTCAAACTCATGTACCCCCTTCTCCCAGCTGCAGCCTACCAGCAGTAAAGATGACTTGAACTGTTCGCACGCAAACTTATTTGCGCGAACATCGCGGATTCGCGTTCATGGCCGAACGCAAACTTAATACGAGTTCGACCTGCCCCCTCTACTACATCATTGGGCTAAACTTTGACCCTCTACATCACAGTCAGCAGACACATGGCAGCCAATCAGGCTGCTCTCCCTTCTGGAGCCCCCCTCCCCCCTTATATAAGGCAGCAGCTTTGGCCATGTTCTCACTCTGTGTGCTGCTGCATTAGTGAGAGAAGGGAGAGAGGTTGCTGCAGACATATTTTCACAGCACCTGTGTGACTGCACGCTGTTCTATATAGCAGTCACTGCATACATTTCACTGCATCTGTTTGACCACACACTGTTTTATATACCAGCTTTCAGTGCATTCATTTTCACTGCACCTGTGTGACCGCACACTGTTTTATATACCAGTCACTGCATACCTTTCACTGCATCTGTGTGACGGCACATTGTTTTATATACCAGCAGTCAGTGCATCCATTTTCACTGCACCTGTGTGACTGCACATTGTTATACCAGCAGTCACTGCAACCTTTTCACTGCACTTGTGTGACTGCACATTGTATTATAGCAGCAGTTACTTCACACATAGTTACATAGTTACATAGTTACATAGTTATTTTGGTTGAAAAAAGACATACGTCCATCGAGTTCAACCAGTACAAAGTACAACTCCAGCCCGTCCCCCACATACCCCTGTTGCTCCAGAGGAAGGCGAAAAAAAACCCACAAGGCATGGTCCAATTAGCCCCAAAAGGGAAAAATTCCTTCCTGACTCCAGATGGCAATCAGATAAAATCCCTGGATCAACATCATTAGGCATAGCCTAGTAATTGTAGCCATGGATGTCTTTCAACGCAAGGAAAGCATCTAAGCCCCCTTTAAATGCAGGTATAGAGTTTGCCATAATGACTTCCTGTGGCAATGCATTCCACATCTTAATCACTCTTACTGTAAAGAACCCTTTCCTAAATAAATGGCTAAAACGTTTTTCCTCCATGCGCAGATCATGTCCTCTAGTCCTTTGAGAAGGCCTAGGGACAAAAAGCTCATCCGCCAAGCTATTATATTGCCCTCTGATGTATTTATACATGTTAATTAGATCTCCTCTAAGGCGTCTTTTCTCTAGACTAAATAAACCCAGTTTATCTAACCTTTCTTGGTAAGTGAGACCTTCCATCCCACGTATCAATTTTGTAGCTCGTCTCTGCACCTGCTCTAAAACTGCAATATCTTTTTTGTAATGTGGTGCCCAGAACTGAATTCCATATTCCAAATGTGGCCTTACTAGAGAGTTAAACAGGGGCAATTTTATGCTAGCATCTCGAGTTTTTATTTCCCTTTTAATGCATCCCAAAATTTTGTTCGCTTTAGCTGCAGCGGCTTGGCATTGAGTACGATTATTTAACTTGTTGTCGATGAGTACTCCTAAGTCCTTCTCCAAGTTTGATGTCCCCAACTGTATCCCATTTATTTTGTATGGTGCTAGACCATTGGTACGACCAAAATGCATGACTTTACATTTGTCAACATTGAACTTCATCTGCCATGTATGTGCCCATATAGCCATCCTATCCAGATCCTGTTGCAATATGACACTATCTTCCTGAGAGTTGATGATTCTGCACAATTTTGTATCATCTGCAAAAATAGCAACATTGCTCACTACTGCATCTACTAGGTCATTAATAAATAAACTGAAGAGCACTGGATCCAGTACAGACCCCTGTGGGACCCCACTGCTAACAGTCTCCCATTTTGAGTATGGTCCATTGACCACAACTCTTTGTTTTCTGTCCATTAGCCAGTTCCCTATCCATGCACACAAACTCTTTCCCAGTCCTTGCATCCTCAAATTTTGCACCAGACTTCTGTGGGGAACAGTGTCGAAGGCCTTTGCAAAGTCCAAGTATATCACATCTACAGCATTCCCAATATCCATATTAGCATTCGCTACCTCATAAAAGCTGACCATGTTAGTCAAACAGGACCTGTCTTTAGTAAACCCATGTTGATGCTGAGAAATAAGATTATTTTCTACTATGAAGTCATGTATAGTATCTCTTAGTAACCCCTCAAATAGTTTGCATACAACTGATGTTAAGCTTACAGGTCTATAATTTCCTGGATCAGATTTTTTGCCCTTCTTAAATAATGGGAAAACGTGGGCTGTACGCCAATCCACTACTGGGAGTCTGCCAGTTGCAAGAGAGTCACAAAAGATAAGATAAAGGGGCTTAGCTATAACTGAACTTAATTCTCTTAGGACCCGAGGATGCATGCCATCCGGGCCAGGTGCCTTGTCTATTTTTAATGTATTTAGTCTTGCCTTTACTTCTTCCTGCGTTAAGTATTTAATATTACAGTTAGAAGATTGAGACTCTTCTGCCTCTGTAATTTGCAACAGTGCTGTTTCCTTTGTGAAGACAGAAGCAAAGAAAGCATTTAATAACTCTGCCTTACCTTGGTCATCCACCATTGAGTTCCCACCCTCATCCTTTAGGATTCCTATACAGTCAACCTTTCTTTTTTTAGAGTTGATGTACTTGTAAAACTTTTTGGGGTTAGATTTGATATCCCTAGCGATTTGATTTTCAGCTTCGATCTTTGCCAGCCTAATTTCTTTTGTACAATTTTTATTGCACTCCTTATAATTGCTTAGTGCAGCCTCGGTCCCCTCCTGTTTTAGGACCTTATAGGCATTCCTTTTCCTCTTCATTTTATCCCTAACCTTTCTATTCATCCATAGAGGCCTTTTTTTATTCCTAGACATTTTGTTTCCATATGGGATATACATACTACAATATTGATTGAGAATAAGTTTAAAAGCTTGCCATTTCCCTTCAGTGTCTTCCCCTTGTAGTACATTATCCCAGTTCACCAAACTTAGTGCCTGCCTAATTTGATTGAACTTTGCTTTTCTAAAATTCATAGTTTTAGTGGTCCCGCTGCCCCGTGGCCTATCAGTCACCAGATCAAACGTTATCATGTTGTGATCACTATTTCCCAAATGTTCTTGAACCTGCACATTTGATACATTATCTGGTCTATTAGAAATGATCAGATCCAGTAACGCATTCCCCCTAGTTGGTTCCGTTACCATTTGAGTCAAGTAATTGTCCTGTAGTGCTGCCAGAAATCTGCTGCTTTTACCAGAATGGGTAGCCTCAATACCCCAGTCAATGTCTGGAAAGTTGAAGTCACCCATAATTATGACCTCATTTTTACTTGCAGCTTTTTCAATGTAAGATGGCCGCCGCCTTGAGCCGCGGCTGCGCAGTACGCTTTGCCACGAGTGCGACTGCGCAGCCTTGGGCAGCATTACGGGACTCTATACGCGGCGGGAGGCGGGCTAAAGGCTGCGCAGTCGCACTCGCGGCAAAGCGTACTGCGCAACCGCGGCTCAAGGCGGCGGCCATCTTACTTGTGGCATACATGCGACCCGTTCAGTGGGGTCGGGCCGAGCCATGGGGGAACGAAAAAGGGCTGCAATGATGGCGGAACGGTGCGGGGGACGCGCTGGACGTCCTAGCTATCCAGTCATGGCTTTCATCCATCCATGTCTTGGTTATTCCCACAATGTCATAGCCTTTGTCATTCAGAATGAACTCTAGTTCGTCTATTTTATTTGCAAGGCTCCGAGCATTGGTTACCATGCACTTTATATTTTTACGACCACATTTACCAATTTTGTTTACACGAAATGGGCTACTTGAAGTTTTACCAACCTCCTTAATCTTTACACTGTCCCCACCGCCCTCTCCACCCCCCATAATGTTAGGTTCCCACTGTCTTTTTACCTTATCTTGTCTACATATTGAGACTTTATCCTCCCGCCTCCCCCCAGATCCTAGTTTAAAATCTCCTCCAACCGTTTAGCCATCTTCTCCCCCAATGCAGCTGCACCCTCCCCATTAAGGTGCAGCCCATCCCTGCTGTAGAACCTGTAGCCGACTGCAAAGTCTGCCCAGTTCTCCAGGAACCCAAACCCTTCCTTCCTACACCAATTTCTCAGCCACTTATTTAACTCCCTAAGCTCCCTCTGTCTCTCAGATGTAGCGCGTGGCACTGGCAGTATTTCAGAGAACACCACCTTGGAGGTCCTTGCTTTAAGTTTATCTCCAAGTACCTGAAAATCATTTTTGAGGACCTTTTCACTGCACACACATTTCACTGCATCTGTGTGACCGCACACTGTTTTATATACCAGTCACTGCATAACTTTTCACTGCACCTGTGTGACTGCATATTGCATTATACCAGTCAGTGCTTACCTTTTGCTTGAATGGATGGCAGACTTGCCCTCCATAACAGATTCTCGTTCCAGTGTATTCATCTCATCATTATACAGCAGTCAGTGTATACCTTTCGTTGCATCTGTGTGACTGCGCATTGTGTTATACCGGCAGTTAGTACCTGTCACTGTATCTGTGTGACTGCACATTGTATTATACCAGCAGTCAGTGTATACCTTTCACTGCATCTGTGTGACTGCACATTGTATTAGTCAAGTCTGTGCATACCTTTCACTTCATCTCCCTCAATATGGACAAAACAGACAGAGGCAGAGCCAGAGGCAGGCCACCCAGCAGGTCTGTTTGAGGTCATGCTGTCATGATTTCGTGTGGCCCTTGTCCAAAGTACAGTGTTCAGAAGAACGCATGTGCCATCAACCCCCAATATTGTCAGGACGTAGTTGACTATTTAACACAGAACACCTCGTCTTCCTCAGCTTCCGCATGGAAGCATGACATATCTTCCTCCTCCTGCTCTGATTCTGGCACCCCACTTAACACTCCGTCGGCAGCCATCACCAAAATGACATCATCCCAGGGCTCGGCAGTGTGGAAAGTTTTTTGTGTGTCTGGCTCAGATGAGAGCAATGCTATCTGTACACTATGCCACTCAAAATTGAGCCATGGAAAGACCAAGACCCGCATTGGGACAACTACCTTACGAAGGCACATGATTACAAAGCACAAACTGCAATGGGATGACCACCTGAGGAATAGCAGCACACAAAAGCAAAGCCACACACCGCAGTGGAAGATACCAGGCCGCAATTATTTCTCAAAAAAGGTGATACCCAAACTGTACCGTGATGTTGAAAGGCAAGCGGTGTCATCTCTGGCACACAGCGTTGGGTCAAGGGTCCATCTGACCACAGATGCCTGGTCTGCAAAGCACAGTCAGGCCTGCCCGAAGACTAAGTCAGTCCCTACACACAGCATCTCTGCCTGCACGCCGTGTGACTGCCTGCCCCAAGTCTAAGTCAGTCCCCACACAGCATCTCTGCCTGCAGGCCGCTTGATTGCCTTCTCCACCACCACCAACAGGGTCCAGGACTCCAGGTGGATTCCTGAATTTTTAAGGCCACTACTAGCAGCGGCCGCTATAATAATTTTTCTGGTGCATGTACATGCCTGCCTAATTTTTCTGGCTGCACTGCGGCTGCAACAACAAAACAAAAGACATGTACATGTGTCAATGCCCCTTCAGGATCGTTGCCTTGCCGCGGTGAAGGGGCTTGCGTATCACAATGAAGCATTGATCTATATGAGTGTGTTGGGGGGCACACCCAAGATAATAAGGTTGTTGCTTCATTGTAAACAGACCAAATTCGATCAGCTGGACAGTCACTGTTGTTCTGTTATTGAGCTACCTCAGCCCGACCATATGGGCTGGAAAGCCGCCATCACCTGCACTCTCGCCAACGTGTGCACCAGCACGGCCATCTGTTTGTGGTGCGCTACACAGTGAGTTTGATCTGTCAGTGTGAAGCAGTACACCACTTACACTACCTGATCCATGTCTACACACGCAAGATGTTTTCAACCACTTAAGGCCTCCAAGGTAGGAAAAATGATATGCATGTGACCAGGGGTGCTCATCAGGACTCTCGAATTCGAATGTACCCTAATAATCGGGTAGATTTTCATGGTTGTCGAAGCTGAAGCCCAATGCTGTGCCGAATTCGAAGGTTTCCCGAATAGTCGCTCTTGAATTCGGCCAGATGACTCGATGATCTTGAGGTTCGGCTTCGGTATCCAGGCCAATCAGAAGGCCTCCAGCCGAGGCCCTAGCAACCAATCAGAGGAGAGGAGCCTGGCCCTCCCCTCCTCTATATAAGGTGGCGGCCATGTTGTTGAGCCCGTCCTTGCTGTGTGACTGAGCGGTACTGAGAGCATCTCCAGTGCTGCTACGTGTCTGAGCAAGTGCTTTCACCTGTTAAACATAGTGATTTACATCCTGAACACATTCTAAACCCATATATTATATTGCCATATAGTTAGATAGTGATTTGATTGTTATAGTTCAGTCAGCTAGTGTAGTGTACTGTATACTGTGCTAGGCTAGTGTTAGGTCTGTGTGCAGGCTAGGCCTGCTAGCCTAGGTAGCCTTAGCCTACTACTAGCTTAGGTAGGTTAGGGATTATAGTTAGTTGTGTACTACTACTACTACCACTACTACTACTAGTTTACTTAATTTCTACTGTTAGTCTGTGAGTTTATTAGCTTCTGCACTGTGTAATAGTTACTTCACAGGCCAGCATCTTTTGTGATCTGTGACTGTCATCTGGTCGACCCTATTGATTGTGTGCGTGTGTGACTGACTTTAATTGTCACTCACTGTCTGCCACACGACTTAGTTATCGTGTACTACACTAGGGATTATAGTTAGTTGCGTACTACTACTACTACCACTTCTACTACTACTAGTTTACTTAACTTCTACTGTTAGTCTGTGAGTTTATTAGCTTCTGCACTGTGTAATAGTTACTTCACAGGCCAGTATCTGTTGTGATCTGTGACTGTCATCTGCCCGACCCTATTGATTGCGTCCGTGTGACACAGACTTTGATTGTCACTGTCTGTCACATGAGTTAGTTAGTGACTACTGTAGACTACACTACTGTTAGTAGTACTACTACTACTATTTAAATAAAAAAAAACCTTTCATTTTTTGCTGTCACTCACCACCAGTCAACACCACCAACCCAGACTCTTTATTAAAGTTTACACCCTTTCCCGCCCTTTTCTACACATATATATTTTTTCTTATTCTATTTGTATAATTGTACAATGACTAGCAGAGGTAGAGGGCGAGGCACCAGCAGGAGAGGCAGCGCCGCCGCCAGCCACTGACCGCAGAGTTGTGGAGGAGGGAGCAGAGTGTTGCGCCAATCTTTGAGACGGGTCGTCGCCCCCGGCCCATTACGGAGAGTCAGGTGCAGGCTGTCATGGAAATGATGGCTTAGCAGCAAGCCACCGTTTCCAGCCAGACCTCCAGCACCAGTGAAACCAGTGTCACCACCACCAGCACTCTGGTCCACAGCAGGCCTCCACCCCCGCTTGAGGTCATGTCGACCCCAGCGACCAGCCTGCCCTCACTGAGCTCTTTCTTAACCCTAGGGACTGTGAGCGTTTTCAGGGATGTTGTGGAGCACTTTGAGAAGGAGATGATGGGGACATGCAAGGAGGAGGAGGTTTGAGGTGGAGGAATTTGTTGTTGGCGCTGAGGAGGAGGGGCGTGATGCAGGGGATGTTGGGGTAGAGGAGTTGGTTGAGGCCAGGGGCGGACTGGCCAGGGGGAAAGGAGGGCAATCTCCCCCCAGGCTGCCTTTCATTCAGTGATTTAGGGCCAGTGGTCCAGCATCTGGTGTATTCAGGTTTGTTGTTGTAAAGCAATGTAAAACACTTGGCTAGCTGATAAAAGTGCAATTAGAGGGCAGGCAAGCTGGTAAATATACACAGCATGATGCAGAGCTTGCCTGGAGGGTCCATGGGCAAACATCTATCTTGTCTCTCACCATTGTTATAATGACTGCATGTGTGGATAAGGCATTAAACAAGTTGAAAAGTTTTTGACAGTCCCTAGACTCCAGGAGGGCTGCTTTCTGACTTGTGTGAGTGACTGGCAGGGACAAGAGTCATATTATAGGTAGAGTTGGGCCGAACCTCCGATTTTCGGTTCGCGAACCGGGTTCGCGAACTTTCGCGGAACGTTCGGTTCACGTTAAAGTTCGCGAACCGCAATAGACTTCAATGGGGATGCGAACTTTGAAAAAAAAAATTATGCTGGTCCACAAAAGTGATGGAAAAGATGTTTCAAGGGGTCTAACACCTGGAGGGGGGCATGGCGGAGTGGGATACACGCCAAAAGTCCCCGGGAAAAATCTGGATTTGACGCAAAGCAGCGTTTTAAGGGCAGAAATCACATTGAATGCTAAATGACAGGCCTAAAGTGCTTTAAAACATCTTGCATGTGTATACATCAATCAGGTAGTGTAATTAAGGTACTGCTTCACACTGACACACCAAACTCACCGTGTAACACACCGCAGACAGCCGTTTGTGTAGTGACGGCCGTGCTGGACTGGTGCGCACCATGGTGAGAGTGCAGGTTTTGGTGGCTTTACAGCCCATATGGTCGCCTGGCTGATGTAGCTGAATGACAGAACAGTGACTGTCCAGCTGATCAAATTTGGTCTGACCACAATGAAGCAACGACCTTATTATCTTTTGTGTGCCCCCTGAGACACTCATCTAGGCGCCGGTCATTGCTTCATTGTGATACGCAAGCCCCTTCACCACGGCAAGGTAATGATCACGAAGGGGAATGGGCGCATGTACTTGCCTTTTCTTTTGTTGTTGCAGCTGCCCGCAGTGCAGCCAGAAAAATTAGGCAGTCATGTACACGCACCAGAAAAATTATTACAGCGGCCGCTGCTAGCAGCGGCCTAAAAAATTCAGCAATCCGCCTGGAGTCCCGGACCCTGTTGGTGGTGGCGGAGAAGGTAGTCAAGCGGCCTGCAGGCAGACATGCTGTGTGGAGGGACTGGGAGCGACTTAGTCTTCTTGGGGCAGGCCAGGCAGCCAGTCACACGGCGTGCAGGCAGAGATGCTGTGTGTGCGGGGACTGACTTAGTCTTGGGGCGAGCAGCAGCCCTCCGGGATCCATGCCTCATTCATTTTGATAAAGGTGAGGTACTTAACACTTTTGTGACTTAGGCGACTTCTCTTCTCAGTGACAATGCCTCCAGCTGCGCTGAAGGTCCTTTCTGACAGGACGCTTGCGGCAGGGCAGGAGAGAAGTTGGATGGCAAATTGGGACAGCTCTGGCCACAGGTCAAGCCTGCGCACCCAGTAGTTCAAGGGTTCCTCATCGCTGTTCACAGCAGTGTCTACATCCACACTTAAGGCCAGGTAGTCGGCTACCTGCCGTTCCAGGCGTTGGTGGAGGGTGGATCCGGAAGGGCTACGGCGAGGCGTTGGACTAAAGAACGTCCGCATGTCCGACATCACCATGAGATCGCTGGAGCATCCTGTCTTTGACTGCGTGGACACGGGAGGAGGATTAGTGGCAGTGGTACCTTGCTGGCGTTGTGCTGTCACATCACCCTTAAAGGCATTGTAAAGCATAGTTGACAGCTGGTTCTGCATGTGCTGCATCCTTTCCACCTTCAGGTGAGTTGGTAACAGGTCCGCCACTTTGTGCCTGTACCGAGGGTCTAGTAGTGTGGCCACCCAGTACAGCTCATTCCCCTTGAGGTTTTTTATACGGGGGTCCCTCAACAGGCAGGACAGCATAAAAGACGACATCTGCACAAAGTCGGATCCAGTACCCTCCATCTCCTCTTGCTCTTCCTCAGTGACGTCACGTAAGTCAACCTCCTCCCCCCAGCCGCGAACAATACCAAGGGAAGGTTAAGCAGCACAAGCCCCCTGCGACGCCTGCTGCGGGTGTTCTCCTGCCGCCGTCCCCTCCTCCTCCTCCTCCCCCAAAGAAACACCTTGCTCATCATTCTCTGAGTCTGACTCATCTTCTGCACACGACTTCTCTTCTTCCTCCTCCCCCTCCTCTGTGCTGCCGCAGGTGTTGAGGAAACAGCTGGGTCTGATGAAAATTGGTCCCATGCCTGTTCCTGCCGTAACGGTTCCTGGTCACGCTCATTCGCAGCTTCATCCGCCACTCTACACACAGCACGCTCCAAGAAGTAAGCGTAGGGAATTAAGTCGCTGATGGTGCCCTCACTGCGGCTCACCAGGTTGGTCACCTCCTCAAACGGCCGCATGAGCCTGCATGCATTTTTCATCAGTGTCCAGTTGTCAGGCCAGAACATCCCCATCTTCCCAGACTGTTTCATTCTACTGTAGTTGTAGAGGTACTGGGTGACGGCTTTCTTCTGTTCTAGCAGGCGGGAGAACATGAGCAGGGTCGAATTCCAGCGAGTCGGGCTATCGCAAATGAGGCGTCTCACCGGCATGTTGTTTTTCCGCTGAATTTCCGCAAAGCGTGCCATGGCTGTGTAAGACCGCCTCAAATGCCCACAGAACTTCCTGGCCTGCTTCAGGACATCCGCTAAGCCAGGGTACTTTGCCACAAATCTTTGAACAACTAGATTCATGACATGTGCCATGCAGGGTATCTGTGTCAGCTTCCCCATATGCAAAGCGGCAAGCAGATTGCTGCCGTTGTCGCACACCACGTTGCCTATCTCCAGGTGGTGCGGGGTCAGCCACTCATCCAACTGTTTCTTAAGAGCAGCCAGGAGAGCTGCTCCAGTGTGACTCTCCGCTTTGAGACAAGACATGTCTAAGATGGCGTGACACCTTCGTACCTGGCATGCAGCATAGGCCCTGCGGAGCTGGGGCTGTGTAGCTGGAGAGGAGAACTGCCACTCAGCCAAGGAGCAGGAGGACAGCGAAGAGCATGTAGCAGGAGGAGAGGAGGTGGCAGGAGGCCTGCCTGCAAGCCGTGGAGGTGTCACAATTTGGTCCGCTGCGCCCTGCTTGCCATCGTTCACCACCAGGTTGACCCAATGGGCTGTGTACGTAATGTAGCGGCCCTGCCCGTGCTTGGCAGACCAGGCATCCGTGGTCAGGTGTACCCTTGACCCAACGCTCTTCGCAAGAGATGACACCACTTGCCTCTCAACTTCACGGTGCAGTTGGGGTATGGCCTTTCTCGAAAAATAAGTGCGGCCTGGCATCTTCCACTGCGGTGTTCCGATGGTCACAAATTTACGGAAGGCCTCAGAGTCCACCAGCCGGTATGGTAACAGCTGGCGAGCTAACAGTTCCGCCACGCCAGCTGTCAGACGCCGGGCAAGGGGGTGACTGGCCGAAATTGGCTTCTTCCGCTCCAACATTTCCTTCACGGACACCTGACTGCTGCTGTGGGCAGAGGAGCAGGAAGCGCTCAAGGGCAGAGGCGGAGTGGAGGAGGGTGCCTGTGAAGGTGGAAGGGAGAAAGCGGCAGAAGCAGATGATGCACCTGAAGGAGGAAGAGGAGAAGGAGGGTGACTTTTCTTTTGTGTGCTGCTGCTGCTTTTGCTCAGGTGGCCATCCCATTGCTGTTTGTGCCTTTTCTCCAGGTGCCTTCGTAAGGCACTTGTCCCTACGTGAGTGTTGGCCTTTCCACGGCTCAATTTTTGTTGGCAGAGCGAACAGATGGCTTTGGTCCGATCTGAGGCACACACATTAAAAAGTTTCCACACTGCTGAGCCACCCTGGGATGTGGGCACTATGGGGACCTCAGCAGCTGATGCTGAAGGGCAAGTTGGCTGGCTGTACATAGGTGGCGATACATGGTGCCGGACACTGCCACCAGCTGTTTCTGACGAAGAGCTGCCCCAGCTTCTTTCAGCAACTTCTCTCCTCCTACTACTCTCTGACTCCCCCTCTGAACTGTCCCCCTCTTCATCTCCTCTATTGTGAACATACAGAGGATCCCTATCATCATCATCATCGTAATCATCCTGCCCAGCTTCGCTTGCCTCAGACAAATCCAAACATGCACCATCAGTAGGTCCTTCATCCTCCTTACACGTTACATCCATAGTGTTGCCGCGTAACTCAGACATATGAGCTGGTGAAAATTCATCTGGCTGTAACAACAATGGCTGTGCATCAGTGATTTCAACACTAAATAATTCTTGCAAAGTGTCAAATGCAGCGGAAGTGGTGCTAGTAGTAGCGCTGGTGGCTGAGCAAGATGAGGTGTTCTGTGTCGCTAAATACTCAACCACGTCCTGACAATCTTGGGAGGTGATGGGACGTGCCTTCTTCCGAGCACTGTACTGTGGGCCAGGTCCACACGAAATTACATTTACACGACCTCGCGCAGACCTGCCGGGTGGCCTTCCTCTGGCTCTGGCACTACCTCTTCCTCTACCTGTTTTGTCCATATCGGGTCGGGTATGCACGGAGTGGTATATCACACTGCGTGCACTCACGTAGGTAGGTGGGTTCACTTAACTGCACAGGTATGCGCACTGATGCGGTGGGTTCACTGAACAGAACAGGTATACAGTGGCGGGTTCACAGAACAGGTATGCAGTGGCAGGTTCACTGAACAGAACAGGTATGCAGTGGCGGGTTCACTGAACAGTACAGGTATACAGTGGCGGGTTCACTGAACACAACAGGTATGCAGTGGCGGGTCCACTGAACAGAACAGGTATGCAGTGGCGGGTTCACTGAACAGTACAGGTACACAGTGGTGGGTTCACAGAACAGGTATGCAGTGGCGGGTTCACTGAACAGTACAGGTACACAGTGGTGGGTTCACAGAACAGGTATGCAGTGGCAGGTTCACTGAACAGTACAGGTATACAGTGGCGGGTTCACTGAACACAACAGGTATGCAGTGGCGGGTTCACTGAACAGAACAGGTATACAGTAGCGGGTCCACTGAACAGAACAGGTATACAGTGGCGGGTTCACTGAACAGAACAGGTATGCAGTGGCGGGTTCACTGAACAGAACAGGTATGCAGTGGCGGGTTCACTGAACAGTACAGGTATACAGTGGCGGGTTCACAGAACAGGTATGCAGTGGCAGGTTCACTGAACAGAACAGGTATGCAGTGGCGGGTTCACTGAACAGTACAGGTATACAGTGGCGGGTTCACTGAACACAACAGGTATGCAGTGGCGGGTTCACTGAACAGAACAGGTATGCAGTAGCGGGTCCACTGAACAGAACAGGTATACTGTGGCGGGTTCACTGAACAGAACAGGTATGCAGTGGTGGGTTCACTGAACAGAACAGGTATGCAGTGGCGGGTTCACTGAACAGTACAGGTATACAGTGGCGGGTTCACAGAACAGGTATGCAGTGGCAGGTTCACTGAACAGAACAAGTATGCAGTGGCGGGTTCACTGAACAGTACAGGTATGCAGTGGCGGGTTCACTGAACAGAACAGGTATACAGTAGCGGGTCCACTGAACAGAACAGGTATACAGTGGCGGGTTCACTGAACAGAACAGGTATGCAGTGGCGGGTTCACTGAACAGTACAGGTATACAGTGGCGGGTTCACAGAACAGGTATGCAGTGGCAGGTTCACTGAACAGAACAGGTATGCAGTGGCGGGTTCACTGAACAGTACAGGTATACAGTGGCGGGTTCACTGAACACAACAGGTATGCAGTGGCGGGTCCACTGAACAGAACAGGTATGCAGTGGCGGGTTCACTGAACAGTACAGGTATACAGTGGTGGGTTCACAGAACAGGTATACAGTGGCGGGTTCACTGAACACAACAGGTATGCAGTGGCGGGTTCACTGAACAGAAAAGGGATACAGTGGCGGGTCCACTGAACAGAACAGGTATGCAGTGGCGGGTTCACTGAACAGAACAGGTATGCAGTGGCGGGTTCACTGAACAGAACAGGTATGCAGTGGCGGGTTCACTGAACAGTACAGGTATACAGTGGCGGGTTCACAGAACAGGTATGCAGTGGCAGGTTCACTGAACAGAACAAGTATGCAAGGGCGGGTTCACTGAACAGTACAGGTATGCAGTGGCGGGTTCACTGAACAGAACAGGTATACAGTAGCGGGTTCACTGAACAGAACAGGTATACAGTGGCGGGTTCACTGAACAGAACAGGTATGCAGTGGCGGGTTCACTGAACAGAACAGGTATGCAGTGGCGGGTTCACAGAACAGGTATGCAGTGGCAGGTTCACTGAACACAACAGGTATGCAGTGGTGGGTTCACTGAACAGTACAGGTATACAGTGACGGGTTCACAGAACAGGTATGCAGTGGCAGGTTCACTGAACAGAACAGGTATGCAGTGGCGGGTTCACTGAACAGTACAGGTATACAGTGGCAGGTTAATAAATTAGCTTAGCTAGAAATGTAGTTGCAGTTTGGCTCCTGTACCCCTAACCCAACAAGGGGGAAAGTTAACCCTCAGATATACATAGACGCCACTAAATAAAATTGTTAGGGTCACACACTTTCTAAGGTATACCAAACTTTCTTTATTGTTGCATAACTACACAAACCCCCCATAAATACCCACAATAACATTACATAGATCCCAACATTTAAAACCAGCAATTGCGGAGCCTACACAGCTGTATGCATGTAAACAATGTAAAGTGATGCAAATATATAGGTATAATTTCTCCTGGCCAGGAATAAACTACGCCACCATCACATTCGTCCGCGCATACTTCCTCCTTTCACACTTGTGCCACAGCTGTTGTAACTGATTGGGGGCCCCCCTGTGTCAGAGCAATGGTTTCCAGTGAACTGTAATCAGGCAAGATAATATTCCATTCACTGTGCACAGTTCATCTGCCGCCGCTTATAGCCTGGCAGCATAGGTTGATCTCACCCCTCCAGTTGTCAGCTACTATCCTCGGTATGTCCCGGGTCCTTAGTTGGATATCCAGTCACTCCCGCTTTGTTCGCGCTGGGGTCAGCACGACCACCTCACAGCGCTAATCCCGCAAGGTAGAGGACGCCAGCCCGGGATCCCGTTGGTAACGTGTGAGAGGGATGCTGCGTCACACGCATCCGCTTAGGCTCCGCCCACTGACGCGTTTCACGTCCTCATTGGACGTTTCATCAGGGTGTGTCCATGCCTCCTTCTACCTCGTCCTAAGTATCCTTCTTAGCCCCGCCCCTTGTCTCCGTAACCATACCATTTGCATTGATCTGTACAGAGAATTTTTTTCAGGGGTGGATTTAATACGGATAGCACATATTTCATAGGGATTGTTATGGCACACAATAGGCACACTTTGACAGCATACAACAGTATGATGTTCTCAGGGCAAATTAGAGTTATAGCAGTTTCTTTCTTTTACACATAGTTCCAGATCACGGATAATGGCAATAGCAGTGTGTAGATTAAACAGTATCCCAATTATTTATTTTCCAGATATGTAATGTTTTTTCCACCATTGTTCAGATACCTTTTAGCATTTCCTCCATTCTGTCTTAGCAGCATACAGAGATGTTTTGTATTTTATATATGTGTGATACAAACTTAAAGGCACAGTCCATAGCCATGGCACAATCCATATGCTGCGGTTCCACGCACACCTCATGCCCCGCCCATGGATATACTCTGATCAGAAAGTTCAAATTTATCAACCCACATGTAATTCAAACGTGGGGGGGATCACTTAAATAGCTAGTTGTATCTATTCGCCCTGAGGAAGGGGGATAGGTCCAATTCTGCATTCAATCCACCCGGAGTTACACTCCCAAGTTTAAAGATCCACATAGCTTCTTTGCAGTAAAGGACCTCATCAAAGTCACCCCTTCTCCCAGAAATTTTTAAACCATAGATTCCCCTAACTGAGGTCCCCCTCAGGCTGTTCTGATGATAGTCCCTGTAATGATCATAGATTATTCCTGTAGCCTTCCCACTTGTGATTCTACAGAAATGTTCCAATATTCTCTCTTTTAGTGCTCTTTTTGTTTTACCAATATATTTTAGACCGCAAGGGCACTGTATCATATACACAACTTTTTTTGTGTCACAATTGATAAAAGATCTAATAGTATATTCCTTTTCGCCCTTGCAGTCAAAAAACACCCTGGTATTGTCTACATATGGACACATTTTACACTTAGAGCATTTGAACATGCCTGTAGGTTTTCTTTGATCAAGCCATGTAGATGGATTTCTCTGTAGTTCACTATGCACCAAGCGATCCCTCAAATTCGGTGCCCGCCTTGCTGTTAAAAGTGGTCCTGGCCCTACAATTCTTGCCACTTCTCTATCAGAGGTCAAAATAGGCCAGAACTTGTTCAGAAGTTCACGCAGATTGCCCCAATGGGCTCCAAAGCCGGTTATAAGGCGCATATGTCCCTCCCCCTCCGCCCTTCGCGGCATCCCTCCGGGGGCCAGCAATTTTTGCCGGTCCTGGTTCCATGCCCTCTTCAACGCTTTACGTAGTACCGAGTGTGCATAACCACGTTCACGGAATCTTTGATACATCATCCGATCTTCCTGTCTGAAATCATCATCCCTACCGCAATTCCTCCTAAGTCGGAGGAACTGTCCATAGGGAATTCCCCTCTTTAGGGGCTGTGGATGATGACTTCCTGCATGCAATACCGTATTGCCTGCTGTGGGTTTGCGAAAGGACATTGTGACCACCCTCTTTCCCTCAATCTTCAGCATGAGCTCCAAAAATGGAATCTCCATACCAGAAGAGAAGGTCAAACGGATATTTTTACCGTTGATATTGAGTTTGGCCACAAACTGCTCCAATTCAGCTTGGGTGCCCCTCCACACCATTAAGACGTCGTCTATGAATCTAATCCAGAGGGCGACGTGTGCACCATACTCCGGGCTGGGGAACACTTGCTCCCTCTCCCACAGTCCCAAATGCAAACAAGCATAGGCTGGTGCACACGACGCCCCCATCGACGTTCCGCGTAGTTGCTGGTAATAGCACCCATCAAAGATAAAGCAATTCCGCGTTAAAATTAGTCTCATCGCCTCAACAATGAAAGCATTATGAGCCAAAGCGGAGGGATGCCGCTCGCGGAGGAAGAAGGACATTGCCCGGAGGCCCTCCTCCTGCGGGATCGACGTGTAGAGAGACTCCACATCGATCCCCACAAGGAGGGACCCCGGGGGCACCTCAAAACCGGCAAGGACACCCAGGACATCACGTGTATCCTGAACATACGATGGCAGGGCCTGCACCAATGGACGTGTTTTCCTATCAATATATTGACCTAACCGTTGCGTGGGACTACCCACCGCGGATACGATTGGTCGTCCGGGTGGGTTAGACATAGACTTATGAACTTTCGGAATCGTATATATAGTTGGTATATTGTAGGTAGTTACAGTGAGGAATTCATATTCCTTAGTGGTAAGTATTCCCTCATGTAACCCCTCATCAATTAGACTGTTGATCTGATTTTTAATTGCTGAAAATGGATTCTAACGAAGTTTTCGATAAGTATTTACATCGTTTAGTTGTCTCTCAATTTCTTTTACATAATTCTCCTCATCCATGAGAACAACATTTCCCCCTTTGTCACTAGGTTTTATAACCAACTTAGGGGCTTTTTATAATTCTTCCAAGGCTATTTTTTCCTGAAAGGTTAAATTATTATCCCCCTTGGAAGGGAAAAGTTTCAAGTTCCATAACTCTCGTTCAATTGTATTCAGGAATACATGTACATTCCTATTTTGCGATAGGGGGGGGCATGAATGTTGATTTTACCCGTAGGTTCGTGGCTAAGGGCGGGGAATCGGAGGAAACAGGGGAAATGTTGTTCGCATCAAGGTCTAAATCCATGGCATTATCATTTTGTTCATCCTGAAGTAATTCAAGAGCTATCATTGCTTCCCTTTCATTTGCCTGCAGACATTCATATCTGCTCTGAGGAGCAGCACCCGCTTGATTATTTTCACCAAACGTTAGCTTCAATGTCACCTTCCTCAGAAACAGATAGATGTCCTTATATATTTCAAATACATCCCCTGGTACTGTAGGGGAAAAGGAAAGTCCTTTCTCTAATAAGGAGATATGTGTTTCATTGAGTTGGAATTTTGACAAATTGATAACATTCCTGCTAGCTTCCTCACCAACTCCTCGATCCATGGATTTTACCTCTTCTGACTCCCACTGCGAGTCAGTCTGCCTTGGACTTCCTCCTTTTCCTGCCCATTCAACTCCACTTCTTCCCGTCTGTCTTTCCCCCTGCCTCTGCCTCGGCCTCTTCCTCTGCCTTTTCTGCCTCTGCCTCTTCCTCTGTTGGGGGTATTCTCGTCTAAAAAAGTAACTGACTTGCGACTGCTGCCAGATACGTCCGTGTCTATACTGGAGGGTTCTAAATTATCTGATCCTGCTGAGCCCCGTTTCCCTTTCTTTTTGGCCTTATTTTGCTCAATACGATTAATGGGATTAAGGGCCTCATCCGAGTCCCATCTAGCTAGATCTTTCTGAAATTTTTGTTGTTTTTGTTTTTTAATTGTGGCCTGAATTCTTTCAATTTGTTTTTTCAAATTATCATTAAAAGAATTGAATTCAGTGTGTTCACTTAATGCATTCAATTCTGCTGCACTTTCCATGATTTCAGTGGTAATTTCCTGTAACTGTTCTCTCTCCTCATCTGCCATCATTTTTAATATTTCTAATCCTCGTTCTAATGATTTTTCTTTCCACTTCTCCACAAATCGAGGTGTTAGTAAATTGCCAGCAGGAATAATTCTTTCAAGAATCCCATCAGGAATAACCCCAGCCTTGACATATGACTCCAAAAGTGAAGCATTCCATTTTCGTTTAAGTTGTTTTATTAGTAACCCCTTGTGTATAAAAAATAGTTCTTTCAACTCTGTAACATCATCATTGTTGTCAACATTACTCGTTGAGAAGCTAGCAGCTATTTCGCCATCTAGATCATCCCCTATTGTATAGGCCATTGCACACATTTCCCCAGATGTAATTACGGTTAGTAGGCAAAATCAATTAAAACATTGCGGGATCATTAAATACTGAATAATGAGTTAAGGGGGCGTGCCGCTCCGGCACATAGCTCAAAGTGTTGTATAACAACTAATTGACATGTCAATAAATTAGCTTAGCTAGAAATGTAGTTGCAGTTTGGCTCCTGTACCCCTAACCCAACAAGGGGGAAAGTTAACCCTCAGATATACATAGACGCCACTAAATAAAATTGTTAGGGTCACACACTTTCTAAGGTATACCAAACTTTCTTTATTGTTGCATAACTACACAAACCCCCCATAAATACCCACAATAACATTACATAGATCCCAACATTTAAAACCAGCAATTGCGGAGCCTACACAGCTGTATGCATGTAAACAATGTAAAGTGATGCAAATATATAGGTATAATTTCTCCTGGCCAGGAATAAACTACGCCACCATCACATTCGTCCGCGCATACTTCCTCCTTTCACACTTGTGCCACAGCTGTTGTAACTGATTGGGGGCCCCCCTGTGTCAGAGCAATGGTTTCCAGTGCACTGTAATCAGGCAAGATAATGTTCCATTCACTGTGCACAGTTCATCTGCCGCCGCATTACAAAAAGCCCCTAAGTTGGTTATAAAACCTAGTGACAAAGGGGGAAATGTTGTTCTCATGGATGAGGAGAATTATGTAAAAGAAATTGAGAGACAACTAAACGATGTAAATACTTATCGAAAACTTCGTGAGAATCCATTTCCAGCAATTAAAAATCAGATCAACAGTCTAATTGATGAGGGGTTACATGAGGGAATACTTACCACTAAGGAATATGAATTCCTCACTGTAACTACCTACAATATACCAACTATATATACGATTCTGAAAGTTCATAAGTCTATGTCTAACCCACCCGGACGACCAATCGTATCCGCGGTGGGTAGTCCCACGCAACGGTTAGGTCAATATGTTGATAGGAAAACACGTCCATTGGTGCAGGCCCTGCCCTCATATGTTCAGGATACACGTGATGTCCTGGGTCCCTCCTTGTGGGGATCGATGTGGAGTCTCTCTACACGTCGATCCCGCATGAGGAGGGCCTCCGGGCAATGTCCTTCTTCCTCCGCGTGCGGCATCCCTCCGCTTTGGCTCATAATGCTTTCATTGTTGAGGCGATGAGACTAATTTTAACGCGGAATTGCTTTATCTTTGATGGGTGCTATTACCAGCAACTATGCGGAACGTCGATGGGGGCGTCGTGTGCACCAGCCTATGCTTGTTTGCATTTAGGACTGTGGGAGAGGGAGCAAGTGTTCCCCAGCCCGGAGTATGGTGCACACGTCGCCCTCTGGATTAGATTCATAGACGACGTCTTAATGGTGTGGAGGGGCACCCAAGCTGAATTGGAGCAGTTTGTGGCCAAACTCAATATCAACGGTAAAAATATCCGTTTGACCTTCTCTTCTGGTATGGAGATTCCATTTTTGGACCTCATGCTGAAGATTGAGGGAAAGAGGGTGGTCACAATGTCCTTTCGCAAACCCACAGCAGGCAATACGGTATTGCATGCAGGAAGTCATCATCCACAGCCCCTAAAGAGGGGAATTCCCTATGGACAGTTCCTCCGACTTAGGAGGAATTGCGGTAGGGATGGTGATTTCAGACAGGAAGCTCGGATGATGTATCAAAGATTCCGTGAACGTGGTTATGCACACTCGGTACTACGTAAAGCGTTGAAGAGGGCATGGAACCAGGACCGGCAAAAATTGCTGGCCCCCGGAGGGATGCCGCGAAGGGCGGAGGGGGAGGGACATATGCGCCTTATAACCGGCTTTGGAGCCCATTGGGGCAATCTGCGTGAACTTCTGAACAAGTTCTGGCCTATTTTGACCTCTGATAGAGAAGTGGCAAGAATTGTAGGGCCAAGACCACTTTTAACAGCAAGGCGGGCACCGAATTTGAGGGATCGCTTGGTGCATAGTGAACTACAGAGAAATCCATCTACATGGCTTGATCAAAGAAAACCTACAGGCATGTTCAAATGCTCTAAGTGTAAAATGTGTCCATCTGTAGACAATACCAGGGTGTTTTTTGACTGCAAGGGCGAAAAGGAATATACTATTAGATCTTTTATCAATTGTGACACAAAAAAAGTTGTGTATATCATACAGTGCCCTTGCGGTCTAAAATATATTGGTAAAACAAAAAGAGCACTAAAAGAGAGAATACTGGAACATTTCTGTAGAATCACAAGTGGGAAGGCTACAGGAATAATCTATGATCATTACAGGGACTATCATCAGAACAGCCTGAGGGGGACCTCAGTTAGGGGAATCTATGGTTTAAAAATTTCTGGGAGAAGGGGTGACTTTGATGAGGTCCTTTACTGCAAAGAAGCTATGTGGATCTTTAAACTTGGGAGTGTAACTCCGGGTGGATTGAATGCAGAATTGGACCAATCCCCCTTTCTCAGGGCGAATAGATACAACTAGCTATTTAAGTGATCCCCCCCACGTTTGAATTACATGTGGGTTGATAAATTTGAACTTTCTGATCAGAGTATACCCATGGGCGGGGCATGAGGTGTGCGTGGAACCGCAGCATATGGATTGTGCCATGGCTATGGACTGTGCCTTTAAGTTTGTATCACACATATATAAAATACAAAACATCTCTGTATGCTGCTAAGACAGAATGGAGGGAATGCTAAAAGGTATCTGAACAATGTTGGAAAAAACATTACATATCTGGAAAATAAATAATTGGGATACTGTTTAATCTACACACTGCTATTGCCGATATCCGTGATCTGGAACTATGTGTAAAAGAAAGAAACTGCTATAACTCTAATTTGCCCTGAGAACATCATACTGTTGTATGCTGTCAAAGTGTGCCTATTGTGTGCCATAACAATCCCTATGAAATATGTGCTTGGCCCACGTCCTGAACCTGATGGTGCAAAAGTTCATGCGCACCTACCTGGGGATGGAGGAGCTGTTAGAAGCGGGGTGGAAAATTGTGCACACTTTCCGCCGCCAGCAGCTGCCGCAGCAAAGCTGGCAGACATCCAGCAGCAAGAGGGCCTGCCATGACACCGCCTCATCATAGATGTGCCAACTCGCTGGAACTCCACCCTGGCGATGTTGGAGCAGCTGGTTGAGCAGAGGAGGGCTGTCAACCGGTACATCTATGATGCCACTGTCTCCGGCACCGGCAGCAGCACCACCAAACTCCAGCTCCTCACCAACGCACAATGGGGGCAGATGCAGCAGGTCTGCTTGGTGTTGGCTCCCTTCCTGCAGGGAACCAACCTGGTGAGTGAACAACGGGCATCCCTCTGCCAGTGGATGCCCTTTGTTTGTCTGCTGGACAGGGCACTTGGCGATTTGGTGGATTTGGGAGATTAGGCCCTGAAGGAGCTAGAACAGCAGCCGCCTGCGCAGCCCACTGCTCCGCAGGTATTTGAGTCCCTGGAGGAGGAGGATGAGGAGGAGGAGGAGTTGGAGGTGCTGGACGTTGCTGCTGAGGGGGAACATCGGAGCGCAGCAGCAGCAGTGGTGCGAGGGTGGAGAGAGGAGGAAGAGTATCTGGGGCAAGAGGAGGAGGAGGACGCTGACCCTGATGTCTCTGTTAGATGGTCCACCCTGTTCCCCATGGCAGCGCACATGCTGTGCTGCCTGCGCACAGACCCCAGGGTCAAGCGGATGCAAGCGAGGGAGGACGCCTGCATCAGCATGATCCAGGACCCACGGCTGAGGGGGGAGGTGGGATCAGTTTCTGCCTGCCAGAGATCGTGAGCAGCGAGCAAGGGAGTTGCAGGAGATCCTTGTTCAGGGACTAGAGGAAGCCTTCCCCCCGCCTTCCACCCCCTCTGTCCCTTTCCAGCAGCCAGCACAGCGGCCAGTGGCCGCGGCCAGCAGCAGCGTCAGGCGCCCAGGAGACCTGCTGTCATTGACGCAGGCATTCTACATGAAGGTACAACAGCCGAGAGAGGAAGTGCGGTCAGCAGCCACCTTCGCTGAGAGTCACAGCCAGTGCATGATCCGGATGGTGGCCGACTACATGGGGTCCTTCAGTGGGCTTGACACCGGCAGAGAGGAGCCTGTGGACCCCAAGGAGTACTGGGTGGAGCGCTTGCACATCTGGAGGGAGCTTGCGCAGTACGCCCTGGAGGTATTGTCTTGCCCCCCTTCCAGCGTGCTGTCTGAGAGGTGCTTCAGTGCGGCCGGTGGCGGGGTCACTGAGAAGCGCTCTCGTCTGTCCACAGAGGGCGTGGACAGACTGACATTTTTGAAGATTAACCAGGCCTGGATAGAAGGCACGTTCCTGGCACCTGTTGTCGGCGAAAGGAGGACATGAGGTGCCTGCTTGGGAATTACAATACATTGCCTGCTGCCTGCCATACGTGATGACTCCTCCTCCTCCTGCTGGCCTGCTGCATTGATTTATTTATGAATTTATGTATTTATTGTATTTCCACGTGACTCCTCCTGTTGCTGCTGCTGGCCTGCTGCATTGATTTATTTATGAATTTATTTATGTATTTATTGTATTTTTACGTGACTCCTCCTGCTGCTGCTGCTGGCCTGCTGCATTGATTTATTTATGAATTTATTTATGTATTTATTGTATTTCTACGTGACTCCTGCTGCTGCTGCTGCTGGCCTGCTGCATTGATTTATTTATGAATTTATTTATGTATTTATTGTATTTCCACGTGACTCCTCCTGCTGCCACTGCTGGCCTGCTGCATTGATTTATTTATGAATTTATTTATGTATTTATTGTATTTCCACGTGACTCCTCCTTCTGCTGCTGCTGGCCTGCTGCATTGATTTATTTATGAATTTATTTATGTACTTATTGTATTTCTACGTGACTCCTGCTGCTGCTGGCCTGCTGCATTGATTTATTTATGAATTTATTTATGTATTTATTGTATTTCCACGTGACTCCTCCTGCTGCTGCTGCTGGCCTGCTGCATTGATTTATTTATGAATTTATTTATGTATTTATTGTATTTCTACGTGACTCCTGCTGCTGCTGCTGGCATGCTGCATTGATTTATTTATGAATTTATTTATGTATTTATTGTATTTCCACGTGACTCCTCCTGCTGCTGCTGCTGCTGGCCTGCTGCATTGATTTATTTATGAATTTATTTATGTATTTATTGTATTTCCACGTGACTCCTCCTGCTGCTGCTGCTGGCCTGCTGCATTGATTTATTTATGAATTTATTTATGTATTTATTGTATTTCTACGTGACTCCTCCTGCTGCTGCTGCTGGCCTGCTGCATTGATTTATTTATTAATTTATTTATGTATTTATTGTATTTCTATGTTACTCCTGCTGCTGCTGCTGCTGGCCTGCTGCATTGATTTATTTATGAATTTATTTATGTATTTATTGTATTTCTACGTGATTCCTGCTGCTGCTGCTGCTGGCCTGCTGCAATGATTTATTTATGAATTTGTTTATGTATTTATTGTATTTCCACGTGACTCCTCCTGCTGCTGCTGCTGACCTGCTGCATTGATTTATTTATGAATTTATTTATGTATTTATCGTATTTCTACGTGACTCCTGCTGCTGCTGCTGGCCTGCTGCATTGATTTATTTATGAATTTATGAATTGATTTATGTATTTATTGTATTTATAAAGCGGCAACATATTACGCCACGCTCATTTTCATCCTCTTACTGTCAGTGGTCCCACCGCCAGGGTCCACACAATGCATTGCCTGCTGCCAGTGCCACACGTCACTCCTCCTCCTCCTGCTGCTGTATTTATCCTCCTGCTGTCAGTGGTCCCACCGCCAGGGTCCACACAATGCATTGCCTGCTGCCAGTGCCACATGTCACTCCTCCTCCTGCTGCTGTATTTATCCTCCTGCTGTCAGTGGTCCACACTATGCATTGCCTGAGACCTAGGACCCTGTCAAGGCTGAGCGTGTGAGGAGGGGAGAAGGACTTCGTGTGTGAAGGTTTGGGCTTCCCTGGGCTGGACGGCTCTGGGGGGCCTGGGCCCTGAAAAGGCATCCCTGTCCTCCAGGATGGAGACTCATGAAGCTAGGGACAGTGTTTCAATGGCAGGTGGAACTGTGAGTAATGTTGTGGAGTGGCATAAGAGTGTCAAAACTTTGCAGGAGACTTTGGACTCCATGCAATATGACTTGAAAAAGTGTATTAGTAAGTACGGTCAATCATGGAAACCGGCTTTTTTAAAATCGAATCCGCAGCTACTGAAGCTGCAAGAGCAGATAGAGCTGAAGAAGCAACAACTGGAGGAGTTAATTTGCGGCAATGGAGACTGGGCAAGTGGATGAAAGTTTGCAAGACACAAGTGGAGGAGAGAAGCCAAGTGCTGTGCAAATGCAGGTGTTTTGAAAGAAACTGGATTACCTGTGATGGCTCGAAACAGCAGTATGCAGTCGCAAGTTGTGCAGGAGACTGCTAATTCAAACTTTATGTAACAGGGCTTCCACATGGACAAAATGTGCAACATTTCCCTGGACAGTTGCAGCAATATGGGATGTATCCTAATATACAGTATCAAAGTCTTGCAAACAGTACGAATAACCCATTTTTTCAGCAGCAGAGTATGTCCTTATCCCAACCCCTTTCCTCCTTTCCCAATGTATCCCCAAACCTTTTTCCCAGTGTGAATTTCCCAACTGTTTCAAATCCTTACCTTGTCAGTCATTCCCTTGTGTGTAATACTTCAAGTTTGTCAAGTAATGTCCATGGGCAAGCTTTGCCCTCACCCAAGATGGCGCTGGGGCCTGGAATCGACGTGGGGGCGTGGCCTAACGGCAATGGGGCGTGGCCTACCGGGCACGACGAAAATAGCGTGCAGAGGCAAGTTTTGGGTGTTGCTGGGGCTGAGGGAGCATCTGCAGAGGTGCCTGCAGGTGGGCAGAACTCCCCCAAACCCCCAGTTGCGGCAAAACAGGCACAGGATGGGCAGATCAAAACCAGAAGTGATGTCAGAGTGACCCCACGAGTCACTTCCGGTTCAGCTAGCCAGCCACAGGCTGTGGCTGGTATTGCAGGAAGTGTTGTTGGTGGGGCAGCATCATCTGATGATGCCCCAAGGAGTCATACAGCCAGGATCGAGCAGGTGAAGAAAGGTGGAGGCATTGAGGATGGGGCAGAGTCATCTAGCACTGCCCTGAACACAGACAGCATGGATAAGGTAATGGGCATTACTGCAAAGGGGCTTGTGCAGGCAGCAAAAAGGAGAAGAGAGGATGGTTTGGAAAGGGAGATTGTATTGAGTGAAGAAAGAGTGCAGGGGGAGGGAGGGGTTCCCAATTCCTCTGTTAAAAAGCCTATGAACAATCAAAGTGTGTTGCCTGTTGCTGGAGTGAAAAATGTGTCATATGCAAGTATGCTAAAGGAAACAGTGAGCAGTGAAGGTGCAAGACAGTCTGCATATGATGTGGCTGGTCAGTCAGCCAGTAACAGAAGGAATGTTGTGAGAGTGAGTTATAAGAGAGGTGAGAATGTGACTTATACAAGGAAAACATTTATTCAGCTACTGCTGAAGATGGGCTTCAAGGCGGTGGATTTTTATGCCATTTTGGCCCCTGAGAGCCCCCCTCTTTTTTCGATGTCAGCTTTTTGTCCCCGACCGGCTTAGACACATTCTGGGAGAAGTATGAAAAAACTTGGAAGGCAAGTAAGGAGTGGGCTGGTTTGGTTCCCCAGTCTGTGTGTGGTCGCTCGCTGGACAAAAAGGTGACCATCGTGGTCCCGAATGAGTCCATTCCTGTGCATGACCTCATGGTTTGGCTAAAGAACTATGGGAAACCGTTGAACGAGCCAAAAAAGATTATGGACGAGTTCAGGATCTGGGGGGGGGGGGAGGATGGGAGCTGATGGTGAGATTGGACAGGGTGGGGAATGTGGTTAAACATATCCCTACGTCTGTCTTTATTGGAAAAGACAGAGTGATGGTCTATTATCAGGGGCAGCCTCGTGCATGTTATAAGTGTGGCTCTCGCAGCCACTATAGCATTTCTTGTAAGGAGGTGAAATGTTCACGTTGCCATGCTTTGGGGCACTTAGCAAAGGACTACAAAGACATTTGTTGCAGTATCTGTCTTAAGCTGGGTCATCCGTATTTGCAGTGCCCTGAAGCATGGGCCAATGTGGATGAGGAGATTGTTAAAGGGAAGGTTCAGGGACTAGCTAAAAAAAATAAAAATCCATTTCCAATTACCTGGGGCTTCCTCCAGCCCGTGGCAGGCAGGAGGTGCCCTCGGCGCCACTCCGCAGGCTCCCGGTGGTCTCTGGTGGCCGACCCGACCTGGCCAGGCCGGCGGCCAGGTCGGGCCTCTTCTGCGCTCCATGGTGCGTTCCACGCCGACGCGCTGACGTCATTGGACGTCCTCCGGGCTGTACTGCGCAGGCTCAGTAGTTCTGAGCATGCGCAGTACAACCCGGAGGACGTCCGATGACGTCAGCGCGCCGGCGTGGAACGCACCATGGAGCGCAGAAGAGGCCCGACCTGGCCGCCGGCCTGGCCAGGTCGGGTCGGCCACCGGAGACCACCGGGAGCCTGCGGAGCGGCGCCCAGGGCACCTCCTGCCTGCCACGGGCTGGAGGAAGCCCCAGGTAAGTGGAAATGGATTTTTATTTTTTTTTAGCTAGTCCCTGAACCTTCCCTTTAAAGAGATGGAAAAAATCTTGGAGGAAAAGGTAGAGGAGGAGGCCACTGATAGTGGACCATCACACTCAAAGTCTGCCGCCTTGGAGTCTCAGGATGTTGTACCGCCCTTTTTGTCTGTGCTGAAATCGATGCCTCCACCTTCCCCTCCCCCTTCCCTGGTTCTGGTGGTTGTAAAGATGCCGGAGGTGGCCTTGGGAGCTGAGACAATTTTTAAAATTGCCACCCCTGGTGAAGGAAAAAAATATTTTTTCTATGTATGTTTCCCGGGAAGAGAAAGAAATTACTTCTGACAAAGTTCCTGAATCTGAAAAGGGGCAGGATGGTGAAAAAGGGAAAAAGGGTAGCGCCAAAATCCCAAGGGAGACAAAGCCGGAGGGTGTAGCTAGAGGGAGGGGGGGGGGGAATAAACAAAGTGGGGAGGCGGAGGAGACAGAAAAATGTATAGAAGTAAAATCTGCAAAGGAAAGAAGGAAAGAGAGAAGGAAAATTGTGACAGAGAGAAAAGCTAATGAGAAGTTGAAAGAGATGAAAAGGAAAAAATCTGTTCCTGTGAAAAATAAATTTGATGTATTGTCTGGCCAGTCTGATATGTCTGATGATCATGCTGTAAATAGTGATGTAGAGAAAGAAATTGATGGTGTTGGGGTAACTGTAGATATGGAGGTATCCTCTGGTAGGGAGGTGGGGGGTGCAGTTTAAGGAAGGCTAGGCAATCTCTTTCATTTACTCTGATGGAGGTTCCCCCCCTTTAAAACTGGCAACCATTAATGTTGCCAGTATGAGATCTGTAAGTGCTCGTAGGGAAGCCATATTTTTTCTCGGTCAGTTTGATGCCGGCATTTTATTTTTGCAGGAGACCAGGTTGCAAACGCTGGGTGACATTCATGAGGCTAAGAGGGATTGGCACCATAGGTCCCTCTTACTGGTCTCTTGCGGCTGAGCCTTACACTGGGGTGGCGGTCCTTTTTAAGACCGACATGGTAACTTTCCGGCGGGTAAGTGAGGTAGAGATGGGGCGATGCTTGGTCATGGACGTCTCTGTGAGGGGGCAGGATTTGAGACTGATTAACATCTATGGGCCTCAATCTGAGAGAGAGAGAGGAAGCGCCTCTTCACAGAGATCAAGCCATTTCTGTTTACAGCCCAGGAGGTGGTCTTTGGTGGTGATTTCAATACTGTAGTCAGGCTAAGGGACAGGAGAGGTACCAAGACCCGCCTGGGCTACGACAGTAACTTTTTGAATAATATGGTTAGGGATGCTGGTCTGGTAGATGTGCATATAAAACACACTCCAGATGACACAGGGTTCACTTATTTCAGTGGAGAACGTAGGAGTAGGATAGATAGGTTTTGTGTTAAGGAGAGCTCTGCCTCCTCATCTCCAAAGGTGCAGGTGGTGGAGTTCTCTGATCACTGTATTCTATCTGTGGTGTTGAATGTTGCAGATGTCCCTCCAAAAGGAAAGGGTAGCTGGAGATTAAATTCGTTGCTGTTAAGAGAGGAAAGTGTAAGACAATCTTAGGCCTCTTGCACACTGCCAGCAATTCAGATTCAGATTCCGCTTTTTAATCTGTTTTTACTTCCGATTCAGATTCAGATTTGCAGTTTGCTCCTTGCACACTGCAAATCTGAATCTGAAACGGAGGTAAAAACTGATTAAAAAGCGGAATCTGAATCTGAATTGCTTTCAGTGTGCAAGAGGCCTTTCAGGTTTTTTTTTCAGGCACAGGTTACTTTGCTGGACTGTTGCAGCAGTAGGTCTGAGTGGTGGGAGATGGTCAAAAGGCGGGCAGTAGGTCTTTTCAAGAACATAGCAAAAAAGAGAGCTTTTGGTAGATATGTTACCTACCAGCGTCAGAGGCAGAAACTTGAAATCGCTGTCTCGGGGGATGGTGATCCTGGGGAGATCAAAAGGATCAAGGATTTGTTGCGCAAGAGTCAGTATGACCGGCATGCTTCTTTGCTTCTGGAAAGGTATTACGGTAAAAGTCACTCGCCGGACCCTTATCAGAATTGCAAACAAAGTGTAGCAGTTAAGGTCATCTATGGTCTCAAGGATAGTACAGAATCTCTGGTGCAGTCCAGAGCAGGGATTCTGGAAATCGTGAGATCCTTTAACCTCCCTGGCGGTTAATTGTTTTTGCCACATGGGCAAAAATCCTATTTTTTTTAATTTTTTTTTTGTTTCATGTAAAGCTACCAGAGTGGTAGCTACATGAAACACCACTAGAGGGCGCATGTGTCCCTCTAGTGCGATCGTCGCCGGCACTAATAGCAAACAGGGGAGCGCGTATATAACGCGTTCCCCTGTTTGGCTTCTCCTGTCGCCATGGCGACGATCGGGATGACGTCATGGACGTCAGCCGACGTCCTGACGTCAGGCGCATCCGATCCAGCCCATAGCGCTGCCCGGAACTCATTGGTCCGGGCAGCGCAGGGCTCTGGCGGGGGGGGGCCTCTTTCCCCGCTGCGTGCGGCCGATTGCCGCAGAGCGGCCCGGATCAAGCTGTGCGTGGCTAGCAAAGTGCTTGCTGCGTGCACAGCACTTTGAATGGGGCGAATCGCCCCAGTACAGCCTGAGAAATCCTCCTGCGCGGCATAGCCCGAGCTCAGCTCGGGCTTACCGCCAGGGAGGTTAATGCTGAACTGTTGGGTAGCAGACCTCTTGATGAGACAGTGATGGAGTCTTTCTTGTGTAATATTCCAGGACTGGAAAATGTAGATGTTCCCCTTGCATTTTTGACGGAAAGAATTTCTGCTGAGGAAGTGGTGAAAGCCATAGAATGTCTTGCTGTTAAGAAGACTCCGGGTTCGGATGGACTGACGGCGGAGTTTTATAAAGTCTTCAAAGACATTCTGGCTCCTGAGTTAGCAGAGGTTTACAATCGCAGCCTTGCAGAGGATGAGCTTCCTCCCTCTATGAGAGAATCCGCAGTTATTCTTCTGTCAAAGGGTAAAGATTCTTCAATGATTGAGAATTGGCGGCCCATCAGCCTTCTCAATGTTGATCGAAAGACTCTGGCTAAAATAATTTTTTGCCGTCTTAGCCAGGTGGCAGATGGGGTGCTTTCTCGCCAGCAGCATTGTTCTGTTCAGGGGAGGAGCACTTTTCAGCCGTATTAACGGTCCGGGAGATTCTGGAGAGGTGCAAGGCTGCTGGTTGGGGAAAGTACTTACTGGCATTGGATCAGGCAAAAGCTTTTGATCGTGTCAATCATGAGTATCTGTGGATGCTCCTTAGTAAGCATGGTCTGCCAGGAAGGTTTATCAATTGGCTGAAAGTTTTGTACAAAGGTGCTGAAAGTTTCCCGCTTGTCAATGGTTGGGTTGAACAGACCTTTGAGGTTAGATCAGGGGTGCGCCAGGGGTGTCCCTTGAGTCCCATGCTATATGCTTTTGCCATTGATCCTTTCATACGGAGGATTGAGGGTGGAGCTTTGTGTGGGGTGCCGTCAGGCATTGCTGGTGTGCCACCTCTCAAGGTTGTGGCCTATGCTGATGATGTGACTGTGGTGGTCTCTGGGCAGGAGGAGGCAGAAGGCGTTTGTGCAGAGATTGCCCGTTACTCGTTGGCATCAGGTTCCAAGATCAATCAGGACAAATGTAAGGCTTTTTGGATGGGTAAGGAAAATGAGAGCTTCTTGCTTCCTGTCTCTTTTCCAGCACCAAAGGAAAAGATTAAAATACTTGGCATAGAATTTGGCCTGGGTGATTATGGTCACCAAAATTGGGAAAGCAGACTAAAATGTGCCGAGGATAAGGTGGTCCGCTGGAAAGGTTGGCGATTGACTTTCAGAGAAAGGATTGAAATGATCAAGACCTATCTGATTCCAATCATGTTGTATGTCAGTTTTGTCTGTATTTTGCCAGTGTCTCTTCATACAAGAATTTACAGCTTGTTTTTCCAGATGCTCTGGGGAAATAAGATGAACCACGTTAGGAGGAATGTCACTTATCAATCAAGGCAGAAGGGTGGCTTAGGTATGGTCAACCCAGTGGTTTTCTTTTCTCTGTTATTTATTAAGCACAATCTTGGTAAAATGTATGCGGAGGAACTGTCTGGATGGATGGGTATTTTCCAGTCCTGGTTTAAGCCTTTTCTCAGGCAATGGGAAAGTGGTGGTTTGGTGAAAAGACTGAGAGCTGGTCCTGTTTATCTCCCGGCCTATCTTGCACCGTGTCTGAAAGTGATGAGGCAATGGGAACTGACAAGGGAGGAGATTACTTCAATCCCTAGGAAAGCCCTGGAGGAGAGAGTGATTGAGACCTTCTTTCAAGACCCATTGGCCCTGAGAGATTGCCCAAGCCCAATTATGGAGGAGGGTTTGTGCTTGCTATGTTCTCCTAGGATTCCTAACACATTCAGGGACCTGGCTTGGCTTTCCTTTCACGGCAGACTCTTTGTTAGAGGAAACTTGAAGTTCATTGGGGATAGGGATCATGGTTGTCCTCATGAGGAGTGTGGAGGTGTGGAGGAGACCACGGACCATTTCCTGGTGGACTGTTCCTTTAAGAAAGAAGTATATAAACAGGTGGGTAGGGCTTTAGGTATTCCTTTCTTAGAGCGGCTTAGTTATGCGGACTGGACATAGGGGGCATTCAATTATCGGGGGTCATTTAATTTGGACACTTTGTTTTTAGTTAGCTTAGTGATTCGGTATTACACTTGGAATGCACGGTGTCAAATTGCGATCCATCAGAAAGTCCTCCCTGTCCAGGTGGTGGTGGATGGCATTATTGGTGAGGTTGGGAAAATTCGGGGTCTTGAGGAGGGAAGGTTGAGTTGGAGGGAATGGTGTCTGCTTTGGCGGAACATTAAGCCTCCATGACTTGGCCAAACCTTCTCTTTGGTGAGCTTTCTTTTTCTCTTCACTTAGCTAGATGACCTAAATTTGAGAAATGGTTTGCAAGCATAAGGTGGAGTAAGGTTGCTTAGTCTTTCTTGCTGTAATGTAAAGTGTATAATAGTGTTGTAATATAGTGTATAGTAAGCCCAGGTGGCAAGATTTAAGTTGAAGTCTTCGGTTCTTCAAGTATAAATTTAAAATGGATTAAATTGTGTATATATTGAAGCCAAAGAGGCATGGTTTTAAGGTTTGTTTTTTTTTCAGTTCTTGCAGGTATGGACTTATTAGAGACTAAAAGTACTAAGGTACTTAAGGCGGTTAGCCTAATGTTTTTGTTATTTATTTGGTTATTTTTGTAATTTTTGTATATAAGTTGCAGTCTTTTTAATAAAGAATTACTATGCATTACCTGCTGCCAGTGCCACACGTCACTCCTCCTCCTACTGCTGCTGTATTTATCCTCCTGCTGTCAGTGGTCCCACCGCCAGGGTCCACACTATGCATTGACTGCTGCCAGTGCCACACGTCACTCCTCCTCCTACTGCTGCTGTATTTATCCTCCTGCTGTCAGTGGTTCCACCGCCAGGGTCCACACAATGCATTGCCTGCTGCCAATGCCACACGTCACTCCTCCTCCTGCTGCTGTATTTATCCTCCTGCTGTCAGTGGTCCCACCGCCAGGGTCCACACAATGCATTGCCTGCTGCCAGTGCCACACAACACTCCTCCTCCTGCTGCTGTATTTATCCTCCTGCTGTCAGTGGTCCCACCGCCAGGGTCCACACAATGCATTGCCTGCTGCCAATGCCACACGTCACTCCTCCTCCTGCTGCTGTATTTATCCTCCTGCTGTCAGTGATCCCACCGCCAGGGTCCACACAATGCATTGCCTGCTGCCAGTGCCACACGCCACTCCTCCTCCTGCTGCTGTATTTATCCTCCTGCTGTCAGTGGTCCCACTGCCAGGGTCCACACTATACATTGCCTGCTGCCAGTGCCACACATCACTCCTTCTCCTACTGCTGCTGTATTTATCCTCCTGCTGTCAGTGGCACCACCGCCAGGGTCCACACTATGCATTGCCTGCTGCCAGTGCTACACGTCACTCCTCCTCCTACTGCTGCTGTATTTATCCTCCTGCTGTCAGTGGTCCCACCGCCAGGGTCCACACTATGCATTGCCTGCTGCCAGTGCCACACGTCACTCCTCCTCCTCCTGCTGCTGTATTTATCCTCCTGCTGTCAGTGGTCCCACCGCCAAGCTCCACACTATACATTGCCTGCTGCCAGTGCCACACGTCACTCCTCCTCCTGCTGCTGTATTTACCCTCCTGCTGTCAGTGGTCCCACCGCCAGGGTCCACACAATGCATTGCCTACTGCCAGTGCCCCACGTCACTCCTCCTCCTGCTGCTGTATTTATCCTCCTGCTGTCAGTGGTCCCACTGCCAGGGTCCACACTATACATTGCCTGCTTCCAGTGCCACACATCACTCCTTCTCCTACTGCTGCTGTATTTATCCTCTTGCTGTCAGTGGCCTCACCGCCAGGGTTCACACAATGCATTGTCTGCTGCCAGTGCCACCTGTCACGTTTTTTGGGCCATTACCGCTCTGCTCCCTGGGGCCCTGCTGCAAGGATATTAGCAGCCAACTTTTAGTCCCGGCGGGTGAGCGGGCAGGCAGCGGCTGCACTCAGAGACATGCTGTCTCCCTTCTTTATAATCTGGCCCCTCATGTGTAATCTGGCATCTCTCTCCACTAGTTCCACAATGTCAATCATGCGCTGTTCCCGTTCAGACAGTGACAGGCTTTGTGGCCAGCATAAATTCATTGTGACCCGCTGCTTAGTAGCATTTCAGCTTCCACATCAGAATAGTATGGATGGATGGATGGAAACTGAACCTTGTGGCATCTCTCTTCACTAGTTCCACAAGGTCAATCATGCGCTGTTACCGTTTTTGTGTGGGGGCCCAACATAAATTCTTGCCTGACCCACTGCTTCTGTGTAATTTTTCATCAGCGACTGAGAGCGACCACATTGGGATAGTATGGATGGCTTTAATCTGTACCTTGTGGAAACTCTCTCCACACTAGTCCTCAGGGGAGGACTGGGACCTTTTGGCCTGGGGGGAAACACAAACTAGAGGCCCGTTATCATGGCAGTCCCAGCCCAAATGACGTCACACACGCACCCCACGTCGTATATATGCCAGTAGTCACGTGGAGCGCCAATGCGGAAATACATGCAACAGGTGCACATAATACATTTTGAGAGACAATGGTTTACATCGCACCTATCACTCGTTGTTATTGTATGCCGTGATTATCGCACCTGACAACCACATTGGCCTGAGATTTCCCAACATCTCAGATTGATACATTCAACCAATTTCCACCCAAAATTTTTATCTGATTCGATAATATCAAAACAGATGGTCAATCGGCTGTCAAGTCAACAGATGAATGGCCACTTTAATTCCCCAAAGCTCATCCCCCCCCCACACACACACACTTATGTCCACTCCTTTGCCACTATCTCTACTAGTCCTTCAAATATGCCCCTCTTCCACCTTGGATATCCCCTCTCCCTTTACCAGACACATCCTTACTGGTCTCCCTGCTGGCACCATGATCCCTGCCTTGTTAATGCTAATTTCCAAAGTTTAGATACCCCTCTTTCCATCACTGTTTTCACTCCCCCCCCCCCAACATCTATGCCTTGCTTACCTGCTTGTATTGGTGGTCAGTGGCAATGAATCACTGCCTGCCCTCGACCCACTTCACTATAGTATGAAACCCTATAGGCCACATCCATACTCGGTACTGACAGGTGGAAAAACCATTATGATTCGATCATAGTGAAAGAATATGTTTGTAACAATTGATGCATGTATGGCAGCTTTAGATTATGGTTTCTAATAACAAGATTGGAGAGAGGAGAGAGAAGGCAAAGCAGGTGGATTTGGTGCATGGCACTCAGCACCGGTTACCCAAACTAGGAGACCCATAGCAGCAATAATATGCTGCGTGGGGTGCGTAAGGGAAATTCGGGGCTCTGGTGATCGCCGTACCCCAAATTACACCTCCCTCAGAGTTGAGACGACTTGGAGGGGGAATAATATTGAACACCGCCAGGGAGTTTAGTGGCAGCAGTTAGAGCCATCATTCGGTGCTCCCGGCCCCCAACTTACCCGCAGCGTACAAATACTAAGGGCTCAGACACACTATAAGCGCTTTTATGAACACTTTTTAGCCATCAGAACTTTCTGAGAGCTTTTTAAAAAGGGCTCCCATTGACTTACATTAAAATCATGGTAAAATCGTGATCGCGGTAAAATCGCTCAGAAAAGCACTTATAGTGTGTCTGAGACCTTATGCAGAGAAGGGGAGAAACGGTGAGGAGAGAAAAGCTGAAAGAGAAGGAAGAAGATAGTTAAAGGACAATTGTAGTGAGAGGCATATGGAGGCTGTCATATTGATTTCCTTTTAAGCAATACCAGTTGCCTGGCAGCCCTGGTGCTTTCTTTGGCCACAGAAGTGTCTCTGAATCACTTCAGAAACAAGCATGCATCAGAAACATCTGATCTGCTGCATGCTTGTTCAGGGTCTATGGCTAAAAGTATTAGAGGCAGAGAATCAGTGGGGCTGCCAGGTAAATGCCGTTGCTTAAAAGAACATAAATATGACAGCCTCCATATACATCTCACTACAGTTGTCCTTTAAGTGACAAGACAGTGGCTTCAATTCACTAAGCTTATCTCCTGTCTTTAATAATGTTTCTAGAGTTATCACCATGGTGATGAGGCATGTAGTATTCAGGAAACATTTTACCTCAGTAACCTAAAGTTAACTCTTCTGTCTTTAAGTTAAGGTGAGATCTCTAAATTTAACTCTTCAATCCTTAAAATAACTCCAGAATTCTGAAAATAACTACAGAGGAGGTACCTTAACCACTGGAGGACCACAGTCTTTTCACCCCTTAAGGACCAGAGCCTTTTTTTCCATTCAGACCACTGCACCTTTCACGGTTTATTGCTCGGTCATATAACCTACTATCTAAATGAATTTTACCTCCTTTTCTAGACACTAATACAGCTTTCTTTTGGTGCTATTTGATTGCTGCTGCGATCTTTAGTTTTTATTATATTCATCAAAAAAGACATGAATTTTGTCAAAAAAATGACTTTTTTAACTTTCTGTGCTGACATTTTTTAAATAAAGTAAAATTTCCTATACATTCGAACGCGAAAGTTATTCTGCTACATGTCTTTGATAAAAAAAATAAACATTCAGTGTATATTTATTGGATTGGGTAAAAGTTATAGTGTTTACAAACTATGGTGCCAAAAGTGAATTTTCCCATTTTAAAGCATCTCTGACTTTTCTGACCACCTGTCATGTTTCATGAGGTGCTAAAATTCCAGGATAGTATAAATACCCCCCAAATGACCCCATTTTGGAAAGAAGACATCCAAAAGTATTCAGTGAGAGGCATGGTGAGTTCATAGAAGATTTTATTTTTTTGTCACAAGTTAGCGGAAAATGACACTTTGTGACAAAAAAAAAAAAGTTTCATTTTTTCTAACTTGCGACAAAAAAAAAATGAAATCTGCCACGGACTTACTATGCTCCTCTATGAATACCTTGAAGTGTCTACTTTCCAAAATGGGGTCATTTGTGGGGTGTGTTCACTGTCCTGGCATTTTGAGGGGTGCCTAATTGTAAGCACCCCTGTAAAGCCTAAAGGTGCTCATTGGACTTTGGACCCTTTAGCGCAGTTAGGCTGCAAAAAAGTGTCACACATGTGGTATTTCCGTACTCAGGAGACGTAGTATAATGTGTTTTGGGGTGTATTTTTACACATACCCATGCTGGGTGGGAGAAATATCTCCGTAAATGACAATTTTTTGATTTTTTTCTACACACTATTGTCTATTTACAGAGATATTTCTCCCACTCAGCATGGGTATGTGTAAAAATACACCCCAAAACACATTATACTACTTCTCCTGAGTATGGCGATACCACATGTGTGGCACTTTTTTGCACCCTACCTGCGCTAAGGGGCCCAAAGTCCAATGAGTACCTTTAGAATTTCACAGGTCATTTTGCGACATTTGGTTTCAAGACTACTCCTCACGGTTTAGGGCCCCTAAAATGCCAGGGCAGTATAGGAACCCCACAAATGACCCCATTTTAGAAAGAAGACACCCCAAGGTATTCCGTTAGGTGTATGGTGAGTTCATAGAAGATTTTATTTTTTGTCACAAGTTAGCGGAAATTGATTTTAATTGTTTTTTTTTCACAAAGTTTTCCGCTAACTTGTGACAAAAAATAAAATCTTATATGAACTCACCATACACCTAACGGAATACCTTTGGGTGTCTTCTTTCTAAAATGGGGTCATTTGTGGGGTTCCTATACTGCCCTGGCATTTTAGGGGTCCTAAACCGTGAGGAGTAGTCTTAAAACCAAATGTCGCTAAATGACCTGTGAAATCCTAAAGGTACTCATTGGACTTTGGGCCCCTTAGTGCAGTTAGGGTGCAAAAAAGTGCCACACATGTGGTACCGCTGTACTCAGGAGAAGTAGTATAATGTGTTTTGGGGTGTATTTTTACACATACAGATGCTGGGTGGGAGAAATATCTCTGTATTTTTTTGTCACAAGTTAGTGAAAATGACACTTTGTGAAAACAACAATAAAAATCAATTTCCGCTAACTTTTGACAAAAAATAAAATCTTCTATGAACTCGTCATACACCTAACAGAATACCTTGGGGTGTATTTTTTCTAAAATGGGGTCACTTGTGGGGTTCCTATACTGCCCTGGCATTTTACGGGCCCAAAACCGTAAGTAGTCTGGAAACCAAATATAAGCATCTGCAAATTTTGATGACAGGTGGTCTATGAGGGGGCAAATTTTGTGGAACCGGTCATAAGCAGGGTGGCCTCTTAGATGACAGGTTGTATTGGGCCTGATCTGATGGATAGGAGTGCTAGGGGGGTGACAGGAGGTGATTGATGGGTGTCTCAGGGGGTGGTTAGAGGGGAAAATAGATGCAATCAATGCACTGGGGAGGTGATCGGAAAGGGGGTCTGAGGGGGATCTGAGGGTTTGGCCGAGTGATCAAGAGCCCACACGGGGCAAATTAGGGCCTGATCTGATTGGTAGGTGTGCTAGGGGGTGACAGGTGGTGACAGGAGGTGATTGATGGGTGTCTCAAGGTGTGATTAGAGGGGGGAAATAGATGCAAGCAATGCACTGGTGAGGTGATCAGGGCTGGGGTCTGAGGGCGTTCTGAGGGTGTGGGCGGGTGATTGGGTGCCCTAGGGGCAGATAGGGGCCTAATTTGATGGGTATCAGGGACAGGGGCTGATTGATGGGTGATCAGTGGGTGATTAGATGGCAGAACAGATGTAAACAATGCACTTTGGATGTGATCTGAGGGTAGGTCTGGGGCAATCTGATGGTGTGAGTGGGTGATCAGATTGCCCGCAAGGGGCAGGTTAGGGGCTGATTGATGGGTGGCAGTGACAGGGGGTGATTGATGGGTGGCAGTGACAGGGGGTAATTGATGGGTGATTGACAGGTGATTGACAGGTGATCAGTGAGTTATTACAGGGAAGAACAGATGTAAATAATGCACTGGCAAATTGATAAGGGGGGTCTGAGGGCAATCTGAGCGTGTGGGCGCTTGATTGGGTGCCCGCAAGGGGCAGATTAGGGCCTAATCTGATGGGTAACAGTGACAGGTGGTGATAGGGGGTGATTGATGGGTAATTAGTGGGTGTTTAGAGGAGAGAACAGATGTAAACACTGCACTTGGGAGGTAATCTGATGTCGGATCTGCGGGTGATCTGTTGGTGTGGGTGGGTGATCAGATTGCCCGCAAGGGGCAGGTTAGGGGCTGATTGATGGGTGGCAGTGACAGGGGGTGATTGATGGGTGGCAGTGACAGGGGGTGATTGATGGGTGATTGATATGTGATTGACAGGTGATTGACAGGTGATCAGTGGGTTGTTACAGGGAAGAACAGATATAAATAATGCAGTGGCGAATTGATAAGGGGGGGGGGGTTTGAGGGCAATCTGAGCGTGTGGGTGGGTGATTGGGTGCCCGCAAGGGGCAGATTAGGGTCTAATCTGATGGGTAACAGTGACAGGTGGTGATAGGGGGTGATTGATGGGTAATTAGTGGGTGTTTAGAGGAGAGAACAGATGTAAACACTGCACTTGGGAGGTGATCTGATGTCGGATCTGCGGGCGATCTATTGGTGTGGGTGGGTGATCAGATTGCCTGCAAGGGGCAGGTTAGGGGCTGATTGATGGGTGGCAGTGACGGGGTGATTGATGGGTGGCAGTGACAGGGGGTGATTGACAGGTGATTGACAGGTGATCAGTGGGTTGTTACAGGGAAGAACAGATATAAATAATGCAGTGGCGAATTGATAAGGGGGGGGGGGTTTGAGGGCAATCTGAGCGTGTGGGTGGGTGATTGGGTGCCCGCAAGGGGCAGATTAGGGTCTAATCTGATGGGTAACAGTGACAGGTGGTGATAGGGGGTGATTGATGGGTAATTAGTGGGTGTTTAGAGGAGAGAACAGATGTAAACACTGCACTTGGGAGGTAATCTGATGTCGGATCTGCGGGTGATCTGTTGGTGTGGGTGGGTGATCAGATTGCCCGCAAGGGGCAGGTTAGGGGCTGATTGATGGGTGGCAGTGACAGGGGGTGATTGATGGGTGGCAGTGACAGGGGGTGATTGATGGGTGATTGATATGTGATTGACAGGTGATTGACAGGTGATCAGTGGGTTGTTACAGGGAAGAACAGATATAAATAATGCAGTGGCGAATTGATAAGGGGGGGGGGGTTTGAGGGCAATCTGAGCGTGTGGGTGGGTGATTGGGTGCCCGCAAGGGGCAGATTAGGGTCTAATCTGATGGGTAACAGTGACAGGTGGTGATAGGGGGTGATTGATGGGTAATTAGTGGGTGTTTAGAGGAGAGAACAGATGTAAACACTGCACTTGGGAGGTGATCTGATGTCGGATCTGCGGGCGATCTATTGGTGTGGGTGGGTGATCAGATTGCCTGCAAGGGGCAGGTTAGGGGCTGATTGATGGGTGGCAGTGACGGGGTGATTGATGGGTGGCAGTGACAGGGGGTGATTGACAGGTGATTGACAGGTGATCAGTGGGTTATTACAGGGAAGAACAGATGTAATAAATGCACTAGCGAATTGATAAGGGGGGAGTCTGAGGGCAATCTGAGCATGTGGGCGGGTGATTGGGTGCCCGCAAGGGGCAGATTAGGGTCTAATCTGATGGGTAACAGTGACAGGTGGTGATAGGGGGTGATTGATGGGTGATTGATGGGTAATTAGTGGGTGTTTAGAGGAGAGAACAGATGTAAACACTGCACTCAACAGCGATTTGAAAAGCGCTTGGCTAATGTTACCCTATGACGGTGTTCTCACAGCAGCATTGTAATTTTTTCAAAATCGCAAACACACTACATGTAGCATTTTTTGGAGCAATTCATTCAAAAATTGCTCTAAAAATCGCTTCACAAAATCGCACTCGCAAATTGCTAGCGATTGCTATTGCGCTTTTGGCGTGCACTAGCCCAGAGAGAGGAGGAGTGAAGTGAGACTGAGAATATCCTGAGATAGAGTAGAGCTGTATTGCAGTCTCACATCACACAGAGGCTACTTGCCTATAATTAGAGTTGGGCCGAACGGTTCGCCTGCGAACGGTTCCATGCGAACTTCCGTGGTTCGCGTTCGCGTCCCGCAGGCGAACCTTTGCGGAAGTTCGGTTCGCCCCATAATGCACATGGAGGGTCAACTTTGACCCTCTACATCACAGTCAGCAGGCCCAGTGTAGCCAATTAGGCTACACTAGCCCCTGGAGCCCCACCCCCCTTATATAAGGCAGGCAGCGGCGGCCATTACGGTCACTCGTGTGCCTGCATTAGTGAGAGTAGGGCGAGCTGCTGCAGACTGTCTCTCATAGGGAAAGATTAGTTAGGCTTAGCTTGTTCCTGGCTGCATACCTGTTCTGTGAACCCACCACTGCATACCTGTACTGTGAACCCACCACTGCATACCTGTTCAGTGAACCCACCACTGCATACCTGTTCTGTGAACCCACCACTGCATACCTGTACTGTGAACCCACCACTGCATACCTGTTCAGTGAACCCACCACTGCATACCTGTTCTGTGAACCCACCACTGCATACCTGTACTGTGAACCCACCACTGCATACCTGTTCAGTGAACCCACCACTGCATACCTGTTCAGTGAACCCACCACTGCATACCTGTTCAGTGAACCCACCACTGCATACCTGTTCAGTGAACCCACCACTGCATACCTGTTCAGTGAACCTGCCACTGCATACCTGTTCTGTGAACCCACCACTGCATACCTGTTCAGTGAACCCACCACTGCATACCTGTTGTGTTCAGTGAACCTGCCACTGCATACCTGTTCTGTTCAGTGGACCCGCCACTGTATACCTGTTCAGTGAACCCGCCACTGCATACCTGTTGTGTTCAGTGAACCTGCCACTGCATACCTGTTCTGTGAACCCGCCACTGCATACCTGTTCTGTTCAGTGGACCCGCCACTGTATACCTGTTCTGTTCAGTGAACCCGCCACTGCATACCTGTTCTGTTCAGTGAACCCGCCACTGTATACCTGTTCTGTTCAGTGGACCCGCTACTGCATACCTGTTCTGTTCAGTGAACCCGCCACTGCATACCTGTTGTGTTCAGTGAACCCGCCACTGTATACCTGTACTGTTCAGTGAACCCGCCACTGCATACCTGTTCTGTTCAGTGAACCTGCCACTGCATACCTGTTCTGTGAACCCGCCACTGTATACCTGTACTGTTCAGTGAACCCGCCACTGCATACCTGTTGTGTTCAGTGAACCCGCCACTGCATACCTGTTCTGTTCAGTGAACCCGCCACTGTATACCTGTTCTGTTCAGTGGACCCGCCACTGCATACCTGTTCTGTTCAGTGAACCCGCCACTGTATACCTGTTCTGTTCAGTGAACCTGCCACTGCATACCTGTTCTGTGAACCCGCCACTGTATACCTGTACTGTTCAGTGGACCCGCCACTGTATACCTGTTCTGTTCAGTGAACCCGCCACTGCATACCTGTTCTGTTCAGTGAACCCGCCACTGTATACCTGTTCTGTTCAGTGGACCCGCCACTGCATACCTGTTGTGTTCAGTGAACCCGCCACTGTATGCCACTAAATAAAATTGTTAGGGTCACACACTTTCTAAGGTATACCAAACTTTCTTTACTGTTGCATAACTACACAAACCCCCCATAAATACCCACAATAACATTACATAGATCCCAACATTTAAAACCAGCAATTGCGGAGCCTACACAGCTGTATGCATGTAAACAATGTAAAGTGATGCAAATATATAGGTATAATTTCTCCTGGCCAGGAATAAACTATGCCACCATCACATTCGTCCGCGCATACTTCCTCCTTTCACACTTGTGCCACAGCTGTTGTAACTGATTGGGGGCCCCCCCAATCAGGTAACTAAGTAAGAAACACCTAGCGTACTACACTATAAGTAAGTCGTGCGGCAGACAGTTGGTGACAATTACAAACGGTCACACACGGTCAGACGCTATCAATCAATCAATAGGCTCGGGCAGGTGACAGACAGTCACAGGTCACTCACAACGGATGCTGTTGGTGGTGGTGGTGGCCTGTGTGTCTTGTAACTCTTATTTATGATACACTACAGATGATAATAAAATCACACAGTAACCGTAAAAAAAAAAATTAAGTGAATGGGTCTAGTAGTATAGTAGTAGAAACTAGTACTAGTATGCACGCAGGTAACTAAGAAATACCTAGCGTACTACACTATAAGTAAGTCATTCGGCAGACACTCGGTGACAATTACAAACGGTCACACACGGTCAGACGCAATCAATCAATCAATAGGCTTGGGCAGGTGACAGACAATCACAGGTCACTCACAACGGATGCTGGTGGTGGTGGTGGCCTGTGTGTGTTGTAACTCTTATTTATTAAACACTACAGATGATAATTAAATCAGACAGTAACAGTGAAAAAAAAAAGTGAACGGGTACTAGTAGTATAGTAGTAGACACTAGTAGTAGTACGCACGCAGGTGACTAAGTAAGAAACACCTAGCGTACTACACAATAAGTAAGTCATGCGGCAGACAGTCGGTGACAATTACAATCGGTCCCACACGGTCAGACGCAATCAATCAATCAATAGGCTCGGGCAGGTGACAGACAGTCACAGGTCACTCACAATGGATGCTGTTGGTGGCCTGTGTGTGTTGTAACTCTTATTTATTACACACTACAGATGATAATTAAATCACACAGTAACAGTGAAAAAAAAAATAAGTGAACGGGTACTAGTAGTATAGTAGTAGACACTAGTAGTAGTACGCATGCAGGTAACTAAGTAAGAAACACCTAGCGTCCTACACTGTAAGTAAGTTGTGCGGCAGACACTCTGTAACAATTACAATCAGTCACACACGGTCAGACGCAATCAATTAATCAATAGGCTCGGGCAGGTGACAGTCACAGGTCAATCACAACGGATGCTGGTGGTGGCGGCCTGTGTGTTGTAACTCTTATTTATTACACACTACAGATGATAATTAAATCACACAGTAACAGTGAAAAAAAAAATAAGTGAACGGGTACTAGTAGTATAGTAGTAGACACTAGTAGTAGTACGCACGCAGGTAACTAAGTAAGCAACACCTAGCGTACTACCCTGTAAGTAAGTCGTGCGGCAGACACTCTGTGACAATTACAATCGGTCACACATGGTCAGACACAATCAATCAATCAATAGGCTCGGGCAGGTGACAGTCACAGGTCAATCACAACGGATGCTGGTGGTGGTGGCCTGTGTGTGTTGTAACTCTTATTTATTACACACTACAGATGATAATTAAATCACACAGTAACAGTGAAAAAAAAATAAGTGAACGGGTACTAGTAGTATAGTAGTAGACACTAGTAGTAGTATGCACGCAGGTAACTAAGTAAGAAACACCTAGCGTACTACACTATAAGTAAGTCGTGCGGCAGACACTCGGTGACAATTACAATCGGTCACACACGGTCAGACGCAATCAATCAATCAATAGGCTCGGGCAGGTGACAGTCACAGGTCAATCACAACAGATGCTGGTGGCCTGTGTTGTAACTCTTATTTATTACACACTACAGATGATAATTAAATTACACAGTAACAGTGAAAAAAAAATAAGTAAACGGGTACTAGTAGTATAGTAGTAGACACTAGTAGCAGTACGCACGCAGGTAACTAAGTAAGAAACACCTAGTGTACTACACTGTAAGTAATTCGTGCGGCAGACACTCGGTGACAATTACAATCGGTTACACACGGTCAGATGCAATCAATCAATCAATAGGCTCGGGCAGGTGACAGTCACAGGTCACTCACAACGGATGCTGTTGGTGGCCTGTGTGTGTTGTAACTCTTATTTATTACACACTACAGATGATAATTGAATCATATAGTAACAGTGAAAAAAAAAAAGTGAACGGGTACTAGTAGTATAGTAGTAGACACTAGTAGTAGTACGCACGCAGGTAACTAAGTAAGAAACACCTAGCGTACTACACTGTAAGTAAGTCGTGCGGCAGACACTCGGTGACAATTACAATCGGTCACACACGGTCAGACGCAATCAATCAATCAATAGTCTCGGGCAGGTGACAGACAGTCACAGGTCACTCACAATGGATGCTGGTGGTGGTGGTGGCCTGTGTGTCTTGTAACTCTTATTTATTACACACTACAGATGATAATTAAATCACACAGTAACAGTGAAAAAAAAAATAAGTGAACGGGTACTAGTAGTATAGTAGTACACACTAGTAGTAGTACGCACGCAGGTGACTAAGTAAGAAACACCTAGCGTACTACACAATAAGTAAGTCATGCGGCAGACAGTCGGTGACAATTAAAAACGGTCACACACGGTCAGACGCAATCAATCAATCAATAGGCTCGGGCAGGTGACAGACAGTCACAGGTCACTCACAATGGATGCTGGTGGTGGCCTGTGTGTGTTGTAACTCTTATTTATTACACACTACAGATGATAATTAAATCACACAGTAACAGTGAAAAAAAAATAAGTGAACGGGTACTAGTAGTATAGTAGTAGACACTAGTAGTAGTACGCACGCAGGTAACTAAGTAAGCAACACCTAGCATACTACCCTGTAAGTAAGTCGTGCGGCAGACACTCTGTGACAATTACAATCGGTCACACATGGTCAGACGCAATCAATCAATCAATAGGCTCGGGCAGGTGACAGACAGTCACAGGTCAATCACAACGGATGCTGGTGGTGGCGGCCTGTGTGTGTTGTAACTCTTATTTATTACACACTACAGATGATAATTAAATCACACAGTAACAGTGAAAAAAAAAATAAGTGAACGGGCACTAGTAGTATAGTAGTAGACACTAGTAGTAGTATGCAAGCAGGTAACTAAGTAAGAAACACCTAGCGTACTACACTATAAGTAAGTCGTGCGGCAGACACTCGGTGACAATTACAATCGGTCACACACGGTCAGACGCAATCAATCAATCAATAGGCTCGGGCAGGTGACAGTCACAGGTCACTCACAACGGATGCTGTTGGTGGCCTGTGTGTGTTGTAACTCTTATTTATTACACACTACAGATAATTAAATCACACAGTAACAGTGAAAAAAAATAAGTGAACGGGTACTAGTAGTATAGTAGTAGACACTAGTAGTAGTACGCACGCAGGTAACTAAGTAAGAAACACCTAGCGTACTACACTGTAAGTAAGTCGTGCAGCAGACACTCGGTGACAATTACAATTGGTCTGTAACGATAGGCGTTAGCGCACAGAGAGAATCTGATTATTGGTGATCTGCAGTATCCCCAACAATCCAGATGTATACCCGATTATTGATGACCTGCAGAATTACCAATAATGCGAGTATGACTAACCTCTGGACACCTAAAACAGTGATAACAATAATGACAATGTCAAAACACATTATCGTGGAAATGTCCACCACACAGCGATTCCTCAGAGGTGTGGTTACCTCTGAATGGGAACCCCGTATGTGAGATCCTCTAAAAGGCTAGAAGAGGAGTCTCAGCCTCTAGCAGTAACAATCTGCTAGGCCAAGCGTCTCGGAGAGGCAAGCCTCAGAGATAGCCCACCAGTGGGAGACGTTCCACTGGAGGGAGAAAGGTCAGACAAGCAGAGGTTCAGCAACAGTACAGGCAGCAACGTTACAGAGACGTGAGACAAGAGAATAGTCAGAAACCAAGCCAATAGTCGGTAACGGTGCGGGCTGGCAAGGTACAGAAACAGAAGGCTGATTCAGAGTCGGTAAACAGGCAGGGTCGGCAACTTGAATCAGATAGGCAGAGGTACAAGATAAATTAGAGTAGAGAGTAGTCAGGGATAGCCAGAGTCAAAACACAGGTAAATATACAGTTACAATCCTAAACTGAGGTGTGACGTCCTTGGTATCAACACTAACCCAAAAAAGTTTTACAAGTACATTAACTCTAAAAAAAGAAAGGTTGACTGTATAGGACTCCTAAAGGATGAAGGTGGGAACTCAATGGTGGATGACCAAGGTAAGGCAGAGTTATTAAATGCTTTCTTTGCTTCTGTCTTCACAAAAGAAACAGCACTGTTGCAAACTACAGAGGCGGAAGAGTCTCAATCTTCTAACTGTAATATTAAATACTTAACTCAGGAAGAAGTGAAGGCAAGACTAAATAAATTAAAAATAGACAAGGCACCTGGCTCGGATGTCATGCATCCTCGGGTCCTAAGGGAATTAAGTTTAGTTATAGATAAACCCCTTTATCTTATCTTTTGTGACTCTCTTGCAACTGGCAGAGTCCCAGTGGATTGGCGTACAGCCCCCGTTTTCCCATTATTTAAGAAGGGCAAAAAATCAGATCCAGGAAATTATAGACCTGTAAGCTTAACATCAGTTGTATGCAAACTATTTGAGGGGTTACTAAGAGATACTATACATGACTTCATAGTAGAAAATAATCTTATTTCTCAGCATCAACATGGGTTTACTAAAGACAGGTCCTGTTTGACTAACATGCTCAGCTTTTATGAGGTAGTGAATGCTAATATGGATATTGGGAATGCTGTAGATGTGATATACTTGGACTTTGCAAAGGCCTTCGACACTGTTCCCCACAAAAGTCTGGTGCAAAAGTTGAGGATGCAAGGACTGGGGAAGAGTCTGTGTTCATGGATAGGGAACTGGCTAATGGACAGAAAACAAAGAGTTGTGGTCAATGGATCGTACTCAAAATGGGAGACTGTTAGCAGTGGGGTCCCACAGGTGTCTGTTCTGGGTTCAGTGCTCTTCAATTTATTTATTAATGACCAAGTAGATGCAGTAGTGAGCAATGTTGCTATTTTTGCAGATGATACAAAATTGTGCAGAATCATCAACTTTCAGGAAGATAGTGTCATATTGCAACAGGATCTGGATAGGATGGCTATATGGGCACATACATGGCAGATGAAATTCAATGTTGACAAATGTAAAGTCATGCATTTTGGACGTACTAATGGTCTAGCACCATACAAAATAAATGGGATACAGTTGGGGACATCAAACTTGGAGAAGGACTTAGGAGTACTCATTGACAACAAGTTAAATAATCGTACTCAATGCCAAGCAGCTGCAGCTAAAGCTAACAAAATGTTGGGATGCATTAAAAGGGAAATAAAAACTCGAGATGCTAGCATAATATTGCCCCTGTTTAACTCTCTAGTAAGGCCACATCTGGAATATGGAATTCAGTTCTGGGCACCACATTACAAAAAAGATATTGGGCTTGCAGGCTTGTGTAAGAGAGACTAGCAGACAGGAGTCATGTTACAGCTCTGCAGTTAATCAGTTGTCCAACTCCATCTACATTAATGGAAGAACACCTTTAATGCTTCCAGCACTTAACATAATGAAAGAAACACTGGGGCTCACTAAAAAGGCTAATCTAAGCGGCGTGGAACTTCCAAAGGCAGTGATACTGAAATTTCCTGACTATGGCTAGGCTGTCTGTCATACACAAAGATTATCCAATGTGTCGGAAACTGTCTGCAAGGCACTGGTCATCCCTATTTGTTTGGAGCAATGGAAAAGAAGTGCTGCCCACAAGCTTTACCCGAATAAACAAAAAAGATATTGCAGTTTTAAAGCAGGTGCAGAGACGAGCAACAAAATTGATACGTGGGATGGAAGGTTTCACTTATCAAGAAAGGTTAGATAAACTGGGTTTATTTAGTCTAGAGAAAAGACGCCTTAGAGGGGATCTAATTAACACGTATAAATACATCAGAGGGCAATATAATAGCTTGGCGGATGAGCTTTTTGTCCCTAGGCCTTCTCAAAGGACTAGAGGACATGATCTGCGCATGGAGGAAAAACGTTTTAGCCATTTATTTAGGAAAGGGTTCTTTACAGTAAGAGTGATTAAGATGTGGAATGCATTGCCACAGGAAGTCGTTATGGAAAACTCTCTACCTGCATTTAAATGGGGCTTAGATGCTTTCCTTGCGTTGAAAGACATCCATGGCTACAATTACCAGGTAATGCCTAATGATGTTGATCCAGGGATTTTATCTGATTGCCATTTGGAGTCGGGAAGGAATTTTTCCCTTTAGGGGCTAATTGGACCATGCCTTGTAAGGGTTTTTTCGCTTTCCTCTGGATCAACATGGATATGTGAGGGAGCAGGCTGGTGTTGTACTTTATACTGGTTGAACTCGATGGACGTATGTCTTTTTTCAACCAAAATAACTATGTAACTATGTAACTATGTAACCTAGGAACTGAACTAAGGTCTGAGCGTTAACACTAATGTATTGACGACAGCAGACCAGGAGCAACTGACACATAGCTCCTTATATGCTGGGAGCGCTTCTGCAGCGCCGCCCAGCCGCCCAGCCAATCCGACAGCTAGCCGGAGTCAGCTGACCGGCGAGTCAGCTGACTCTCCGTCTAGCTGCATAAAGGTCCTGCCGCCGGGCGAGCGCACGCGTAATGCGTGGCCTGTGTGCGGCCGAAGGACCTATGTGGGATAGCGAGGCGGGGATCGCCGCCGGGTGATACGCGGAGATGGCGTCCATGCCGCTCTCCGCCATGACGGTATCCCCACCGCCTGTTAAACGGTCACACACGGTCAGACGCAATCAATCAATCAATAGGCTCGGGCAGGTGAAAGACAGTCACAAGTCACTCACAATAGATGCTGGTGGTGGCCTGTGTGTGTTGTAACTCTTATTTATTACACACTACAGATTATAATTAAATCACACAGTAACATTGAAAAAAAAAATAAGTGAACGGGGTACTAGTAGTAGACACTAGTAGCAGTACGAACGCAGGTAACTAAGAAACACCTAGCGTACTACACTATAAGTAAGGCGTGCGGCAGACACTCGGTGACAATTACAATCGGTCACACACGGTCAGACGCAATCAATCAATCAATTGGCTTGGGCAGGTGACAGACAGTCAGTCACAGGTCACTCACAACGGATGCTGGTGGTGGCCTGTACAGTCAGTAACTAACTAACACAGTACTGAAACTAATAAAGTAACAGACTACAGCAGTAATAAATAATTAACCTAAACTAGTACTACTAAGTTCACAACTAACTAGAATCCCTAACCTACCTAAGCTAGTAGTAGGCTAAGTGTGAGAAAACGCGGAAAAGCCGCCGCAAGTACTCAGAGTCAGGCGGCTGATTCCGCGTTCAACACGGCAGCTTGCGCGCAGGGACCTGCATTCACTGGCCTGACGGAACGCGGAGAAACCGCCGCATGCCCAGAGAGTCTCAAAGGACTAGAGGACATGATCTGCGCATGGAGGAAAAGCGTTTTAGCCATTTATTTAGGAAAGGGTTCTTTACAGTAAGAGTGATTAAGATGTGGAATGCATTGCCACAGGAAGTCGTTATGGCAAACTCTCTACCTGCATTTAAATGGGGCTTAGATGCTTTCCTTGCGTTGAAAGACATCCATGGCTACAATTACCAGGTAATGCCTAATGATGTTGATCCAGGGATTTTATTTGATTGCCATTTCGAGTCGGGAAGGAATTTTTCCCTTTAGGGGCTAATTGGACCATGCCTTGTAAGGGTTTTTTCGCTTTCCTCTGGATCAACAGGGATATGTGAGGGAGCAGGCTGGTGTTGTACTTTATACTGGTTGAACTCGATGGATGTATGTCTTTTATCAACCAAAATAACTATGTAACTATGTAACTATGTAACTATGTAACCTAGGAACTGAACTAAGGTCTGAGCGTTAACACTAATGTAATTACGACAGCAGACAAGGAGCAACTGACACATAGCTCCTTATATGCTGGGAGCGCTTCTGCAGCGCCGCCCAGCCGCCCAGCCAATCCGACAGCTAGCCGGAGTCAGCTGACCGGCGAGTCAGCTGACTCTCCGTCTAGCTGCATAAAGGTCCTGCCGCCGGGCGAGCGCACGCGTAATGCGTGGCCTGTGTGCGGCCGAAGGACCTATGTCGGATAGCGAGACGGGGACCGCCGCCGGGAGATACGCGGAGACGGCGTCCATGCCGCTCTCCGCCATGACGGTATCCCCGCCGCCTGTTACACGATCACACACGGTCAGACGCAATCAATCAATCAATAGGCTCGGGCAGGTGAAAGACAGTCACAAGTCACTCACAATAGATGCTGGTGGTGGCCTGTGTGTGTTGTAACTCTTATTTATTACACACTACAGATTATAATTAAATCACACAGTAACATTGAAAAAAAAAATAAGTGAACGGGGTACTAGTAGTAGACACTAGTAGCAGTACGAACGCAGGTAACTAAGAAACACCTAGCGTACTACACTATAAGTAAGGCGTGCGGCAGACACTCGGTGACAATTACAATCGGTCACACACGGTCAGGCGCAATCAATCAATCAATAGGCTCGGGCAGGTGACAGACAGTCAGTCACAGGTCACTCACAACGGATGCTGGTGGTGGCTTGTACAGTCAGTAACTAACTAACACAGTACTGAAACTAATAAAGTAACAGACTACAGCAGTAATAAATAATTAACCTAAACTAGTACTACTAAGTTCACAACTAACTAGAATCCCTAACCTACCTAAGCTAGTAGTAGGCTAAGTGTGAGAAAACGCGGAAAAGCCGCCGCAAGTACTCAGAGTCAGGCTGATTCCGCGTTCAACACGGCAGCTTGCGCGCAGGGACCTGCATTCACTGGCCTGACGGAACGCGGAGAAACCGCCGCATGCCCAGAGAACAGGGCAGCGGATTCTGCGTCCAACACGGCGGGTTGCACGCATAGGTCTACCTCTCTCAGTACTGCTGAATGCGGAGAGAACGCTGCACGCTCGGACAGCGCTGCAGCGGATTCCGCATTCAAACCAGCAGAGGCATTACAACACATGTCTGGTGTGGCTGGGACTGATAGTCCACACTGGTTCAGAAGGACGCGTGCGCGCGTGGAGAGGCAGAGCATTTATGACAGCCAGAAGGGTGTCAGCTGACCAGGCCGGTCAGCTGACAATTCCTTCAGTTCTCATTGGTCCAGCACTTAGGGGAGGCGCAAGTGAGAGCTGATGTATATATACTGGGTGCTGGTCATTCCTCTGGTGTGTGGCGTTGCGATCACTACGTGGTAGCACTTAGACCCTGTCAGTATCTGTGTTATATTAGACCAGTTTCCAAGGTGTTGATGATCACGGAGCTCACACCTTAGTCTAGGAAATTCTGTTATCATTGTGTTATTATCTAGATCAGTTTCCAAGGTGTTGATGATCACGGAACTCACACCTTAGTCTAGGAATTGTTGATTATTTGCAGGGTTGCTCAGCAGGACCCCGAATGCGAAGTTTCCCCGAAAAATTCGGGTGTTTTTTAGGTTTGCCGCATGCGAACCCGAACCCGAATGCTGCGATTCCTTGCCGAACCCGAATACGAAGCATGCCGAATGCGCGTGCTGGAATTCGGCCGGATGGAGCTGTGGGTTCGGTTTCGGCTTCGGGATTCGGGGATGACGTGATTGGGCCAATCAGAAGTCCTCCTGCCGAGGAGCTGGTAACCCTAGCAACCAATCAGAGGAGGGGAGCCTGGCCCTCCCCTCCTCTATATAAGGCGGCGGCCATGTTGCGGAGCCACGCACTTGTGTGACTGCTGCTGGTACTGAGAGATTCTCCAGTGCTGTGCTGTGTCTGAGCAAGTGCTTTTCACTGCTAAACCTAGCGTTTTGCTTCCTAAACACCTCCTAAACACATTTATTGTTGTCTTATATAGTTAGCTAGTATTTTGATTGTTTTTAGTCAGCTAGTGTATAGTGTATACTGTGCTAGGCTAGTGTTAGTCTGTGAGCAGGCTAGGCCTGCTAGCCTAGGTAGCCTTAGCCTACTACTAGCTTAGGTAGGTTAGGGATTCTAGTTAGTTGTGTACTAGTAGTACTAGTTTAGTTAATTATTACTGCTGTAGTCTGTTACTTTATTAGTTTCAGTACTGTGTTAGTTAGTTACTGACTGTGAGTGACAGGTCACCACCAGCATCCATTGTGAGTGACCTGACCTGTGACTGTCTGTCACCTCACCTGCCCGAGCCTATTGATTGATTGCGTCTGACCGTGTGTGACCGTTATTAATTGTCACCGATTGTCTGCCGCACGATTTACTTGTAGCGTAGTACGCTCGGTGTTTCTTAGTTACCTGCGTGCGTGCATACTTCTAGTGTCTACTACTATACTACTAGTCTACTAGTCTAGTACCCGTTCACAATTTTTTTTTTTCAATTTTACTGTGTGATTTTATTCTCATCTGTAGTGTGTGTAATAAATAAGAGTTACAACACATACAGGCCACCACACCAGCATCCGTTGTGAGTGACCTGTGACTGTCTGTCACCTCACCTGCCCGAGCCTATTGATTGATTGGGTCTGAACGTGTGTGACCGTTATTAATTGTCACCGATTGTCTGCCGCACAACTTACTTGAAGCGTAGTGCGCTAGGTGTTTCTTAGTTACCTGCGTGCGTGCATACTTCTAGTGTCTACTACTATACTACTAGTCTACCAGTCTAGTACTCGTTCACTAAATTTGTTTTCAATGTTACTGTGTGATTTTATTATCATCCGTAGTGTGTGTAATAAATAAGAGTTACTTACAACACATACAGGCCACAACACCAGCATCCTTTGTGAGTGACCTGTGACTGTCTGTCACCTCACCTGCCCGAGCCTATTGATTGATTGCGTCTGACCGTGTGTGACCGTTACTAATTGTCACCAATTGTCTGCCGCACGACTTACTTGTAGCGTAGTACGCTAGGTGTTTCTTAGTTACCTGCGTGCGTGCATACTTCTAGTGTCTACTACTATACTACTAGTCTACTAGTCTAGTACCCATTCACTAAATTTGTTTTCAATTTTACTGTGTGATTTTATTATCATCCGTAGTGTGTGTAATAAATAAGAGTTACTTACAACACATACAGGCCACAACACCAGCATCCTTTGTGAGTGACCTGTGACTGTCTGTCACCTCACCTGCCCGAGCCTATTGATTGATTGCGTCTGACCGTGTGTGACCGTTACTAATTGTCACCAATTGTCTGCCGCACGACTTACTTGTAGCGTAGTACGCTAGGTGTTTCTTAGTTACTTGCGTGCGTGCATACTTCTAGTGTCTACTACTATACTACTAGTCTACTAGTCTAGTACCCGTTCACTAATTTTTTTTTCAATTTTACTGTGTGATTTTATTATCATCCGTAGTGTGTGTAATAAATAAGAGTTACTTACAACACATACAGGCCACCACACCAGAATCCGTTGTGAGTGACCTGTGACTGTCTGTCACCTCACCTGCCCGAGCCTATTGATTGATTGCGTCTGACAGTGTGCGACCGTTACTAATTGTCACCGATTGTCTGCCGCACGACTTACTTGTAGCGTAGTACGCTAGGTGTTTCTTAGTTACCTGCGTGCGTGCATACTTCTAGTGTCTACTACTATACTACTAGTCTACTAGTCTAGTACCCATTCACTAAATTTGTTTTCAATTTTACTGTGTGATTTTATTATCATCCGTAGTGTGTGTAATAAATAAGAGTTACTTACAACACATACAGGCCACAACACCAGCATCCTTTGTGAGTGACCTGTGACTGTCTGTCACCTCACCTGCCCGAGCCTATTGATTGATTGCGTCTGACCGTGTGTGACCGTTACTAATTGTCACCAATTGTCTGCCGCACGACTTACTTGTAGCGTAGTACGCTAGGTGTTTCTTAGTTACTTGCGTGCGTGCATACTTCTAGTGTCTACTACTATACTACTAGTCTACTAGTCTAGTACCCGTTCACTAATTTTTTTTTCAATTTTACTGTGTGATTTTATTATCATCCGTAGTGTGTGTAATAAATAAGAGTTACTTACAACACATACAGGCCACCACACCAGCATTCGTTGTGAGTGACCTGTGACTGTCTGTCACCTCACCTGCCCGAGCCTATTGATTGATTGCGTCTGACAGTGTGCGACCATTACTAATTGTCACCGATTGTCTGCCGCACGACTTATTTGTAGCGTAGTACGCTAGGTGTTTCTTAGTTACCTGCGTGCGTGCATACTTCTAGTGTCTACTACTATACTACTAGTCTACTAGTCTAGTACCAGTTCACTAATTTTTTTTTCAATTTTACTGTGTGATTTTATTATCATCCGTAGTGTGTGTAATAAATAAGAGTTACTTACAACACATACAGGCCACCACACCAGAATCCATTGTGAGTGACCTGTGACTGTCTGTCACCTCACCTGCCCGAGCCTATTGATTGATTGCGTCTGACAGTGTGCGACCGTTACTAATTGTCACCGATTGTCTGCCGCACGACTTACTTGTAGCGTAGTACGCTAGGTGTTTCTTAGTTACCTGCGTGCGTGCATACTTCTAGTATCTACTACTATACTACTAGTCTACTAGTCTAGTACCCGTTCACTAATTTTTTTTTCAGTTTTACTGTGTGATTTTATTCTCATCTGTAGTGTGTGTAATAAATAAGAGTTACAACACATACAGGCCACAACACCAGCATCCTTTGTGAGTGACCTGTGACTGTCTGTCACCTCACCTGCCCGAGCCTATTGATTGATTGCGTCTGACCGTGTGTGACCGTTACTAATTGTCACCAATTGTCTGCCGCACGACTTACTTGTAGCGTAGTACGCTAGGTGTTTCTTAGTTACCTGCGTGCGTGCATACTTTTAGTGTCTACTACTATACTACTAGTCTACTAGTCTAGTACCCGTTCACTAAATTTTTTTTCAATTTTACTGTGTGATTTTATTATCATCCGTAGTGTGTGTAATAAATAAGAGTTACTTACAACACATACAGGCCACCATACCAGCATCCGTTGTGAGTGACCTGTGACTGTCTGTCACCTCACTTGCTCGAGCCTATTGATTGATTGCGTCTGACCGTGTGTGACCATTACTAATTGTCACCGATTGTCTGCCGCACGACTTACTTGTAGCGTAGTACGCTAGGTGTTTCTTAGTTTTTTTTTTAAACGAGATTTTTTATTGAAATTTTGTCATACACAGCATATATGACATTAACAAAAACAACAACAGTACAATCCGGTTGGACATTATTGCATATATATAAACATTTGTTAATACAGCCCCAGAGAGATCTGAGATAAAAAAAACGGATATTGTCCGAGTGGCCATACTTGCCATCATATGTAGATGAGATGTTGGGTATAGCTAGGAGTATGAGAGTTCCGGTGTTATTAAAAAATTCCCAGTTATTAAGCACGTTGCAAATCCTGAATGGTCATGGTTATATCAAGATGAGGAATTGTAGTTTCTGAGGTGTCTACCCACTTATGCCATACCTTATCAAATTTCTTAGGCTGGTTACGTGCTTGATATGTCAACTTATATAGCGGTAGTGCTGCATTGACCAGCCTGATCCAATCCAGGAGAGAGGGAAGGGTGGGTAATTTCCATCTCAGCAACAACGCTTTTTTGGCATAATGTAACAGAGTTCGTAATAGTAGTAATTGGTGTCTAGAGATCGGGATCTCACCCACCATTCCCAACACACATATCTTGAATTCTAAAGCTACTGGAAGTTGTATAGTATCTCTAAGGAAATGGAACACAGACTTCCAGTACCTGTTCACTAAAGGACACTCCCACACACAATGAATAAAGTTGGCATTGGGGTACTTACATTTAAAGCAACAGCCATCATGCAAGGGGGACATTTTGGCTAATCTGAGGGGAGAGATGTATGCCTGGTGGAACCATTTGACATGGATGAGTCTATCGTTAGAGGCAATTGTCACTCTAGGGAAGAATTCCTCTAGCTCGGACCAGTCCTTTTGTGATATATCAGGGTCAATTGCAAGCCATTTACCTCTGGATTGCTGAATTTTAGATGTGTTAGTTTGTATCATTAGAAAATTATATAGATTGGATACCTGCTTAGTTCTTTCTTTATTTAGTAGTCTTAATTCAAGGTTTGAGGGAGCTAGGGAGACTCCGGATAGACCCAGCTGTGCCCCGACAGCATGCCGAAGCTGAAAGTATCTGAAAAGCGCCTGCCGTGGGAGGCTATATTCGCTTCTTAATGTATTGAAATCTTTAAAAGAGACATCTACAAACACTTGTGAGATGTAGGTAATATTGTACTTGTACCAAAAGGCCAGGTCTGGAACCGAGTGCTATTCAGGGAGATTGGGGTTGCCCCACAATGGAGAGCTTTGGGTTCACCAAGTAATTTACGAGATTTTTTGTATATCTTTATGGAATTCTGAATGATGGCTATCCCTTCACTTCCCCCTGGTACCCCAAATCTATAGATTGCCCCGCATAGTGCTTCGTAGGAACCAGCTATGTCTGCCTCTATTGCTAAACTGGAGTCTGACCGATCTCCGCTCAACCAACTCTGAATAGGAACCATCTGCGCTGCAAGATAATATTTGAGGAAGTTAGGGACCGCTAAGCCTCCATGAGAGGTCGGCAATTGCAACGTTGATAGGGCAATTCGGGGAGATGATCCTGACCAGATAAAGGATACTATTATAGAATCAATGCGTTTAAAGATTACTTGTGGTATCCATGTCGGGGCCATCTGCAAAACATATAGTAGTTTTGGAGCGATTATCATTTTTATAATGCAGATCCGACCACATACATTTAATGGAAGAGAGGTCCATTTTTTAAGTTTGATTTCTACTTGGTCGAGAACTGGAATAAGGTTAGTGTTGATGAAGGGCACCGCGGGGCGAGTAATCTGGACTCCCAAATATTTAAAACTTTCTGTCACTATCAACTGTGATTTAGTGGTAATTATTTGTAAGTCAAACACGTCTAATGGAAAAAGAACCAATTTAGACCAGTTTATAGAGAGGCCTGAAATTTTGCCGAATGTGTCATATATTGCAAGTACCGATTCCAAGAAGGGGCCTGGGTCCGCCAAGTATATCAGCATGTCGTCTGCATACAGAGATATACGTTCTTCTATGTTGTTAACTTTTAGTCCCTGTATATCTGGGTTACTACGAATTGCTTGGGCCAAAGGCTCGATCGCCAGTGCAAACAGAAGTGGTGATAGGGGGCATCCCTGTCTGGTTCCTCTAAAGATGGAGACTATGGGGGAAATTATGGAATTAATTCTTATTTTTGCTGTAGGTTTATCATAAAGTATCTGGAACCAGCGCTGGAAAGCTTCTCCAAAGCCAAATTGTTTAAGAATTGCCATTACATAAGGCCATTCGATAGAATCGAAGGCCTTATTGGCATCTAAAGATAGGATTATTCTTGCTCCAGAATTTTTATGTGGAAATTGTAAATTGGAATGCAATCGCCTGATATTTAGCCTGGTTGAGCGGCCAGGTATAAAACCCATTTGATCTGGATGAATTATGGAAGTTATATGTTTGTTTAATCGAGTAGCTAGTATTTTAGTTAGGATTTTAATGTCGGTATTAATAAGGGATATTGGCCTGTAGGAGTCACATGAAGTGGGGTCTTTGTTAGGTTTTAAAATAAGGGTAATCAGGGCCTCGTACATTGTATCTGGAAGGGATTTAGTGTCAAAAATATGGGCAAATAGGGTGACTAGGTGTGGTACGACTAGGGATTTGTTTTTTTTGTACCACTCGATCGGGATTCCATCAGGGCCCGGTGCCTTGTTTTGTTTAAAAGAGGAAATGGCTGCAGCTATCTCTTGTGGGGTAATCGGGGCGTCTAATTCCTCGACTGCTTCAGAAGATAGGGTTGGAAGACCCAGGTCCCTCAGAAATAAACCTATGTCATCCTCTGTGGCATCTAGCTTCGTTTTGTATAGGTCTGTGTAAAAATCCGAAAATGCGTTTGCAATTTCGTTAGATGTATAACATTCACCGCCAGAGTGCGTCGTAATGTGGGAAATAGTTGTAGAGTCTGCATGGGATTTTAATAAATATGTGAGCAGTTTGCTGCATTTGTTCCCAAATTCAAAAAAACCGTTGTGATTGTATGAGATCTCTGCGTTTAGTTTGATCTAGCAATCTTAGTTCTAATTTCCTACATGCCAGCTGCCAACCAATGTAGTTATTATCAGTGGGATCTGTGATTAAACGTGTTTGCGCCTCATTAGTTTCCTTCTCGTGGTAGATTTGTGAGGCTTTTTCGTTTTGCCTTATAATAGATAGTGATGCGCGGAAGGATCCTCTAAGGACCGCTTTACTCGCGTCCCAGCATATGTGTCGCCCCGCAGTGCCCTCGTTAATCAGCCAGTATTCTGCCATATGCTTCTGACATTCTTTGAGAACTGTCTCATCTTCCAGCCAACAGGGGTTCATACGCCAGAGTGTAGATGACCTAGTATCAGGAAAGCGTAGCTCACATGTAAGTGGGGAGTGGTCAGAGATGCCATGCGCTAAATATTTGATGGAGTCGACCAATGGGAGAGCATCAGTAGAGCCAAAGCACAAGTCAATTCTGGACATGGTTTTATGTGAGTCGGAGAAACAGGAATATGTTTTAATTTTTGGATATTTCCATCTCCATATATCATGTAAATTGTACATTTCCTTCCAACCCGTAAGGGCAGAGCCCGGTCTGCCGCCTCCTCTGAGTCTATCTAGTTCAGGGTCCAAGACCGCGTTAAAGTCTCCCATTATTAGTAGTGGACCGTCTAAAAGTGGGTGGAGTTTTCCCATCAGGTCTGTAAGTATGGCTATACTGAAGGGGGGAGGGACACATACCGATGCAATCACCAGTGGTTGACCATCAACCTGTCCTTTAATTATAACAAAGTTCCCTTTATTATCTACTCTGACATCTGTAATTTTCCCAGGGAAGTTTTTGGTAATTAAGATTGCAGTGCCCCTAGCGAATGAGGAGTAATAAGCCAGATAATAGTTTGCTATCCATGGTTTCTTAAGCGCTACCCCTTTTGCTCCTACCAGGTGGGTTTCTTGCAAGCATACAATTTGTGGGGAAAATTTACGTATATGATTAAACACCAGATTTCTTTTTATTGCATTGTTCATTCCTCGAACATTCCAGGAAAGAAGTTTAATTACCACCATTTCTCATGGGAGTGAAAATAAACCAGCAGAATCTGCTAATTTCTCCTCTATTCATCCTAACAGTAAGGCCATCTAAGTATCTCTCAATGGGTATGTCTCCGGATTGACGTACATAGAAACAAAACATAACTACACGTACACAGAAACAAATTATAACCCGCCCAACCCCTGTCCCGCCCCGCCCTCTGTCTAACTTACAGAGAGCTTGAAACCCTTAACTGTATTAAAAAGTGGGGGTGAAAGAAATTGACCGCTATGTTTCCGGCCCAGCTAAAAGAAGCATAAAGTTTAGTTACCGTGGGTTAACCAGCGCTATTTAGTAACATACAGGACTAATTATGACTGCGTATTTGGCCCTGCAATAGAGAAAAATAAATGCATGAGGGCGTGAACACATCCTGCAAATTACCATACAGGGACAGCAAACATTCCTATGCCCATGCACAGCCCTTGAAATATATAAAACATGGCAGTACAGAGACAATGACCACAGGAGGGCAGTGCTACCTCATATATACATCTGCATCTGAAAAATAGCTGTAGATTGAGAGTAGTCCTGTATGGAGGAAATTATACGGAGATTTACCAATATCTTTTAGGACACATCTCAATCATGAAAAATAACTGCTCAAATAAAAATTAAACCGCAGAGTACTTTACAATAGACGGAGGGTTCACACTGCATAGTATTCACATACTAAGTGTCTCCTTTCAATGTATTTCAGTTTACGCTGCGGAGAAAAAGGGGAGATATGTGCTTGCCTGATGGCAATATAATTTCAAGTTACTTCGAGGAGTCCCCGGGTACACCTGGGTGATACAATGATGCTGAAGGTTGCGCATAATGCACCTGATATAGAATTTTCATCTTAAGTACACTGTTCATTTTTTCTTTTTGGGAGCCAAAGTGGGGATAGGTATTCCCTGACTTTCCATCCATGTGACCGCCTCAGCTGGGGTCTCAAAGAAAAGTGTTTCGTTTTGATGTTGGACCGGAAGTTTTGCAGGAAACATCATGGAGTATAAGATTTGTTTGGCTCTAAGGCCTGCTTTCACCGCCATGTAAGTGCGCGCCGCGCCGAAAAATGGGCGTGGCCACAGAATGCAGTGGGCGTGTCCATAACACAGTGGGTGTGGCCAATTAAAATATCCTAGTAAGAGTGCAGCCCAAAGTCAGTGGGGCCATGGTTTCTCCCCGGGTATGAGTAAAGTGACCTTAAAAAAGCAAGTAGGAAATGTCCCCCCCCCCCCAAAAAAAAAACCCCACACATTAGCCAGTGTTCTCTCGCACAAAATAGTGGTAGGTATTAGAGTGTGAGCTCCCCTGAGAAAAGTCAGTAACATGACTGTTCTCTGCAAAGTGCTGCAGAAGATGCCAGTGCTATATAAATACATAATAATATGGTAGGACATTAGACTATGGGAGAATTAGATTGTAAGCTCCTCAGAGGATAGTCAGTGACATGACTACGTACTCCGTGAAGTACTGCTGAAGATGTAAGTACAATATAGTACAGTAGTATGGCAGCATGGTGGCGTAGTGGTTAGCACTCTCGCCTTGCAGCGCTGGGTTCCTGGTTCGAATCCTAGCAAGGTCAACATCTGCAAGGAGTTTGTATGTTCTCCCTTTGTCTGTGTGGGTTTCCTTAAGACACTCTGGTTTCCTCCCACATCCCAACAACATACGATACAGATAAGTATAATGTTAATTGGCTTCCCCTAAAAATTGGCCCTAGACTACGATACATACATAGACATATGACTATGGTAGGGATTAGATTGTGAGCCCCTCAGTGGGACAGTTATGTGACAAAACAATACATACTCTGTACAGCGCTGCGTAATATGTTGGCGCTATATAAATAATTAGTATAAGTACAGTAGCCAGGTCTATAGGTGTCCAAATGTAGACATACTATAGGTGTCCCCAGTATAGATATCCAGGTCTATAGGTATCCCCAGTTTAGGTAGTAGTCAGGGGCGTAACTAGAAATCACTGGGCCCCCTTGTGAGAATTTGGATGGGCCCCCCCCCATAGGTGCCAAATAATCATAATGTGGCAGTGTTTCACCATAAAATAATCGCAATGTGTGCAGCATTTTAGCAGAGAATAATTGCAATGTGGACAACATTTCACCAGAAAATATTCGCAATGTGGGCAACATTTCACCAGAAAATAATCGCAATGTGGGCAACATTTCACCAGAAAATAATCACAATGTGGGCAACATTTCAGCAAAGAATAATCGCAATGTGGGCAACATTTCGGCAGATAATAATTGCAATGTGGGCAACATTTCAGCAAAGAATAATTGCAATGTGGGCAACATTTCAGCAGAGAATAATTGCAATGTGGGCAACATTTCACCAGAAAATAATCACAACGTGGGCAGCATTTCAGCAGTAAATCACACAGTGGGCAGCATAACACCAGTGGCCTGGCTGAGCGGGTAGTGGGCTGGCTGGGTAGCTGGGTGAGCAAGCAGTGGGCAGGCTGAGTAATTAATTCAAGTATTTGTATAGCGCCTTTCTCCTGTCGGACTCAAAGCACTTGCGAGGCAGCCACTAGTGCGCACTCAGTAGGCAGTAGCAATGTTAAGGAGACTTGCCCAAGAAACTCCTTACTGAATAGGTGCTGGCTTACTGAACAGGCAGAGCCGAGATTTGAACCCAGGTCTCCTGTGTCAGAGGCAGAGCCCTTAACCATTACACTATCCAGCCACTGCCTGGCTAAGCGAGCGGGCAGTGGGCTGGGTACCAGGCTGGGCGAGTGGGCAGGCTGGGTGGCTGGGCGAGCGGGCAGTGGGTTGGCTGGGTACCTGGCTGGGAAAGCGGGCAGTGGACTGGCTTGGTACCTGGCTGGGCGAGCGGGCAGTGGGCTGGCTGGGAAAGCGGGCAGTGGGCTGGCTGGGAAAGCGGGCAGTGGGCTGGCTGGGAAAGCGGGCAGTGGGCTGGCTGGGAAAGCGGGCAGTGGGCTGGCTGGGTACCTGGCTGGGCATGCGGGCTGGCTGGGTACCTGGCTGGGTATGCGGGCTGGCTGGGTACCTGGCTGGGTACCTGGCTGGGCAGCGGGCTGGCTGGGTACCTGGCTGGGCAGCGGGCTGGCTGGGTACCTGGCTGGGCATGCGGGCTGGCTGGGTACCTGGCTGGGCATGCGGGCTGGCTGGGTACCTGGCTGGGCATGCGGGCTGGCTGGGTACCTGGCTGGGCAGTGGGCTGGCTGGGTACCTGGCTGGGCATGCGGGCTGGCTGGGTACCTGGCTGGGCATGCGGGCTGGCTGCGTACCTGGCTGGGCAGCGGGCTGGCTGGGTACCTGGCTGGGCAGCGGGCTGGCTGGGTACCTGGCTGGGCATGCGGGCTGGCTGGGTACCTGGCTGGGCATGCGGGCTGGCTGGGTACCTGGCTGGGCATGTGGGCTGGCTGGGTACCTGGCTGGGCAGTGGGCTGGCTGGGTACCTGGCTGGGCATGCGGGCTGGCTGGGTACCTGGCTGGGCATGCGGGCTGGCTGGGTACCTGGCTGGGCATGCGGGCTGGCTGGGTACCTGGCTGGGCATGCGGGCTGGCTGGGTACCTGGCTGGGCATGCGGGCTGGCTGGGTACCTGGCTGGGCATGCGGGCTGGCTGGGTACCTGGCTGGGCATGCGGGCTGGCTGGGTACCTGGCTGGGCAGCGGGCTGGCTGGGTACCTGGCTGGGCATGCGGGCTGGCTGGGTACCTGGCTGGGCATGCGGGCTGGCTGGGTACCTGGCTGGGCAGCGGGCTGGCTGGGTACCTGGCTGGGCATGCGGGCTGGCTGGGTACCTGGCTGGGCATGCGGGCTGGCTGGGTACCTGGCTGGGCATGCGGGCTGGCTGGGTACCTGGCTGGGCATGCGGGCTGGCTGGGTACCTGGCTGGGCATGCGGGCTGGCTGGGTACCTGGCTGGGCAGTGGGCTGGCTGGGTACCTGGCTGGGCATGCGGGCTGGCTGGGTACCTGGCTGGGCATGCGGGCTGGCTGGGTACCTGGCTGGGCAGTGGGCTGGCTGGGTACCTGGCTGGGCATGCGGGCTGGCTGGGTACCTGGCTGGGCATGCGGGCTGGCTGGGTACCTGGCTGGGCATGCGGGCTGGCTGGGTACCTGGCTGGGCATGCGGGCTGGCTGGGTACCTGGCTGGGCATGCGGGCTGGCTGGGTACCTGGCTGGGCAGTGGGCTGGCTGGGTACCTGGCTGGGCATGCGGGCTGGCTGGGTACCTGGCTGGGCATGCGGGCTGGCTGGGTACCTGGCTGGGCATGCGGGCTGGCTGGGTACCTGGCTGGGCATGCGGGCTGGCTGGGTACCTGGCTGGGCATGCGGGCTGGCTGGGTACCTGGCTGGGCATGCGGGCTGGCTGGGTACCTGGCTGGGCATGTGGGCTGGCTGGGTACCTGGCTGGGCATGCGGGCTGGCTGGGTACCTGGCTGGGCATGCGGGCTGGCTGGGTACCTGGCTGGGCAGTGGGCTGGCTGGGTACCTGGCTGGGCAGTGTGCTGGCTGGGTACCTACCTGGCTGGGCGAGCTGGCTCCTGGCTGGGAAGCTGGGCTGCAGTTGCCAGCGCGTCCTTCACGCTTCTCCCGACTCGCTCCCGCCCTCCAGCAGAGTGGCAGACATGATCCTGAACTCTGCATGCTGCCTACTGGTCTAGTGACGTCACTAGACCAGGAGGCGGCATGCAGAGACCAGGATCATGTCCTGACTCCTGGCCGGCCGCTGCCACTGTGCTGGAGGGCGGGGGTGAGAGCTCCCCTCGTCATCTGTAGGTGCGCTCTCCGCCGCTCCCCCCGCACCCCCCCCCCCCCCCCCCCCCCCCCACCTAACAAAAAAAAAAAAAATTTAAGTTTATAAATAAAAATAAAAAATAAAAGCAAAATATTGAACTATAGGTGGCCGCCCCCCCCGAGGACCCGCCCATGGCACCGGCCCACGGGTGCCTCTTCATAGATACGGCCCTGACCAGAGATAGGTCTGATTGTAAAGTGTCCAGTCTCATGGTGATTGTAGTTTGCATAGCTTTTATGGCCTCTAAGAGTTCTGACCTTGTGGGCTCCCCCTCCTCCACGTCTGATTCCTCTACACTGGCTGCCTGTGTTTGTCTGCCTTTGGGTGGCTTGGTTTTTGACCTCTGCTGTTTAGAGGCAGCGTCTTTACTTACTGTTTGCCCTCCTCTGGAGCGTGTGCTTATGGGTGTCTGCTCAGCGTCTGGCTCGGAGACTGGTGCAGGAGCGCTGTTATTTTCTGCCGATGGATCAGCCTGGGATGAAGCGGCGCCATCTTTCCCTGCAACATGTGCATATTTGGCCAGCTTCTCTGCCACCTCGCTGGCTCTCTCGGGGCCAGATTTTGTCATGGCTGGTGTCGGGTAAGAGCCCTCAGTGTCCTCTGCCTGCTGATGCAGTGTCTGTGCGCCGATGTCGCCAGGGAAAGCCAGGATTTTGCAGGATAGTCGCTGGGTCAGAGGAGCAGCGGTGAGATGCGTCCTCACTCGCTCATAGCCGGCCAGGTGTTTCTTAGTTACCTGCGTGCGTGCATACTTCTAGCGTCTACTACTATACTACTAGTCTACTAGTCTAGTACCCGTTCACTAATTTTTTTTTCAATTTTACTGTGTGATTTTATTATCATCCGTAGTGTGTGTAATAAATAAGAGTTACTTACAACACATACAGGCCACCACACCAGCATCCGTTGTGAGTGACCTGTGACTGTCTGTCACATCACCTGCCCGAGCCTATTGATTGATTGCGTCTGACCGTGTGTGACCGTTATTAATTGTCACCGATTGTCTGCCGCACGACTTACTTGTAGCGTAGTACGCTCAGTGTTTCTTAGTTACCTGTGTGCGTGCATACTACTAGTGTCTACTACTGTACTACTAGTCACCACCAAGTCACCACCAACACAGACTTTATTAAAGTTTACACCCTTTCCCGCCCTCTTCTACTTATTTTTTTTTTTACTGTATTTGTTCAGTGCACTATGACTGGCAGAGGTAGAGGTAGAGGGCGAGGCACCACCAGGAGAGGAAGCGCCATTGCAGGAGCCACTGCCAGCAGCAGCAGGTCTGGGACTGGTGCGCCGCCAGCCACTGACCACAGGGAGGAGGGAGCAGAGGCGCAACAGCAGCGTGTTGCGCCCATCTTTGAAACGGGTCGTCGCCCACAGCCCATTGGGGAGAGTCAGGTGCAGCCAGGCCTCCAGCAGCAGCGACACTAGTGCCACCAGCACTCCTGTCCGCAGCAAGCCTCCACCAGCGCTTGAGGCCATGGTCACGGTGACCCCATCGACCAGCCTGTCCTCAAAGAGCACGCTCTTCTCCCCTGAGACTGTGACCATGTACAGGGATGTTTTGGAGAAGTATGAGTTGGAGATGATGGGGCCATGCAAGGAGGAGGAGGAGTTACAGGTGCAGAAGTTTGTTGTTGGCGCTGAGGAGGAGGGGCGTGATGCAGGGGATGTTGGGGTAGAGGAGTCGGGCTCACAGGATTTGTTTGGGGTTGATGATGATGACTTGATAGATCCTTCATATTTGCTACCAGTACCACCAGCACAGTTGGTTGAAGGCAGCTCATCATCGGAGGAGGAGGCGTCTCTGGCGCAGAGGCGCGGCAGCAGCAAGGCGGCCAGCACAGGGCGTGGAAGGCAGGAGCCACAGCCTACTGCTTCAGTCGCTACCACCACTCGCAGCAAACCTCTAACTACAACCAAAAAGGCGCAATCCTCCAAGGGCACCCAAAAACCCCAGCCCTCAAGCGCAAAGAGTAGGTTGAAGTCCCCAGTCTGGCGGTACTTCACCAAGTGCCCAGTGGACCCGACCCGTGCAATTTGCAACAGTTGCAATCTCAGTCTCAGCAGAGGTCGCGATATCCACAAATTGAGTACCTCGTGCCTGCAGACCCACTTACAGAGTAGACATTTTGAGGACTTTAATGAGTTGGAGAAGCTTATGCAAAGTGGTGCAGGCAGTGGTCAGAGCCAGACAGCGACTGCACAGATTTCAGCAGCAGCAGCAGCAGCAGCCGACCCTCCTGCCCATCCAGCAGCAGCAGCAGCAGCAGGAGCACAGCAGCAACTCGCTCCCCCCCCCCCCCCCCCAGGCAGCCAGTCCTCAGTGGCCTCATCAGCTCCCTCCACAGTGGCCTCCTCATCCTCCCGTGCAGGCAAACGCCGTCAGACCCTGCTCAGCGAAGCATTCCCCGGTGTGTCCAAGGTGCTGCCTCCCGCCCACAGGCGCATCCGGTTGCTGAACGGGTTGCTTGCCCGGGCCATGTGCTCCCAGCTCCTGCCATATTCCTTTGTGCAGGAGGGGAGTGACATCAGAGCGCTGCTGCAGGTTGGGATCCCGGAGTGGCAAGTCCCCAGCCACCACCATTTTTCCCGCAGGGCGATCCCAGCACTGCACCGCTCTGCCATGGAGAACGTGGGCCGCGTGCTGGATCACGCTGTCAGTGCGCGGATCCACATAACCATGGATTCCTGGAGCAGCCAGTTTGGGACAGAGCGCTATCTATCCTTTACGGCCCACTGGGTCAGCCTGGTGGAAAGCCCGAGCGAGGAAGCAGCAGGTCCATCCTCGGGCACAGCAGCACCAGTTGCCCACTACGTGGTGCCACCGCGCGGGGTCAGGGGAGAAGCAGCAGCTCCCACCGCCAAGCAATCCCGTCTCTCCAGCAGCGTGAAGGCCCGCCACTGCCAAGCGCTGCTGGAGATGAAAAGCTTGGGGAAACACTCCTTGACGGCAACTAACGTGCTTCGGTACCTCAGGGAGCAGGAGAGGACGTGGCTGACCCCCAGAGGCCTCACTGTGGGATTGGTGGTGTCCGACAATGCCGCCAACCTGCTGTCTGCCATCAGCAGTGGAGACTTGCTCCATGTCCCTTGCTTGGCCCACGTCCTGAACCTGGTGGTGCAAAAGTTCATGCACACCTACCTGGGGATGGAGGAGCTGTTAGAAGCGGTGCGGAAAATTGTGCGCACTTTCCGCCGCTCAGCAGCTGCCGCAGCAAAACTGGCAGACATCCAGCAGCAGGAGGGCCTGCCACGACACCGCCTTATCATAGATGTGCCAACTCGCTGGAACTCCACCCTGGCGATGTTGGAACGGCTGTTTGAGCAGAGGAGGGCTGTCAACTGGTACATCTATGATGCCACTGTCGCCGGCACCGGCAGCAGAAGCAGCACCACACTCCAGCTCCTCACCAACGTGCAATGGGGGAAGATGCAGCAGGTCTGCTTGGTGTTGGCTCCCTTCCTGCAGGGAACCAACCTGGTGAGTGAACAACGGGCATCCCTCTGCCAGTGGGTGCCCTTTGTTTGTCTGCTGGACATGGCACTTGGCGATTTGGTGGATTTGGGAGAGGAGGCCCTGAAGCAGCTGGAACAGCAGCCACCTGTGCAGTCCACTGCTCCGCAGGTATTTGAGTCCCTGGAGGAGGAGGAGGAGTTGGAGGTGCTGGACATTGCTGCTGGGGGGGAACATCGGAGCGCAGCAGCAGTGGTGCGAGGGTGGAGAGAGGAGGAAGAGTCTCAGGGGCAAGAGGAGGAGGAGGAGGACGCTGACCCTGATGTCTCCGTTAGACGGTCCACCCAGTTCCCCATGGCAGCGCACATGCTGCGCTGCCTGCGCACAGACCCCAGGGTCAAGCGGATGCAAGCGAGGGAGGACGCCTGCATCAGCATGATCCTGGACCCACGGCTGAGGGGGAGGTGGGATCAGTTTCTGCCTGACAGAGACCGTGAGCAGCGAGCAAGGGAGTTGCAGGAGATCCTTGTTCGGCGACTGGAGGAAGCCTTCCCCCCGCCTTCCACTCCCTCTGTCCCTGTCCAGCAGCCAGCAGCACAGCAGCAGGTGCCTGCGGCCAGCAACAGCATCAGGCGCCTAGGAGACCTTCTGTCATTGACGCAGGCGTTCTACATGAAGGTACAGCAGCCGAGAGAGGAGGTGCGGGCAGCAGCCACCTTCGGTGAGAGTCACAGCCAGCGCATGATCCGGATGGTGGCCGACTACATGGGGTCCTTCAGTGGGCTTGACACCGGCAGCGAAGAGCCTGTGGACCCCATGGAGTACTGGGTGGAGCGCTTGCACATCTGGAGGGAGCTTGCGCAGTACGCCCTGGAGGTATTGTCTTGCCCCCCTTCCAGCATGCAGTCTGAGAGGTGCTTCAGTGCGGCCGGTGGCGTGGTCACCAAGAAGCGCTCTCGTCTGTCCACAGAGGGCGTGGACAGACTGACATTTTTAAAGATTAACCAGGCCTGGATAGAAGGCACGTTCCTGGCACCTGTTGTCGGCGAAAGGAGGACATGAGGTGCTTGCCTGGGAATTACAATACATTGCCTGCTGCCTGCCATACATGACGACTCCTCCTCCTCCTGCTGGCCTGCTGCATTGATTTACCTATGAATTTATTTATGTATTTATTTATTTATTGTATTTCTACCGGACTCCTGCTGCTGCTGCTGCTGGCCTGCTGCATTGATTTACCTATGAATTTATTTATGTATTTATTTATTTATTGTATTTCTACCGGACTCCTGCTGCTGCTGGCCTGCTGCATTGATTTACCTATGAATTTATTTATGTATTTATTTATTTATTGTATTTCTACGGACTCCTGCTGCTGCTGGCCTGTTGCATTGATTTACCTATGAATTTATTTATGTATTTATTTATTTATTGTATTTCTACCGGACTCCTGCTGCTGCTGGCCTGCTGCATTGATTTACCTATGAATTTATTTATGTATTTATTTATTTATTGTATTTCTACCGGACTCCTGCTGCTGCTGGCCTGCTGCATTGATTTACCTATGAAATTATTTATGTATTTATTTATTTATTGTATTTCTACCGGACTCCTCCTCCTCCTGCTGGCCTGCTGCATTGATTTACCTATGAATTTATTTATGTATTTATTTATTTATTGTATTTCTACCGGACTCCTGCTGCTGCTGGCCTGCTGCATTGATTTACCTATGAAATTATTTATGTATTTATTTATTTATTGTATTTCTACCGGACTCCTCCTCCTCCTGCTGGCCTGCTGCATTGATTTACCTATGAATTTATTTATGTATTTATTGTATTTCTAAAGCGGCAACATATTACACTGTGCTCATTTTCATCCTGCTGCTGTCAGTGGTCCCACCACCAGGGTCCTCACTATGCATTGCCTGCTGTCAGTGCCACACGTCACTCCACCTCCTCCTGCTGCTGTTGTATTTATCCTGCTGCTGTCAGTGGTCCCACCGCCAGGGTCCACACTATGCATTGCCTGCTGCCAGTGCCACACGTCACTCCACCTCCTCCTGCAGCTGTTGTATTTATCCTGCTGCTGTCAGTGGTCCCACCACCAGGGTCCACACTATGCATTGCCTGCTGTCAGTGCCACATGTCACTCCTCCTCCTGCTGCTGTTGTATTTATCCTGCTGCTGTCAGAGGTCCCACCGCCAGGGTCCACACTATGCATTGCCTGCTGTCAGTGCCACACGTCACTCCACCTCCTCCTGCTGTTGTATTTATCCTGCTGCTGTCAGTGGTCCCACCACCAGGGTCCACACTATGCATTGCCTGCTGCCAGTGCCACACGTCACTCCACCTCCTCCTGCTGCTGTTGTATTTATCCTGCTGCTGTCAGTGGTCCCACCGCCAGAGTCCACACTATGCATTGCCTGCTGCCAGTGCCACACGTCACTCCACCTCCTCCTACTGCTGCTGTTGTATTTATCCTGCTGCTGTCAGTGGTCCCATCGCCAGAGGCCACACTATGCATTGCCTGCTGCCAGTGCCACACGTCACTCCTCCTCCTACTGCTGCTGTTGTATTTATCCTGCTGCTGTCAGTGTGGTCCCACCGCCAGGCTCCACACTATGCATTGCCTGCTGTCAGTGCCACACGTCACTCCTCCTCCTACTGCTGCTGTTGTATTTATCCTGCTGCTGTCAGTGTGGTCCCACCGCCAGGGTCCACACTATGCATTGCCTGCTGTCAGTGCCACACGTCACCACTCCTCCTGCTGCTGTTGTATTTATCCTGCTGCTGTCAGTGGTCCCACCACCAGGGTCCACACTATGCATTGCCTGCTGTCAGTGCCACACGTCACTCCTCCTCCTGCTGCTGTTGTATTTATCCCGCTGCTGTCGGTGGTCCCACCACCAGGGTCCACACTATGCATTGGCTCCGCCCCTAGGAAGTCAGTGTGAGTGTGGCTGTGGTGGAGAGAGGACCTCTCCGACTGAGCTCCTGTGTTTTCAGCAGCTGGAGTAATCTGAGATTTTCCATCCAAGGACTGGGTCCCTGTCAAGGTGGTGAGTGAAAGAGGGGAAGCAGGACTTTTGTTGTGTGGGTTTGGGCTCCCCTGGGCTAGACGGCTCTGGGGGGCCTGGATCAGGAAGAGCTTCCCTGTCCTCCATAATGGAGGCTCATAGTGCTGGGGGCAGTGGATTTTCAGTGGAGAGAACTGTAAATGATGTTGTTGCATGGCAACTGGAGGTTAAGAAGACCCAAGAAACTCTTAAAAACTTGCAATTTGAATTAAAGAAAAGAGTGAATAAGTATGGTCAGTCTTGGAAGCCAGGGTTTTTAAAATCTAACCCGCAACTGGCAAAGCTTCAAAGTCAAATTAGTGAGCAGAGTGAGGCTCTGAAGAAGTTGGAAGCAAGTGGTGGTATGTTTTCTGAAGGACTGAGGAATCAGCAGAGGTTTGCCCAGATGAGTGGAGAAATGCCTTGGAGTACAGGAAGTATTGTGGAACAAAATGCCAGAGGCATGGGATCCCCTAGTGGACTTACAGCAAGTCAAAGTGGAGTGGAATTGAGTGCTACTGGAAATAAATCCATGGCGTCTGGAATGAACTTTAGTCAGGTTCCAGATATGCAGAATATGCAGCAGTCAGTAAATGGTTATTTTCCCTTTCAGTATGGTCCAAGTATGCTTTTTCCTGGACATTTTCAAAATTTTTCTGGGAGTCAATTAAGTGCATATAACAATATGAATGTATCAAATGGTGGTAAATTTCAAAATATGCAAAATTTTCCCCTTTCCCAGACCTCTCCCCTTTTTCCCTTTGTTTCCCAAAACTTAAATCCTAGTGTGCATTTACCTAATGTGGCTAATTCCTTTCCCAGTTTTGTTCCCCCTGTCTGTGTAAACCCTGTGAGTCCTCAGGTTCTCATGCAGCCAGTGATGGAAGGGGTTAAGAAAGATGAGGAAAAGAGTAATATTATGTTTTCCCCTGTAGGGGGTACTGGTAGACATGATATGGGATTTTTATTCCAGGAACAGACCCCTGCAAACCTTTTTTCCTTCAGGATGGCATCAGGAGCGGCGGCGAGCGGTACTGGGCAAAGCCCTGTACTTGCGGGGCAGAGTATGCAGTGTGCGCCCTCATCCAAGATGGCGTCGGGTACCTTCTTCGGCGTGGGGGCGGAATCCGGAAGTGACGAAATGTCACTTCCGGTATAGCAGCGGCGAAGAGAGGAGATGTTGCGGCGAGTTTCCCTAAAGGAAACAGTGTGGAGAGTGCGGGAGTTGCGGCGGTTTGCGCGGAGAAAGATGCGGAAGGGCAGGTTGTATCCAGCGGCAGGCTGGATACAACAGCAGCGAGTGAAGTTCCTGGAAGTGATCCTGCAAAGATTGTTGCAGTAAACAGCGCTACAAAGGGCAGGATTGACCAGGTAAAAAACGCTTCTATTGTTCAAGGTGGAAAAAGAAGGGGAAATAGGAATGATGAGGATGTTGGTGGGGCAGAAGGAAAAAGGAGGTTGGTGGGGAGGTTGGAAGGAAGTGGAAACAATGAAGGAGGTGAGCAGGGGGGAGGAGGGGAAAAAACTCATAAAGGAATTGTGGGTCAGGAAACAGCAGGACAAGGTGGTGGAGATAAGGAAAACAGAAAGCAAGTGGGTATGGAGGAAGGAGGGAAAAATGCTCATAAAGAAACTTTGGGTCAGGGAACAGCAAGGCAAAGTGGTGTTATGTCATATGCTCAAATGGTTAAACAAAGGAGTGCTAATGCTAAAGTACCTGGGATAGTGGGTCAATGCTCAAGAAACAGGAGAAATCTAGTTAGAGTATGTTATGGTAATGGAGAAGGGATTACATACACAAGGAAAACATTTATTCAGTTATTGATGAAAATGGGTTTCAGGGCGGTGGATTTTTACGCCATTTTAACTCCTGAAACCCCCCCTTCATTTTTCGATGTCAGCTTTTTGTCCCCGACGGGTTTGGACACTTTCTGGGAGAAATATGAAGGCACCTGGAAGAACAGTGAGGAGTGGAGAGGGTTGTCTCCCCAGACTGTGTCCGGACGGTCGTTGGACAAAAAGGTGACAATCGTGGTCCCGAATGAGTCCATCCCTGTGCATGATCTTACGGTTTGGATAAAAAATTATGGAGTACCTTTAGATACCCCCAAGAAGGTGATGGACGAGTTCGGGATCTGGGGGGGTGGATGGGAGTTGATGGTAAGACTGAATAAAGTAGGGAATGTGGTCAAGCACATTCCCACATCAGTATTTATAGGCAGGGATCGGGTGACGGTCTTCTACCAGGGGCAACCTCGTGTGTGTCATAAGTGTGGCTCAAAAAGTCATTATAGTATTTCCTGTCCGGAACAGAAGTGTTCCCGTTGCCATGAGTTGGGGCACTTGGCAAAAGATTGTAAGCTGATTAGGTGTAGTCTTTGCCTCAAATTGGGGCATCCATATTCTCAGTGCCCTGAGTCATGGTCAAATATGGATGAGGAAATACATAAAGAGATGGAAAAAATTCTGGTGGAAGAAGGTGGAGAGGTTGCTCCTGGTGGAGGGTCGTCACAACCAGAATCCACTGTCCTGAAGCCCCAAAGTGTCGTTCCTCAGTTTTTGTCAGTTCTGAAAGCATTGCCACCGCCATCTCCTCCTCCGTCCTTGATGGTTATGACTAAAGAGCAAGTATCAGTAGGAGCTGCTGACTCAAAGTCAGCAGACTCAAGTGGGGGAAATATTTTCTCTGTTCCTAATGGGTGCATTTCTTCTAAAGAGAAGGAAATGACCAGGGGAGCAAATGAAAAGGAGAATAAAGAAAATGAACCTTTGGTGGAGGAAAAAAAAGAAGGAAAGGTTTCAGATGACAAGAGTGTTTCGGGAGAAGCAAAGGAAAAAGGGGAGGGATCTTTGGAAGGGAAAAAGAAAGATAAGCAAAGAATGGTTAAGAAGGTGGAAGAGCCTAAGCCATTGAAAGATGTGAAATCTGCAAAAATGAGGAGACAGGAAAGGAGAAAGGAGGTGGCGGAAAAAAAGGCAGCAGAAAAATTGGAAAAGTGGGAAAGAAAAGGGAATCTTAAGTTAAAAAACAAATATGATGTATTGAGTGATGCATCAGAAAATGTAAATAGTGAAGAAGAGGGAGATATGGATGTATCTTCCTCAAGAGAGGAAGAAAATGCAGTTTAGGGAAGGATTAAGCAATCTCCTTTTTCATTCATCCTGATGGAGGTTCCCCCCCCTTTGAAACTAGCAACCATTAATGTTGCTAGTATGAGATCTGTAAGTGCTCGTAAGGAAGCCATATTTTTTCTCGGTCAGTTTGATGCCGACATTTTATTTTTGCAAGAGACCAGGCTTCAAACGTTGTCTGACATCCGTGAGGTCAAGAGAGATTGGCACTTTGGTCCCTCTTATTGGTCTCTTGCGGCTGAGCCTTATACTGGGGTGGCGGTCCTTTTTAAGACCGATATGGTAACTTTCCGGCGGGTAAGTGAAATTGAGATGGGGCGATGTTTGGTCATGGACGTCTCTGTGAGGGGGCAGGATTTGAGGCTAATTAATATCTATGGTCCTCAATCTGAGAGGGAGAGGAAGCGCCTCTTCACAGAGATCAAGCCATTTCTGTTCACAGCCCAGGAAGTAGTCTTTGGCGGTGATTTCAATACCGTAGTTAGGCTTAAGGACAGGAGAGGTGCCAAGACTCGCCTGGGCTATGATAGCAATTTTTTGAATAGTATGGTTAGGGATGCTGGTCTGGTGGATGTGCATATAAAGCACACCCCAGATGACACGGGTTTCACTTATTTCTGTGGAGAGCGTAAGAGTAGAATAGATAGGTTTTTTGTTAAGGAGAGCTCTGCTACCTCACCTCTTGGGGTGCGGGTGGTAGAGTTCTCTGATCACTGTATTCTGTCTATGGTGTTGAATGTTTCAGATGTTCCTCCTAAGGGAAGGGGTATCTGGAGATTGAATTCGGTGCTATTGAAAGAAGAAAGTGTAAGACAATCTTTTAGGGATTTTTTTCAGGCACAGGTTACTTTACTGGACTGTTGTGACAGTAGGTCTGAGTGGTGGGAGATGGTTAAAAAGCGGGCAGTAGGTCTTTTCAAGAACCTAGCAAGAAGGAGAGCTTTTGGTAAATATGTTGCCTACCAGCGTCTGAGGCGGAAACTTGAAATTGCTGTCTTGGGGGATGGTGATCCTGTAGAGATCAAAAGGATCAAGGACTTGTTGCACAAGAGTCTACACGATCGGCATGCTTCTTTGCTTCTGGAAAGAGATTATGGTAAAAATCACTCGCCAGATCCTTATCAGAATTGTAAACAAAGCATAGCAGTTAAGATCATTTATGGTCTCAAAGATAGTACAGGGTCTCTGGTGAAGTCCAGAGCAGGGATCTTGGAAGTCGTGAGATCCTTTTATGCTGAACTGTTGGACAACAAGCCTCTTGATAGGACAGTAATGGAGACTTTCTTGTGTGATATTCCAGGACTGAAGAATTTAGATGTTCCTCTTGCGTTTTTGACGGAAAGAATTTCTGCTGAAGAAGTAGTGAAGGCCATAGAGAAGTTGGCTATAAAAAAAACTCCAGGGCCGGATGGCTTGACTGCCGAATTTTATAAGGTTTTCAAGGACATTTTGGCCCCTGAATTGGCAGAGGTTTACAATCGCAGCCTTGCAGAGGATGAGCTTCCTCCCTCTATGAGAGAATCAGCAGTTATTCTTTTATCAAAAGGTAAGGATTCTTCAATGATTGAGAATTGGCGGCCCATCAGCCTTTTTAATGTTGACTGAAAGATATTGGCTAAAATAATTTTTTGGCGTTTAAGTCAGGTGGCAAATGAAGTGCTTTCTCGCCAGCAGCACTGTTCTGTTCAGGGTAGAAGTACTTTTTCAGCCGTATTAACGGTCCGGGAGATTTTGGAGAGATGCAGGGCTGCTGGTTGGGGAAAATACTTACTGGCGTTGGATCAAGCAAAAGCCTTTGATCGTGTCAATCATGAGTATCTGTGGGTGCTCCTTAGCAAGTATGGTCTGCCGGGAAGGTTTATTGATTGGCTGAAAATTTTATATAGAGGTGCTGAGAGTTTCCCGCTTGTCAATGGTTGGGTTGGACAGACCTTTGAGGTTAGATCTGGGGTGCGCCAGGGGTGTCCGTTGAGTCCCCTGCTGTATGCCTTTGCCATTGATCCTTTCATAAGAAGGATTGATGGTGGGGCGTTGTGTGGGGTGCCGTCGGGCATAGCTGGTGTACCTCCTCTCAAGGTGGTGGCTTACGCTGATGATGTGACTGTGGTAATCTCTGGACAGGAGGAGGCAGAAGCAGTTTGTGCGGAGGTTGCCCATTACTCATTAGCGTCAGGCTCCAAGATCAATCAGGACAAATGTGAGGCTTTCTGGATGGGTAAGGAAAATGAGAACTTCTTGCTTCCGGTCTCTTTTCCGGCACCAAAAGAAAAGATTAAGATACTCGGCATAGAATTTGGCCTGGGTGACTATGGTCACCGAAATTGGGAAGGCAGACTGAAATGTGCTGAGGCTAAGGTGATCCGCTGGAAAGGTTGGCGATTGACTTTCGGAGAAAGGATTGGCATAATCAAGACTTATTTGATTCCAATTATGTTATATGTCAGTTTTGTCTGTATTTTGCCAGTGTCTCTTCACACAAGAATTTACAGCTTGTTTTTCCAAATGCTCTGGGGAAACAAGATGAACCACGTTAAGAGGAATATCACTTATCGATCAAGGCAGAAGGGTGGCTTAGGAATGGTCAACCCAGTGGTTTTCTTTTCTCTGTTATTTATTAAAAACAACTTTGGTAGAATGTATGCGGAGGAACTGCCTGGATGGATGGGTATTTTTCGGTCCTGGTTTAAACCTTTTCTTAGGCGTTGGGAAGAGGGTGGTTTGGTGAAAAGACTGAGAGCCAGTGCTGATTATCTGCCGGCCTATGTTGCACCATGTCTGAAAGTGATCCGGCAATGGGAACTGACAAGGGAGGATATTATCTTAATCCCTAGGAAAATCCTAGTGGAGAGAGTGGTTGAAACCTTTTTTCAGGACCCATTGGCCCTGAGAGATTGCCCAAGCCCAATTATGGAAGAGGGTTTGCGCTTGCTATGTTCTCCTAGGATTCCTAACAAATTCAGGGACTTGGCTTGGCTTTCCTTTCATGGTAGACTCTTTGTTAGAGGAAATTTGAAGTTCATTGGGGATAGGGATCGTGGTTGTCCTCATGAGGAGTGTGGTGGGGTGGAGGAGACCATGGACCATTTCCTGGTGGACTGTTCCTTTAAGAAAGAAGTATATAAACAGGTGGGTAGGGCTTTAGGTATTCCTTTCCTTGAGCGGCTCAGTTATGCGGAGTGGACATATGGTGCATTCAATAACCGGGTTCATTTAATTTGGACACATTATTTTTAGTTAGTTTAGTGATTAGATATTACACATGGCATGCACGGTGTCAAATTACGGTCCATCAAAAAGTCCTCCCTGTCCAGGTGGTGGTGCATGGCATTATTGGTGAGGTTGGGAAAATTCGGGGTCTTGAGGAGAGGAGGTTGAGTCGGGAGGAATGGCGTCTGTTTTGGCAGAACATCAGACCTCCTTGATTTGGCTAAATCTCTTTATGGTGAGCTTTCTATTTCTTTTCACTTAGTTAGAAACTTAAATTTGAGGAATGGCTTGCAAACATAGGAGGAGTAAGATTGCTTAGTCTTTCTTATTGAGATATGTAAATATTGTGAATAGTGTATAGTGTATATAGTGTGATATGATACGGTAGTCAAGTAGCAGAAGTTTAAGTTATTTGGTTTTTTGAGTAGTCTTCATTGCAGGAAAAATGGACTTGATATGGACTGAATATTAAGTATTTGAGGCAAGAGGCCTGATGTTTTTGTTAGTGTATTTATTTTGGTTACTTTCATATTTTTGTATAAAATGAGTTGCGGTATTCTTAATAAAGAATTACTATGCATTGCCTGCTGCCAGTGCCACACGTCACTCCACCTCCTCCTGCTGCTGTTGTATTTATCCTGCTGCTGTCAGTGGTCCCACCACCAGGGTCCACACTATGCATTGGCCCCGCCCCTTTGGAGGTCAGTGTGTGTGTGGCTGCTGAGGAGAGAGGACCTCTCCTGCTGAGCTCCAGCAGATCCGACTGCTGGTGTGGATTCCAGTGATTCCTGTCTAAGACCCAGGACCCTGTCAAGGCTGAGCGAAGGAGGAGGGAAGTAGGACTTCGTGTGGAGGTTTAGGCTCCCCTGGGCTGGACGGCTCTGGGGGGCCTGGGCCCTGAGAAGGCATCCCTGTCCTCCAGGATGGAGGCTCATGAAGCTAAGGACAGTGCTCCAATGGCAGGTGGAACTGTGAGTACAGTTGTAGAGTGGCACAGGAGTGTCAAATCTGTACAGGAGACTTTGGACTCCCTGCAATATGACTTGAAAAAGCGTATTAATAAGTACGGTCAATCGTGGAAACCGGCTTTTTTAAAATCAAATCCACAGCTACTGAAGCTGCAAGAGCAGATACAGCTGAAGAAGCAACAACTGGAGGAGTTAATTGCAAGTGGTGGTGTGTTTGCTGAAGGTTTGAAAAACCAAAGGCGGTTTGCGGCAATAGAGACTGGGAAAGTGGATGAAAGTGTGCAGGGCACAAGTGGAGTAGAGAAGACAAATGCTGTGCAGAATGCAGGTGTTTTGGAGGAAACTGGATTACCTGTGATGGCTGGAAGCAGCAGTATGCAGTCGCAGGTTGTGCAGGAGACTGCTAATTCAAATTTTATGCAACAGGGCTTTAACAATGTTTTCCCTCCACAGTATGGACAAAATGTGCAACATTTCCCTGGACAGTTACAGCAATATGGATTGTATCCCAATATGCATTATCAAAGCTTTGCAAACAGTATGAATAACCCGTTTTTTCAGCAGCAGAGTTTGTCTTTATCCCAATCCCCTTCCTCCTTTCCTAATGTATCCCCAAACCTTTTTCCCAGTGTAAATTTCCCAAATGTTTCAAATCCCTACCTTGTCAGTCCTTCCCTTGTCTGTAATACTCCAAGTTTGTCAAGTAATGTCTATGGGCAAGCTTTGCCCTCACCCAAGATGGCGCTGGGGCCTGGAGTCGGCGAGGGGGCGTGGCCTAACGGCGAGGGGGCGTGGCCTAACGGCGAGGGGCGTGGCCTAACGGGTGCGACGGAGAAGGTGGAAAAAAACAATTTTTAGGCATTCCTGGGGCTGGGGGAGCCTCTGCAGAGGTGCCTGCAGGTGGGCAGAGCTCCCCCAAACCCCCAGCAGCGGCGAAACAGGCGGCGGATGGGTGCTCTGAAACTGGAAGTGATGTCAGCGTGACCCCACAGGTCACTTCCGGGTCGGCTGGCCAGCCACAGAGCATGGCTGATGTTTCAGGAAGTGCTTCTGGTGGAGCGACATTATCTGATGCTGCCCCAGAAGGTCATGCTGGCAGGATTGACCAGAAGGGAGAAGATGGAGGTATTGATAGGGCAGCGTCATCTAGCACTGCTCTACAGACACACAGGGAGGATAAGGTAACAGGCACTGCTGCAAAAAGGAGAAGAGAGGATGGTTTGGAGAGAGTGAGTATGGTGAGTGAAGAAAGTGTGCAGGGGGATGGGAGGGTACTAAATGTCTCTGGGAAAAAGCCTGTCAACAAACAAATTGCAATGCCTGCTGTTGGTGTGAAAAATGTGCCATATGCTAATGTGTTAAAGAAAGCAGTGAGCAATGAAAGTGTAAAACAGTCTGTGCATGATGTGGCTGGTCAATCAGCTAGTAACAGAAGAAATGTGGTGAGGGTGAGTTACAGAAAGGGTGATAGTGTGACTTACACACGGAAGACTTTTATTCAGCTGCTGCTGAAAATGGGCTTCAAGGCGGTGGACTTTTATGCCATTTTGGCCCCTGAGAGCCCCCCCTCTTTTTTCGATGTCAGCTTTTTGTCCCCGACTGGCTTAGACACATTCTGGGAGAAGTATGAAAAAACCTGGAAGGCAAGTGAGGAGTGGTCTGGGTTAGTTCCCCAGTCTGTGTCTGGTCGCTCGCTGGACAAAAGGGTGACGATCGTGGTCCCGAACGAGTCCATTCCTGTACATGACCTCATGGTTTGGCTGAGGAATTATGGAAAACCGTTGAATGAGCCAAAGAAGGTAATGGATGAGTTCGGGATCTGGGGGGGAGGATGGGAGCTGATGGTGAGGTTGGACAGAGTGGGGAATGTGGTCAAACATATCCCTACTTCTGTCTTTATCGGAAAAGACAGGGTGGCGGTCTACTACCAGGGGCAGCCTCGTGTATGCTATAAGTGTGGTTCTCGCAGCCACTATAGCATTTCTTGTAAGGAGGTGAAATGTTCACGTTGCCATGCTTTGGGGCACTTAGCAAAGGACTGCAAGGACATCCGTTGCAGTATTTGTCTTAAATTGGGTCATCCGTATTTGCAGTGCCCTGAAGCATGGGCTAATGTGGATGAAGAAGTTGTTAAGGAGATGGAGAAAATCTTAGAGGAAAATTGTGAAGAGGAGGCCTCTGGTGGTGGACCGTTACACTCGAGGCCTGCTGCCTTGGAGCCCAAGACTATTGTGCCGCCTTTCCTGTCTGTGTTAAAATCGATGCCTCCACCTTCCCCTCCCCCTTCCTTGGTCCCGGTAATTAAAAAAATACCGGAGGTGAGATTGGGTGCTGAAGCAATTTTTAAAATTGCTGTTCCTGGGGAGGGAAAAAATGTATTTTCTGTCTATAAAGAGGATGTTGTTCAAGAGGAGAATAAAAGCCCTTCTGAAAAACTGCCTGAAGGTAAAAAGATGGAGGAGGGTGGGGAAGGAAAAAATGTTAATACTAAGCTCCCGAGAGGAACAAAGACAGAAGTTGCAAATAAAGGTAAAGGGAGGAATAAACAGAGTGAGGAGGTGGAAGAAAAAGAAGTGGAGGAGTCAGAAAGGTTTATAGAAGTAAAGTCAGCAAAAGAAAGAAGGAAGGAGAGAAGGAAAATGGTGACGGAAAAGAAAGCTAGTGAAAAGCTAGAAGAGATTAGGAAGAAAAAATCTGTTATTGTAAAAAATAAGTTTAATGCGTTATCTGACCAGTCTGAAATGTTTGATGGAAATATTGTAAATAGTGATGATGGTGAAGGGGAAAGTGTGGATATGGAGGTGGGTGGTGCAGTATAAGGAAGGCTAGGCAATCTCTTTCATTTGCCCTGATGGAGGTTCCCCCCCCCCTTTAAAACTGGCAACCATTAATGTTGCTAGTATGAGATCTGTGAGTGCTCGAAGGGAAGCCATATTTTTTCTCGGTCAATTTGATGCCGACATTTTATTTTTGCAAGAGACCAGGTTGCAAACGCTAGGTGACATACATGAGGCTAAGAGGGATTGGCATCATGGTCCCTCTTACTGGTCTCTTGCGGCTGAGCCTTACACTGGGGTGGCGGTCCTTTTTAAGACCGACATGGTAACTTTCCGGCGGGTAAGTGAAGTAGAGATGGGGCGATGCTTGGTCATGGACGTCTCTGTGAGGGGGCAGAATTTGAGGCTGATTAACATATATGGGCCTCAGTCTGAGAGGGAGAGGAAGCGCCTCTTCACAGAGATCAAGCCATTCTTGTTTACAGCCCAGGAGGTGGTCTTTGGTGGTGATTTCAATACCGTAGTCAGGTTAAGGGACAGGAGAGGTACCAAGACCCGCCTGGGCTACGATAGCAATTTTTTGAATAATATGGTAAGGGATGCTGGTCTGGTAGATGTGCATATAAAGCACACTCCAGATGACACAAGGTTCACTTTTTTCTGTGGAGAGCGTAGGAGTAGGATAGATAGGTTTTTTGTTAAGGAGAGCTCTGCTACCTCATCCCCAAGGGTGCAGGTGGTGGAGTTCTCTGATCACTGTATTCTGTCTGTGGTGTTGAATGTTGCAGATGTCCCTCCAAAAGGAAAGGGTATCTGGAGATTAAATTTGTTGCTGTTGGAAGAGGAAAGTGTAAGACAATCTTTCAGGGATTTTTTTCAGGCACAGGTCACTTTGCTGGACTGCTGCAGCAGTAGGTCTGAGTGGTGGGAGATGGTTAAAAGGCGAGCAGTAGGCCTTTTCAAGAACATAGCAAAAAAGAGAGCTTTTGGTAAATATGTTACCTACCAGCGTCTGAGGCGGAAACTTGAAATCGCTGTCTCAGGGGATGGTGATCCCGGTGAGATTAAAAGGATCAAGGATTTGTTGCGCAAGAGTCAGTATGACCGGCATGCTTCTTTGCTTCTGGAAAGGGATTACGGTAAAAGTCACTCGCCGGACCCTTATCAGAATTGCAAACAAAGTGTAGCAGTTAAGGTCGTGTATGGTCTCAAGGATAGTACAGGATCTCTGGTGCAGTCCAGAGCAGGGATTCTGGAAATCGTGAGATCCTTTTATGCTGAACTGTTGGGTAGCAGACCTCTTGATGAGACAGAGATGGAATCTTTCTTGTGTGATATTCCAGGACTGGTGAATTTAGATGTTCCTCTGGCGTTTTTGACAGAAAGAATTTCTGCTGAGGAAGTGGCGAAAGCCATAGAGCAGCTTGCTATTAAAAAGACTCCAGGGCCTGATGGCTTGACGGCTGAATTCTATAAGGTTTTCAAGGACATTCTGGCACCTGAATTAGCAGAGGTTTACAATCGCAGTCTTGCAGAGGATGAGCTTCCTCCCTCTATGAGAGAATCAGCAGTTATTCTTTTGTCAAAGGGTAAAGATTCTTCAAGGATTGAGAATTGGCGTCCTATCAGCCTTCTCAATGTTGACCGAAAGATTCTGGCCAAAATAATTTTCTGGCGTCTGAGTCAGGTGGCAAATGAGGTGCTTTCTCGCCAGCAGCATTGTTCTGTCCAGGGGAGAAGCACTTTTTCAGCCGTATTAACGGTTCGGGAGATTCTGGAGAGATGCAGGGCTGCTGGTTGGGGAAAGTACTTACTGGCGTTGGATCAGGCAAAGGCATTTGATCGTGTCAATCATGAGTATCTGTGGATGCTCCTTAGTAAGTATGGTCTGCCGGGGAGGTTTATCAATTGGCTTAAAGTTTTGTACAAAGGTGCTGAAAGTTTCCCGCTTGTCAATGGTTGGGTTGGACAGACCTTTGAGGTTAGATCTGGGGTGCGCCAGGGGTGTCCTTTGAGTCCCCTGCTATATGCTTTTGCCATTGATCCTTTCATAAGAAGGATTGAGGGTGGAGCCTTGTGTGGGGTGCCGTCGGGCATTGCTGGTGTGCCTCCTCTCAAGGTTGTGGCCTATGCTGATGATGTGACTGTGGTGGTCTCTGGGCAAGAGGAGGCAGAAGGCGTTTGTGCAGAGATTGCCCGTTACTCATTGGCATCAGGTTCCAAGATCAATCAGGACAAATGTGAGATTTTCTGGATGGGTAAGGAAAATGAGAGCTTCTTGCTTCCGGTCTCTTTTCCAGCACCAAAGGAAAAGATCAAAGTACTCGGTATAGAATTTGGCCCGGGTGATTATGGTCACCAAAATTGGGAAAGCAGACTAAAGTGTGCTGAGGCTAAGGTTGTCCGCTGGAAAGGTTGGCGATTGACTTTCAGAGAAAGGATTGACATAATCAAAACCTATCTGATTCCAATTATGTTGTATGTCAGTTTTGTCTGTATTTTGCCAGTGTCTCTTCACACAAGGATCTACAGCTTGTTTTTTCAGATGCTCTGGGGAAATAAGATGAACCACGTTAAGAGGAATGTCACCTATCGATCAAGGCAGAAGGGTGGCCTAGGGATGGTCAACCCAGTGGTTTTCTTTTCTCTGTTATTTATTAAGCACAATCTTGGTAAAATGTATGCGGAGGAACTGCCTGGATGGATGGGTATCTTCCAGTCCTGGTTTAAACCTTTTCTCAGGCAATGGGAAAGTGGTGGTTTGGTGAAAAGACTGAGAGCTGGTCCTGATTATCTCCCGGTCTATGTTGCACCTTGTCTGAAAGTGATGAGGCAATGGGAACTGACTAAGGAGGAGATTATCTCAATCCCTAGGAAAGCCCTAGAGGAGAGAGTGATTGAAACTGTTTTTCAGGACCCATTGGCCCTGAAAGATTGCCCAAGCCCAATTATGGAGGAGGGTTTGCGCTTGCTATGTTCTCCTAGGATTCCTAACAAATTCAGGGACTTGGCTTGGCTTTCCTTTCATGGCAGACTCTTTGTTAGAGGAAATTTGAAGTTCATTGGGGATAGGGATCGTGGCTGTCCTCATGAGGAGTGTGGTGGTGTGGAGGAGACCATGGACCATTTCCTGGTGGACTGTTCCTTTAAGAAAGAAGTATACAAACAGGTGGGTAGGGCTTTAGGTTTTCCTTTCCTTGAGCGGCTTAGTTACGCGGAGTGGACTTATGGAGCATTCAATAACCGGGGGTCATTTAATTTGGACACTTTATTTTTAGTCAGTTTAGTGATTCGGTATTACACTTGGAATGCACGGTGTCAAATTGCGATCCATCAGAAAGTCCTCCCTGTCCAGGTGGTGGTGCATGGCATTATTGGTGAGGTTGGGAAAATTCGGGGTCTTGAGGAGGGAAGGTTGAGTCGGGGGGAGTGGTGTCTGCTTTGGCGGAGCATCAAGCCTCCATGACTTGGCCAAACCTTCTCTTTAGTGAGCTTTTCTTTCTCTTTCCACTTAGTTAGATGACCTAAAAATAAGGAATGGTTTGCAAGCATAAGGAGGAGTAAGATTGCCTAGTCTTTCTTGCTGTAATATGTAAATAGGGTGCAGTGTTGTTGTATATAGTGTATATAGTAAGCCAGAGTGGAATGATTTATGGTTTCAGTCTTTCAGTTGCACTTGATATGGACTAAATAATGAAGCCAGAGTGGCATGATTTAAGTTGTGTTGAATTTTCAGTTCTTTTCCAGGTATGGAATTATTATGGACTAAAGAACTAAGGTACTTAAGGCGGTTAGCCTAATGTTTTGTTATTTATTTACTTGGGTATTTTATAATTTTTGTATATATGTTGCAGTATTTTTAATAAAAGAGTAACTATGCATTGCCTGGCTCCTCCCTCTGATTTTCAGTTGGGAGGCTGATCTGGTGGTGTGAAGAGGTGTGCTGCTGAGCTCCTGAGCTCCCAGTCTTTGGACTGGTGCTTTCTCATCTACAGAGGACCTTGTCAAGGCGGACACTGAAGGTGAAGTAAGGGAGAAGGACTTTTGTTTGTGGCAAGGCTCCCCTGGGCTGGAAGGCTCTGGGGGGGCCTGACCTTTGTGGAAGAGGTTTTCCCTGTCCTCCATAATGGAGGCTCATGAAGCTGGTGGCGAAGGTCCTAGTGTCAGCGAAATTGTAAGTAAGACTGTGGAGTGGCATAAAAATGTCAAGGAGACTCAGGAAGCTCTTAGAACATTGCAGTTTGAACTAAAAAAACGCATAAGCAAATATGGACAATCCTGGAAACCAAGTTTTCTGGAAACCAATGCACAATTGGTTAAATTGCAAGCGCAAATTGAGGAGAAAAGCAGAATACTTAAAACTTTAGAGGAGCATGGTGGAATGTTTTCGGAAAGTTTGAAGAATAGCCAAAGGTTTGACCAAATGAAAAAAAATGAGGGTAAAGCAGTGGAAAATTCCGGAAGCCTGAATACAGAGAGCCAGGGAGGAGATGCCTCTGGTAATCTGTTCACACAAAGTGGAACAAGCACAGCTGTTGTTGATGAGAATCTGCCTGGGGAACTATCTGTGAGGAGTAAGAGTCCAGTGCAAGGACTGCAAAATGCATATGGAATGCAGCAGCCTGCAAGTGGTTTTCCCTTGTTGTATGGCCCAAGCATGCAGCAATATGCAGGACAATATCAATCATATTCTGGTGGTCCGTATGGAATGTATAATAGTATGCAAAGCATGCCTTTTACCCAGACTGTAATGCATCCGAATAGTCCCATTTCCCCTCCCTCTCCCTTTTTTCCCTATGCAAACCAAAACCTGAATCCTAATGTCTTTTTCCCTAATGTTTCTAATCCTTCCCCAGTCTGTATGCCCCCTGTCTATGGTTCCCCTTTAAGTTTAATTAAAAATGTGCAGAATTCCCCAGCAGAGGGAGTTAGTTTAAATGTGCATAACCCTCTTTTGACAAAACAAGTGAAGTGAGGAGCACCTTGACAAAAGGAGGTGTGCCACGACCCCGTCCCAGTGTCCCTTGGGACCACAGCAATCAGATGAACGGATGGGTCGGCACCACCAAGTAATAAATAAAGCTCTTTTATTGCAGCAGTAACAGACGCTGTTTCGGGCTGACAAGCCCTTTATCAAACTGCTCACCCAGTGCATAATACCACCACCTTATATAACCGCCCACAAAGTGGGTGGCGACACCACTAGCTAGGAGCAGCCTTTGATCTTGCCCATCTCGGACGCACGGAGTCCCGCTGTGACGTCTGATGGGGCGGCGCCAAAACACATGGACACTTTCTATTAGCCGGGGGCTTCTTGCCGCTCTCATTGGCTAGAGTCCATGTGTCTGCGCAGAGTGAGGCTGGCTCCTGGCGGCTCGACGCTATGACGTCATTGGGGGTTGCGCTGCCTGGATCTATTGGTTGGCCTGTGGTTGTAACCACTGTGAGTGGCCAGGTTGCCGGACAGCGCACGGAGATTTCATTTCCTGGTGTGTGCGCCCATACATTACATTTGGTGAGTTGTTTGTTCAAAAGCATTTGGAAGTTCCCCATCAGGTCCTCCCGTGTCGCCACCCACTTTGTGGGCGGTTATATAAGGTGGTGGTATTATGCACTGGGTGAGCAGTTTGATAAAGGGCTTGTCAGCCCGAAACAGCGTCTGTTACTGCTGCAATAAAAGAGCTTTATTTATTACTTGGTGGTGCCGACCCATCCGTTCATCTCATAACCCTCTTTTGGTGGAAAGGGTTAATCAGGTTGCTGGTCCTGGCCACTTGCCAAGGGAAACCTCTGCAGCGACGGTGCAGGGCTTTCCCAAAACAAAGATGGCGTCGGGAGGCATTCTCGGCGTGGGGGCGGGGCGAAGAAGCGACTCTCAGGCTGGGGAGAATTGTGTGGGGGGTGGTGAGGTAGGGAGTAGCCCTGCAGCGGCGATTTCTGGTCTGCAGGGCTCTCCCATGGCTATACTGGCGGCGGACAGTGCAGGGAACGCTCTGGCAAAAATCGGAAGTGGCGCTGACGTCACTTCTGGTCGTACGGCGGGGACAGAGATGGCTGGATGCAAGAGGCAGGAGAAGGAGAGCAGCGGAAAAGTGGCGAGTTGCAAGCCAAGAGGTTTGGGCACAAGTGGGAAAGTGCATGAAACCTCGGATGGCTTGGAGAAAAGAGGCAAGGAAGGCGGTGGAGATGGAGGTGCTGAGCCAGGTAGGACAGCAGCTTTTGAGGCTGCAGCCAAAATCTTTTCAAAGAAAAATGAGCAAAATGAGGAGGGTATGGAAATATCGGCAGCCAGTAAGGGAGAGCAAGGAAAAGGTGGTATCAGAAGCCTGGCTCAAGCAGGCAAAAGGAGGGGGGAGGGAGAGGATCAGGTGGGGGAAGGGAAAAAGAGATTAGTTGGAGCAGTAAGAGAGAAAGATGTTGAGAAGGGGGAGGAAAGCATGGGAGGTAAAAATATGCCTGTGGTGAATAAGCAGCAAGTTGCGCAAAATATGCAGAATGTGGGTTTGAAGCAAAAAAATGAAGTTAATATCTCTTATGCTCAAATGTTGGGAAAAAGAGGTGAAGTGGGTGGAGTTATTGCAAAAAACGAGGAGTATGGTATGTCGGCTAGGAATCGCAGAAACTTAGTGCGTATTTGTTTCAAAGGTGGTGATGGAGTAACATATACTCGTAAAACCTTTATACGGTTACTTTTAAAAATGGGTTTCAAGGCGGTGGATTTCTATGCCATTTTGGCTCCCGAAAGCCCCCCTTCTTTTTTCGATGTTAGCTTCTTGTCCCCGACTGGTCTGGACACTTTCTGGGAGAAATATGAGTCCACTTGGAAGATAAGTGAGGAATGGAAGGGATTGTCCCCCCAGGCAGTGTCCAGGCAGTCGCTGGACAAGAAGGTAACAATCGTGGTCCCGAACGAATCCATACCTGTACACGATCTGTTAGTATGGCTTAAAAATTATGGAGTTCCATTGTCAGCTCCAAAAAAGGTCATGGATGAGTTCGGGATCTGGGGGGGCGGTTGGGAGATAATGGTAAGACTGAGCAGAGTGGGGAATGTTGTGAAACATATCCCCACATCTGTCTTCATTGGTAGAGACAGGGTGACGGTCTTTTATCAGGGACAGCCGCGTGTGTGTCACAAATGTGGGTCACGTAGTCATTACAGCATCTCTTGTAAGGAACTTAAATGTTCCCGGTGCCATGCTTTAGGCCATTTGGCAAAAGATTGTAAAGACATTAGATGTAGTATCTGTTTAAAAATAGGTCACCCTTATTCACAATGTCCCGAATCTTTGTCTAATATGGGGGAAGAAGTTTATAAAGAAATGGAGAAAATTCTAGAGGAAAATAAAAATGAGGTTGTCCCTGATGAAAGACCGTCACAGTCAGAATCCACCGCCTTGAAGGCTCAGCCTATTATTCCTCCCTTTCTGTCGGTCCTGAAGTCGGCAATTCCACCCCCTCCGCCGCCTTCTTTGACTGTTATGGATGTTAAGGCCCCTGAGGCACCGATAGGAGATGGAACAGATCTTGTCTTTAAGATCGATGATCTAAATAGGGAGAAAAACATATTTTCAATCCCTAAAGGGGGTGCTTTGTCGAAGGAAAATGTTGAAAGTAAAAAGGTGGGGAAGGACCTTTCAGGAAAAGAAAGTGTGGTGAAAAAATCTGATATGCCAGATAAAACAGGTGGTAAGAAAATTTCAGCAGTAGAGAAAAGTAAGATAAAACAAAAGGTGGCAGAGGAAAAAGAAGAATCTGGGTTTACTACAGTAATGAGTAAAAGAGAAAGGAGGAGAATGCTGTCGGTAAAAAAATCAAAGGAAAAATTGGAGGAAGTCTTAAGGGATAAAAATGTTGTTACGGATAATAAATATAGAACATTATCTGATCAGAGTGACAATGATGATGCAGATACTTCAGCTGAGAGTATGGAGACATCCTCCTCGAAAGGGGAAGGAAGCTCAGTTTAGGAAAGGGTAAGCAATCTTTTCATTTATCTTGATGGAGGTTCCCCCCCCTTTAAGACTAGCAACCATTAATGTTGCTAGCATGAGATCGGTAAGTGCTCGTAGGGAAGCCATATTTTTTCTCGGTCAAATTGATGCCGACATTTTATTTTTGCAAGAGACCAGGCTTCAAACATTGTCTGACATCTGCGAGGTCAAGAGGGATTGGCACTTTGGTCCCTCTTATTGGTCTCTTGCGGCTGAGCCTTACACTGGGGTGGCGGTCCTTTTTAAGACCGATATGGTAACTTTCCGGCGGGTAAGTGAAATTGAGATGGGGCGATGTTTGGTTATGGACGTCTCTGTGAGGGGGCAGGACTTGAGGCTAATTAATATCTATGGTCCTCAGTCTGAGAGGGAAAGGAAGCGCCTCTTCACAGAGATCAAGCCATTCCTGTTTACAGCCCAGGAAGTAGTCTTTGGTGGTGATTTCAATACCGTAGTTAGGCTCAAGGACAGGAGAGGTGCCAAGACTCGCCTGGGCTATGATAGTAATTTTTTGAATAGTATGGTTAGGGATGCTGGTCTGGTGGATGTGCATATAAAGCACACCCCAGATGACACGGGTTTCACTTACTTCTGTGGAGAGCGTAAGAGTAGGATAGATAGGTTTTTTGTTAAGGAGAGCTCTGCTACCTCATCTCCAGAGGTGCGGGTGGTGGAGTTCTCCGACCACTGTATTCTGTCTATGGTGTTGAATGTTTCAGATGTTCCTCCTAAGGGAAGGGGTATCTGGAGGTTAAATTCGTTGTTATTGAAAGAAGAAAGTATAAGACAATCTTTCAGGGATTTTTTTCAGGCACAGGTTACTTTGCTGGACTGTTGTGACAGTAGGTCTGAGTGGTGGGAGATGGTTAAAAAGCGGGCAGCAAGTCTTTTCAAGAACCTAGCAAGAAAGAGAGCTTTTGGTAAATATGTTACCTACCAGCGCCTGAGGCGGAAACTTGAAATTGCTGTCTTGGGGGATGGGGATCCCATAGAGATCAAAAGGATCAAGGACTTGTTGCACAAGAGTTTGTATGATCGGCATGCTTCTTTGCTTCTGGAAAGGGATTATGGTAAGAATCACTCGCCAGACCCTTATCAGAATTGTAAACAGAGTATAGCAGTTAAGATCATTTATGGTCTCAAGGATAGTACAGGATCTTTGGTGAAGTCCAGAGCAGGGATCCTGGAAATTGTGAGATCCTTTTATGCTGAACTGTTGGGCGACAGGGTCCTTGATGAGACAGTGATGGAATCTTTCTTGTTTGATATTCCAGGACTGGAGAATTTAGATGTTCCTCTTGCGTTTTTGACGGAAAGAATTTCTGATGAAGAAGTGGTAAAAGCCATAGAACAGTTGGCTATCAAAAAAACTCCGGGCCCAGATGGCTTGACGGCCGAGTTTTATAAGGCTTTCAAGGACATTTTGGCCCCAGAATTGGCAGAGGTCTACAATCACAGTCTTGCAGAGGATGAGCTTCCTCCCTCTATGAGAGAATCAGCAGTTATTCTTTTATCAAAGGGTAAAGATTCTTCAATGATTGAGAATTGGCGGCCCATCAGCCTTCTCAATGTTGACCGAAAGATTCTGGCTAAAATAATTTTTTGGCGCTTAAGTCAGGTGGCAAATGAGGTGCTTTCTCGCCAGCAGCATTGTTCTGTCCAGGGTAGGAGTACTTTTTCAGCCGTATTAACGGTCCGGGAGATTCTGGAGAGATGCAGGGCTGCTGGTTGGGGAAAATACTTACTGGCGTTGGATCAGGCAAAGGCTTTTGATCGTGTCAATCATGAGTATCTGTGGGTACTCCTTAGTAAGTATGGTCTGCCGGGGAGGTTTATTGATTGGTTGAAAGCTTTATACAGAGGTGCTGAGAGTTTTCCGCTTGTCAATGGTTGGGTTGGACAGACCTTTGAGGTTAGATCCGGGGTGCGCCAGGGGTGTCCTTTGAGTCCTCTACTATATGCTTTTGCCATTGATCCTTTCATAAGAAGGATTGAGGGTGGAGCTTTGTGTGGGGTGCCGTCGGGCATAGCTGGTATGCCTCCTCTCAAAGTAGTAGCTTATGCTGATGATGTGACTGTGGTAATCTCTGGGCAGGAAGAGGCGGAGGGTGTTTGTGCAGAGGTTGTCCGTTACTCATTGGCATCAGGCTCCAAGATCAACCAGGACAAGTGTGAGGCTTTCTGGATGGGTAAGGAAAATGAGAACTTCATGCTTCCGGTCTCTTTTCCGGCACCAAAAGAGAAAATTAAAATACTTGGCATAGAATTTGGCTTAGGTGATTATGGTCACCAAAATTGGGAAGGCAGACTGAAATGTGCCGAGGCTAAGGTGATCCGCTGGAAAGGTTGGCGATTGTCTTTCGGAGAAAGGATTGACATAATCAAAACTTATTTGATTCCAATTATGTTATATGTCAGTTTTGTCTGTATTTTGCCAGTATCTCTTCACACAAGAATCTACAGCTTGTTTTTCCAGATGCTTTGGGGAAATAAGATGAACCACGTTAAGAGGAATATCACTTATCGATCAAGGCAGAAGGGTGGCTTAGGAATGGTCAACCCAGTGGTTTTCTTTTCTCTGTTATTTATTAAAAACAACTTTGGTAGAATGTATGTGGAGGAGCTGCCTGGATGGATGGGTATTTTCCAGTCCTGGTTTAAACCATTTCTTAGGCGTTGGGAAGATGGTGGTTTGGTGAAAAGACTGAGAGCCAGTGCTGATTATCTTCCGGCCTATGTTGCACCTTGTCTGAAGTTGATTCGGCAATGGGAACTGACAAGGGAGGATATTATCTCGATCCCTAGGAAAGTCCTGGTGGAGAGAGTGGTTGAAACCTTTTTTCAGGACCCATTGGCCCTGAGAGATTGCCCAGGCCCAATTATGGAGGAGGGTTTGCGCTTGCTATGTTCTCCAAGGATTCCTAACAAATTCAGGGATTTGGCTTGGCTTTCCTTTCATGGCAGACTCTTTGTTAGGGGAAATTTGAAGTTCATAGGGGATCGGGATCGTGGTTGTCCTCATGAGGAGTGTGGTGGTGTAGAGGAGACCATGGACCATTTCCTGTTGAACTGTTCCTTTAAGAAAGAGGTATACAAACAGGTGGGTAGGGCTCTGGGTATTCCTTTTCTTGAGCGGCTTAGTTATGCGGAGTGGACATATGGGGCATTCAATAACCGGGGGTCATTTAATTTGGACACTTTATTTCTAGTTAGCTTAGTGATTCGGTATTACACTTGGAATGCACGGTGTCAAATTGCGATTCATCAAAAAGTCCTCCCTGTCCCGGTGGTGGTGCATGGCATTATTGGTGAGGTTGGGAAGATTCGGGGTCTTGAGGAGAGGAGGTTGAGTCGGGAGGAGTGGCGTCTGTTTTGGCAGAATGTCAGGCCTCCTTGATTTGGCTAAATCTTCTCGTGGTGAGCTTTTCTATTTCTTTTTCACTTAGTTAGGAACTCAAATTGTGGAATGGCTTGCAAACATAGGAGGAGTGAGATTGCTTAGTCTTTCTTTCTGATATATGTAAATAGTGTAAATAGTGTATATTGTAGATAAAGAGTTATGATATAAAAACTTAATGGCGGAGAATTAAGTTATTTGATTCTTGAGTTTTTTCCTTTTTCTTTCAGGGAAATGGACTTGATATAGACTGAATTGAGGCAAAAGGCCTATTGTTATGGTTTGTTATTGTATTTACTTGGTTCTTTTTATATTTTTGTATAAAATAAGTAGTGGTATTCTTTAATAAAGAATTACTATGCATTGCCCCGCCCTTTGGAGGTCAGTGTGTGTGTGGCTGACAAGTAGTGTTGGGCGAACATCTAGATGTTCGGGTTCGGGCCGAACAGGCCGAACATGTCCGCGATGTTCGGGTGTTCGACCCGAACTCCGAACATAATGGAAGTCAATGGGGACCCGAACTTTTGTGCTTTGTAAAGCCTCCTTACATGCTACATACCCCAAATTTACAGGGTATGTGCACCTTGGGAGTGGGTACAAGAGGAAAAAAAATTTAGCAAAAAGAGCTTATAGTTTTTGAGAAAATCGATTTTAAAGTTTCAAAGGGAAAACTGTCTTTTAAATGCGGGAAATGTCTGTTTTCTTTGCACAGGTAACATGCTTTTTGTCGGCATGCAGTCATAAATGTAATACATATAAGAGGTTCCAGGAAAAGGGACCGGTAATGCTAACCCAGCAGCAGCACACGTGATGGAACAGGAGGAGGGTGGCGCAGGAGGAGAAGGCCACGCTTTGAGACACAACAACCCAGGCCTTGCATGAGGACAAGAAGCGTGCGGATAGCATGCTTTGTACCACCATGCAGTCATAAATGTAATAAAGATAAGTGGTTCAATAAACAGGGACCACGCGGCAACGCTAACCCAGCAGCAGCACACGTGATGGAACAGGAGGAGGCGCAGGAGGAGAAGGCCACGCTTTGTGAGACACAACAACCCAGGCCTTGCATGAGGACAAAAAGCGTGCGGAGAGCATGCTTTGTACCGCCATGTAGTCATAAATGTAATAAAGATAAGAGGTTCAATAAACAGGGACCACGCGGCAACGCTAACCCAGCAGCAGCAGCAGCAGCAGCACACGTGATGGAACAGGAGGAGGCGCAGGAGGAGAAGGCCACGCTTTGTGAGACACAACAACCCAGGCCTTGCATGAGGACAAAAAGCGTGCGGATAGCATGCTTTGTACCGCCATGTAGTCATAAATGTAATAAAGATAAGAGGTTCCATAAACAGGGACCGGCAACGGTAACCCAGCAGCAGCAGCAGCAGCAGCAGCACACGTGATGGAACAGGAGGAGGCGCAGGAGGAGAAGGCCACGCTTTGTGAGACACAACAACCCAGGCCTTGCATGAGGACAAAAAGCGTGCGGATAGCATGCTTTGTACCGCCATGTAGTCATAAATGTAATAAAGATAAGAGGTTCCATAAACAGGGACCACGCGGCAACGGTAACCCAGCAGCAGCAGCAGCAGCAGCAGCACACGTGATGGAACAGGAGGAGGCGCAGGAGGAGAAGGCCACGCTTTGTGAGACACAACAACCCAGGCCTTGCATGAGGACAAAAAGCGTGCGGATATAGCAGCAATGCTTTTTGCCGCCATGCAGTCATAAATGTAATACAGATGAGAGGTTCAATAAACAGGGACCGGAAACGCTAAACCATCCCAGATGTTCATCGGTCATGTTACTTGGTTGGGGTCCAGGAGTGTTGCGTAGTCGTTTCCAATCCAGGATTGATTCATTTTAATTTGAGTCAGACGGTCTGCATTTTCTGTGGAGAGGCGGATACGCCGATCTGTGATGATGCCTCCGGCAGCACTGAAACAGCGTTCCGACATAACGCTGGCTGCCGGGCAAGCCAGCACCTCTATTGCGTACATTGCCAGTTCGTGCCAGGTGTCTAGCTTCATGCCCGGTTTCAGGTCCAGCGGTGCCAGCCACAAATCCGTCTGTTCCTTTATTCCCCTCCAAATTTCCTCCCCTGTGTGCTGCTTATCCCCAAGGCAGATCAGCTTCAGCAACGCTTGCTGACGCATGCCAACAGCTGTGCTGCACTGCTTCCACGATCCTACTGCTGCTGGTGCTGGGTTAGCATTTCCGGATGAGGTACAGCTTTGAGATGCGTTGGAGGAGAAGGAGTCAGAGAGGTAGGTGCTGCTGTTGTTATCCAGCTGTTTGCGGCGTGGGCAACACCCGCGCCGTAGCAGGTGAGGAATCGCTGCCAGGCTCCACAAGGTTCACCCAGTGCGCGGTAAGGGAGATGTATCGACCCTGGCCGAACGCACTCGTCCAGGTGTCAGTGGTGAGGTGAACCTTGCAGGCAACGGCATTCTTCAAGCTTCGGGTTATTTAGCTGACCACGTGCTCATGCAACTCAGGCACTGCAGAGCGCGCAAAGTGGTAGCGGCTGGGAACAACGTAACGTGGGATGGCCACTGACATCATGCCCTTGAAGCTGTTTGTCTCCACCACTCGATATGGCAGCATTTCGCAGGCCAGAAGCTTGGCTATGCTGGCTGGCTGTTACTGCCACGGCCCGGGGGTCATTTGCTGGCAATTTCCTCTTGTGCTCAAACATCTCAGAGACAGACAACTCAACCGTAGCGCTGCACACCGAAGGGCTGTTGGTTGTTGTGTTTGATGAACACTGGGAGACCTCAAGAGCACTAGTCCGGAAAGTGACAGTGTCAGCATCGTCTGATGTTTGTGAATGTTGTGAACCACGCAATGGCTGGGCTACTGCTGCTGCTGAGGCGGGTCTGGTGGTGAGTCTGGTGAACCCAAGGGAGGCAGTGTTGCTGGTGGTACCCTGTCCTGCCGCGTTTGCCCACAGAGTGGGATGTTTGGATAGAATGTGGCGGCTCATGCTGGTGGTGGAGAGGTTGTTAATACTTTTCCCCCTGCTCAGGCGGGTCTTGCACACCTTGCAAATCGCCATGGTAACATCCTCAGTGCAGTCTTCAAAGAAAGCCCAGACTTTAACTGGCTGAGGACTCGGACCTCGTGCGTGATGTGCTGGTGCTGCTTAACCCACTGCTGGACGCTTGAGAGGTCATCCAAGTAATTATCTGGTCCTGTTCTTTTGGATCTGTGAGGGTTGTTGTCCTGGACAACATGGGCAGTATTGAGTGGGTTTTCTTGGGTGCTCCCCTGTGGCCTGTACGTGAACCGTCAGGGGAAACACCTCTTCCCTTGCCCCTCCCTCTTTCACCGGATTTCTTCCTCATTTCACTTATCCTTAAAGTACACGCTGACTGGCAGCAGTACAGTGGCAGTACAGAAATGCTATACAGTGGTGGGTGAGCGGTGTACCACTATTGTCAGCAGTGACACAGAGCACAATGCTATACAGTGGCGGGTGAGCGGTGTACTACTGTTCCCAGCAGACACAGAGTGGAAGTAAACACAATGCTATATAGTGTGGCTGAGCCGTGTACACAGAGTGGCATTAAACACAATGCTATATAGTCTGCTATATAGTCACCCCGAACAGGGTGATGTTCTGCAGAACCCGAACAGTGGCAAACACTGTTCGCCCAACACTACTGGGAGGGAACGCAGATTTTAGTACCTAAACACACGATACAACATGTTTTCCGGGGTCGGACTCTGAGGCACATACAGATGGTCCCGATCATCATCCTCATCATACAACTCTTCTCCTGAGTCTGACCCACCCACCACCTCTGCCACCCCAACATCCCCAGACACAGACCCCTCATCGTCCTCAACATTAACTTGGGATGCTGGCCTGAGCCAGACCTCCTCCTCCACATCAGGCCCCATCATCTCCTCAATGGCAGCCCTCATTAATCGCTCTGGCGACGGACTGATGGACACAACGTTCTCCTCCGGGGAGGGCTGCTGCTGACCACTGGCTGCTGGGGTGGATGTTATAGCTTGCGTGGGGCGTTGGCTGTTGCTGTTGTTGGGAGTGCTGCTCACAGCGGAGGTCTCTGGGGAACTCATGTTGAGCTCATATAGTGGTTGACGGTGAGTGGAGTATTACTGATCCCAGCAATATACACACTGACTGGCAGAGTACGCAATGCTATATAGTGTGGCTGAGCGGTGTACACAGAGTGGCAGTAAACACAATGCTATATAGTCTGGCTGAGCGAGCGGTGTACTACTGTTCCCAGCAGAATCAGAGTGGCAGTAAACAATGGTATATAGTCTGGCTGAGCGGTGTACACAGAGTGTCAGTAAACAATGGTATATAGTCTGGCTGAGCGAGCGGTGTACTACTGTTCCCAGCAGAATCAGAGTGGCAGTAAACAATGGTATATAGTCTGGCTGAGCGGTGTACACAGAGTGTCAGTAAACAATGGTATATAGTCTGGCTGAGCGAGCGGTGTACTACTGTTCCCAGCAGAATCAGAGTGGCAGTAAACAATGGTATATAGTCTGGCTGAGCGGTGTACACAGAGTGTCAGTAAACAATGGTATATAGTCTGGCTGAGCGGTGTACACACAATGCTATATAGTCTGCTATATAGTGTCAGTAAACAATGGTATATAGTCTGGCTGAGCGAGCGGTGTACTACTGTTCCCAGCAGAATCAGAGTGGCAGTAAACAATGGTATATAGTCTGGCTGAGCGGTGTACACAGAGTGTCAGTAAACAATGGTATATAGTCTGGCTGAGCGAGCGGTGTACTACTGTTCCCAGCAGAATCAGAGTGGCAGTAAACAATGGTATATAGTCTGGCTGAGCGGTGTACACAGAGTGTCAGTAAACAATGGTATATAGTCTGGCTGAGCGAGCGGTGTACTACTGTTCCCAGCAGAATCAGAGTGGCAGTAAACAATGGTATATAGTCTGGCTGAGCGGTGTACACAGAGTGTCAGTAAACAATGGTATATAGTCTGGCTGAGCGAGCGGTGTACTACTGTTCCCAGCAGAATCAGAGTGGCAGTAAACAATGGTATATAGTCTGGCTGAGCGGTGTACACAGAGTGTCAGTAAACAATGGTATATAGTCTGGCTGAGCGAGCGGTGTACTACTGTTCCCAGCAGAATCAGAGTGGCAGTAAACAATGGTATATAGTCTGGCTGAGCGGTGTACACAGAGTGTCAGTAAACAATGGTATATAGTCTGGCTGAGCGAGCGGTGTACTACTGTTCCCAGCAGAATCAGAGTGGCAGTAAACAATGGTATATAGTCTGGCTGAGCGGTGTACACAGAGTTTCAGTAAACAATGGTATATAGTCTGGCTGAGCGGTGTACACAGAGTGTCAGTAAACAATGGTATATAGTCTGGCTGAGCGGTGTACACAGAGTGGCAGTAAACACAATGCTATATAGTCTGGCTGAGCGAGCGGTGTACTACTGTTCCCAGCAGAATCAGAGTGGCAGTAAACAATGGTATATAGTCTGGCTGAGCGGTGTACACAGAGTGTCAGTAAACAATGGTATATAGTCTGGCTGAGCGGTGTACACAGAGTGTCAGTAAACAATGGTATATAGTCTGGCTGAGCGGTGTACACAGAGTGGCAGTAAACACAATGCTATATACTCTGGCTGAGCGAGCGGTGTACTACTGTTCCCAGCAGACACAGAACAGTGAACAGAATGCTATATAGTGTGGCTGAGCGAGCGGTGTACCACTATTCCCAGCAGACACAGAACAGTGAACAGAATGCTATATAGTGTGGCTGAGCGGGCGGTGTACCACTATTCCCAGCAGACACAGAACAGTGAACAGAATGCTATATAGTGTGGATGAGCGAGCGGTGTACCACTATTCCCAGCAGACACAGAACAGTAAACAGAATGCTATATAGTGTGGCTGAGCGAGCGGTGTACCACTATTCCCAGCAGACACAGAACAGTGAACAGAATGCTATATAGTGTGGCTGAGCGAGCGGTGTACCACTATTCCCAGCAGACACAGAACAGTGCACAGAATGCTATATAGTGTGGCTGAGCGAGCGGTGTACCACTATTCCCAGCAGACACAGAACAGTAAACAGAATGCTATATAGTGTGGCTGAGCGAGCGGTGTACCACTATTCCCAGCAGACACAGAACAGTAAACAGAATGCTATATAGTGTGGCTGAGCGAGCGGTGTACCACTATTCCAAGCAGACACAGAACAGTGAACAGAATGCTATATAGTGTGGCTGAGCGAGCGGTGTACCACTATTCCCAGCAGACACAGAGTGGCAGTAAACAGAATGCTATATAGTGTGGCTGAGCGAGGTACACAGAGTGGCAGTAAACAGAATGCTATATAGTGTGGCTGAGCAAGCGGTGTACTACTATTCCCAGCAGACACAGAGTGGCAGTAAACAGAATGCTATATAGTGTGGCTGAGCGAGGTACACAGAGTGGCAGTAAACAGAATGCTATATAGTGTGGCTGAGCAAGCGGTGTACTACTGTTCCCAGCAGTGACACAATGACAGGGGGGACCCTGGCTAGCGTGGCTGGAGCGCGAACTACCCTGCCTGCCTACCCAAAGCTAAACCCACAGACAAATGGCGGAGATATGACGTGGTTCGGGTATTTATTTACCCGAACCACGTGACCGTTCGGCCAATCAGAGCGCGTTCGGGTCCGAACCACGTGACCCGTTCGGCCAATCACAGCGCTAGCCGAACGTTCGGGGAACGTTCGGCCATGCGCTCTTAGTTCGGCCATATGGCCGAACGGTTTGGCCGAGCACCGTCAGGTGTTCGGCCGAACTCGAACATCACCCGAACAGGGTGATGTTCTGCAGAACCCGAACAGTGGCGAACACTGTTCGCCCAACACTACTGACAAGGAGAGAGGACCTCTCCTGCTGAGCTCCTGCAGAACCAGCTGCTGGGGAGCCTTATTGGGAATTCCTGCCTGAGACCAAGGTCCCTGCCAAGGCTGTGCGTGTGAGGAGGGAGAAGGACTTCTGTGGAGAGGTTTTGGGCTCCCCTGAGCTGGAAGGCTATGGGGGGCCTGAGCCAGAGAAGATATCCCTGTCCTCCAAAATAGAGGCTCATGAAGCTGGGGGTAATGGACCAACGGTCAGCTCAACTGTGAGTAGTGTGGTTGCATGGCAGAAGAAAGTGAAGGAGACTAAAGAGACTCTAAGTGCTTTGAAGTTTGAACTGAAAAAGCGCATAAATAAGCATGGGCAATCATGGAAGCCGGCATTCCTGAAATCGAACCCGCAGTTAATTAAGTTGCAAGCCCAGATTGATGAACAGACAGCATGTTTGGAGAAATTGGAAAAAAATGGTGGAATGTTTTCTGAGAATCTGAAACATCAGCGGAGGTTTACAGCAATAGCTGAAAAGATGCCAGATAATGTATTGAAGGAAGCAGATGATAGTAACTCAAATAAGGAGTTGGTATCTTCAAAAGTATACTCTCAGAAATAAACTTTGATGCAAAGTAGTTATTATATTGGGAACATTCTGCAAACAGGAACTTCAGATTTAAATAGAGCAGCAGGGGTTAACCCTGCACAGCAGCAAGTACTGAGCAACTATCCAATGCAGAAAGAAAATTTGATGCAAAGTGGTTCTTGTATTGGGAACATTCTGCAATCATGAACTTCAGATTTAAATAGAGCAGCAGGGGTTAACCCTGCATAGCAGCAAGGTCTGAGCAATTATCCAATGCAGAAAGGAAATTTGATGCAAAGTGGTTCTTATATTGGGAACATTCTGCAAACAGGAACTTCGGATTTAAATAGAGCAGCAGGGGTTAACCCTGCACAGCAGCAAGGTCTGAGCAATTATACAATGCAGTATGGTGCAGGATTTCAGCAACTTCCTGGTTTTTATCAGAATAATCCTGCAAATCAATTTAGTTTGTATAACATGCAATTTGCTAACAATATGCCTTTTGCAAATGGTGAAAGAAATGCATTTATGCAACAAAACATGTGTTTTCCCCAATCCCCAACCTTGTTTCCTCATGTAGTGCAAAATTCAAACCCTAGTGTGTTATATCCTAGTGTTTCAGCTTCCCACCCTGTATTGTTTTCCCCTGTTCGTAATTCCCCTGTAAGTTCTTCCCCAGATGTGCAGAGTGTGGTACCTGGTTCATTTTTGGGCTGTCAGCCAAATACTTTTTCTGAGGTGGGCTCTATTAGTGAACAGAAGGTAGAGGGTGTGATTCCCCAGGTAGCAGATGAGAGGGGAATAGCAGGTAGTATGGTAAATGTGTTTGGGCATGCTCTGCCCACATCCAAGATGACGGCCGCTAGTGTTCCTGGCATGGGGGCGGGGCCATGCAACTCCTCATGTAGTGGGAACATTTTGGGGGGGGGGGAAGTGTGTTTGGTGGGACAGGGGGGACCCCTGGAATGGCGGTTTCAGGTCTGCAGGGTCCCCCTCCTGTCCTGGAGGCGGCAAGGAGCGGCAGTTTCAATTTTTTTAAAACCGGAAGTGACGTCAGCGCTAATCGCGTCACTTCTGGTTTACCGGCGGTGTTTTTTCCGGTTTCTGCGGTGGCGGTGAGCGCAGGGGAGAAAGGGATTCCCTTGCCTCAGAGTGAAGGCACATCTGCAAAAGTGCCTGAGAACTCTGAATGCAAAGGGGAGGAAGGCAGGATCAGCCAGGTTAAAAGCCTTACATCAGGACCTGGAGAGTCTAAAGAGATTAGCAGGATCGACCAGGTGAAAAGTGGGATAAGGAATGGTAATGATGAAAGAGGCAGGATTGACCAGGTAAAAAATTTGCCCAAAAATGGTGGTGGGCTGGTGGGGAAAAGGAGAGTGGAAAGTGTGAATATGGGTGAGAGGAAAGGGAAAAAAAGATTGGTGGATGCAGGGGAGGGGAAGGAGGTTGGGGGAAGAAGGGGAGAAGACTGACATATCAAAAAAAACACTTGTGGAAAATGTGCAGTAAGGAAAAAGTGTACCTGTACAAGTTGAAAAGAGTGTGGTTTCTTATGCACAGATGCTTAAGAAAAAGGCTGAGGCAGCTGGTGTTTCAGGTATTTCTGATGAATATGGGATGTCAGCAAGGAATCGGAGAAATCTAGTAAGAGTTTGTTACATTGGGGAGGATGGTTTAACTTATACTAGGAAGACTTTTATACAGTTGTTGTTGAAAATGGGTTTCAAGGCGGTGGATTTTTATGCCATTTTGGCTCCTGAAAACCCCCCTACTTTTTTCGATGTCAGCTTCTTGTCCCCGATTGGTCTGGATGCATTCTGGGAGAAGTATGAAAACACCTGGAAAGTCAGTGAGGAGTGGAAAGGGTTGTCACCCCAGAGTGTGTCCGGACGTTCCTTGGACAAGAAGGTGACGATCGTGGTCCCGAATGAGTCCATACCTGTACATGATTTATTAGTCTGGCTAAAAAACTATGGAGTGCCGTTATCAACTCCTAAGAAGGTTATGGACGAATTCGGGATCTGGGGGGGTGGTTGGGAGCTAATGGTGAGATTGGACAGAGTGGGGAATGTTGTTAAGCATATCCCCACCTCTGTTTTTATTGGCAGAGATAGAGTGACGTTTTTTTACCAGGGGCAGCCTCGTGTATGTCATAAATGTGGATCACGCAGTCACTATAGTATATCCTGTAAAGAACTTAAATGTTCCCGTTGTCATGCGTTAGGTCATCTAGCAAAAGATTGTAAAGATATTAGGTGCAGTATTTGTTTAAAATTAGGCCATCCCTATTCGCAATGTCCGGAATCCTTATCTAATATGGGGGAGGAGGTCCATAGGGAAATGAAGAAAATTCTGAAGGAAAACGAGGATGAGGTTGCCCCTGGTGAAGAGCCGTCACAGTCAAAATCCGCCGCCTTGAAGCCCGAGTCCATTATCCCTCATTTTTTGTCAGTATTAAAATCAGCAATCCCACCCCCTCCTCCACCGTCCCTAACCGTTGCTGGTAATAAACCTCCTGAAATGCCTAAAAATGAAAATCCAGATCATGTGTTTAAGATCAATGACCTTGATAAAGAGAAAAATATATTTTCTGTTCCTAAAGGGGGTGTTTTTTCAAAGGGAAGTAATGTTGAAAGTAATGAAAAAGGGAAGATGTCAGGGAAAAATGTGGTTAAGAAATCTGATGTTAAAAATGTAACAAGTGGGAAAAAGATTCCAGAGACAGAAATGAGTAAAGCTAAACAGAAGGAGGTGGAGGAAAATAGAGATGAAGAATCTGGTTTTGTAAAAGTGATAAGTAAGAAGGAAAGGAGAAAAATGTTATCAGAGAAAAAGTCAAAAGAGAAATTGGAGGAGATTAGGAGGAATAAAATTATTGCTACAGGTAATAAATATGATACTTTGTCTGATCAATCAGATCATTCTGAAGAGATTGATCTATCTGAAGTGGATGAAGGTGCCTCAGCTAATGAACAGACTGAGGATATGGAGATATCTTCCTCTAAGGAGGAGAAAAGTGCAGTTTAAGGAAGATTAAGCAATCTCATTTTCATTTATCTTAATGGAGGTCCCCCCCCCCCCCCCTTTAAAACTGGCAACCATTAATGTTGCTAATATGAGATCTGTGAGTGCTCGTAGGGAAGCCATATTTTTTCTCGGTCAATTTGATGCCGACATTTTGTTTTTGCAAGAGACCAGGCTTCAAACACTGTCTGCCATCCATGAAGCCAAGAGGGATTGGCACTTTGGTCCCTCTTATTGGTCTCTTGCGGCTGAGCCTTACACTGGGGTGGCGGTCCTTTTTAAGACCGACATGGTAACTTTCCGGCGGGTAAGTGAAGTAGAGATGGGGCGATGCTTGGTCATGGACGTCTCTGTGAGGGGGCAGGATTTAAGGCTGATTAACATCTATGGGCCTCAGTCTGAGAGGGAGAGGAAGTGCCTCTTCACAGAGATCAAGCCATTCCTGTTTACAGCCCAGGAGGTGGTCTTTGGTGGTGATTTTAATACCATAGTTAGGTTAAGGGACAGGAGAGGTGCCAAGACCCGCCTGGGCTATGACAGTAATTTTTTGAATAGTATGGTTAGGGATGCTGGTCTGGTAGATGTGCATATAAAGCACATCCCAGATGAAACGGGTTTCACTTATTTCTGTGGAGAGCGTAGGAGTAGGATAGATAGGTTTTTTGTTAAGGAGAGCTCTGCTACCTCATCCTCAAGGGTGCAGGTGGTGGAGTTCTCTGATCACTGTATTCTATCTATGGTGTTGAATGTTGCAGATGTCCCTCCAAAAGGAAAGGGTATCTGGAGATTAAATTCGTTGCTATTGAAAGAGGAAAGTGTAAGACAATCTTTTAGGGATTTTTTTCAGGCACAGATTACCTTGCTGGACTGTTGTAGCAGTAGGTCTGAGTGGTGGGAGATGGTTAAAAAACGGGCAGTAGGTCTTTTCAAGAACCTAGCAAAAAGAAGAGCTTTTGGTAAATATGTTACCTACCAACGTCTGAGGCGGAAACTTGAAATCGCTGTCTCGGGGGATGGAGATCCTGTGGAGATCAAAAGGATCAAGGATTTGTTGCACAAAAGTCAGTGCGATCGGCATGCTTCTTTGCTTCTGGAAAGGGATTATGGTAAAAGTCACTCGCCAGACCCTTATCAGAATTGCAAACAGAGTATAGCAGTTAAGATCATATATGGTCTCAAAGATAGTACAGGATCTCTGGTGAAGTCCAGAGCAGGGATCCTGGAAGTCGTGAGATCTTTTTATGCTGAACTTTTGGGTAGTAAACCTCTTGATGAGACAGAGATTGAATCTTTCTTGTGTGATATTCCAGGACTGGTGAATTTAGATGTCCCTCTTGCGTTTTTGACAGAAAGAATCTCTGCTGAGGAAGTGGCAAAAGCCATAGAGCAGCTTGCTATCAAAAAAACTCCAGGGCCAGATGGCTTGACGGCTTAATTTTATAAGGTTTTCAAGGACATTCTGGCTCCTGAATTGGCGGAGGTTTACAATCGCAGTCTTGCAGAGGATGAGCTTCCTCCCTCTATGAGAGAATCAGCAGTTATTCTTTTATCAAAGGGTAAAAATTCTTCAATGATTGAGAATTGGCGGCCCATCAGCCTTCTCAATGTTGACCGAAAGATTCTGGCTAAAATAATTTTTTGGCGCTTAAGTCAGGTGGCAAATGAGGTACTTTCTCGCCAGCAGCACTGTTCTGTCCAGGGTAGAAGTACTTTTTCAGCCGTATTAACGGTCCGGGAGATTCTGGAAAGATGCAGGGCTGCTGGTTGGGGAAAATACTTACTGGCGTTGGATCAAGCAAAGGCTTTTGATCGTGTTAATCATGAGTATCTGTGGATGCTCCTTAGTAAGTATGGTCTGCCGGGGAGGTTTATTAATTGGCTTAAAGTTTTATATAAAGGTGCTGAAAGTTTCCCGCTTGTCAATGGTTGGGTTGGACAGACCATTAAGGTTAGATCTGGGGTGTGCCAGGGGTGTCCTTTGAGTCCCCTGCTATATGCTTTTGCCATTGATCCTTTCATAAGAAGGATTGAGGGTGGGGCCTTGTGTGGGGTGCCGTCGGGCATAGCTGGTGTGCCTCCTCTGAAGGTAGTGGCCTATGCTGATGATGTGACTGTGGTAATCTCTGAGCAGGAGGAGGCAGAAGGTGTTTGTGCGGAGGTTGCCCGTTACTCATTAGCATCAGGCTCCAGGATCAACCAGGACAAGTGTGAGGCTTTCTGGATGGGTAAGGAAAATGAGAGCTTCTTACTTCCGGTCTCTTTTCCAGCACCAAAAGAAAAGATTAAAATACTCGGCATAGAATTTGGCCTGGGTGACTATGGTCACCAAAATTGGGAAAGCAGACTAAAATGTGCCGAGGCTAAGGTGGTCTGCTGGAAAGGTTGGCGATTGACTTTCAGAGAAAGGATTGACATAATCAAAACTTATTTGATTCCAATTATGTTATATGTCAGTTTTGTCTGTATTTTGCCAGTGTCTCTTCACACAAGGATCTACAGCTTGTTTTTCCAAATGCTTTGGGGAAATAAGATGAACCACGTAAAGAGGAACATCACCTATCAGTCAAGGCAGAAGGGTGGCTTAGGAATGGTTAACCCAGTGGTTTTCTTTTCTCTGTTATTTATTAAATACAACTTTGGTAAAATGTATGCGGAGGAACTGCCTGGATGGATGGGTATTTTCCAGTCCTGGTTTAAACCTTTTCTCAGGCGGTGGGAAGAAGGTGGTTTGGTGAAAAGACTGAGAGCCAGTGCTGATTATCTTCCGGCCTATGTTACACCGTGTCTGAAAGTGATCCGGCAATGGGAACTGACAAAGGAGGATATTATCTCGATCCCTAGGAAAGCCCTGGTAGAGAGAGTGGTTGAAACCTTTTTTCAGGACCCATTGGCCCTGAGAGATTGCCCAAGCCCAATTATGGAGGAGGGTTTGCGCTTGCTATGTTCTCCTAGGATTCCTAACAAATTCAGGGACCTGGCTTGGCTTTCCTTTCATGGCAGACTCTTTGTTAGAGGAAATTTGAAGTTCATAGGAGATCGGGATCGTGGTTGTCCTCATGAGGAGTGTGGTGGTGTGGAGGGGACCATGGACCATTTCCTTTTGAACTGTTCCTTTAAGAAAGAAGTATACAAACAGGTGGGTAGGGCTTTAGGTATTCCTTTCCTTGAGCGGCTCAGTTACGCGGAGTGGACATATGGTGCATTCAATAACCGGGGATCATTTAATTTGGACACATTATTTTTAGTCAGCTTAGTGATTCGGTATTACACTTGGAATGCACAGTGTCAAATTGCGATCCATCAGAAAGTCCTCCCTGTCCAGGTGGTGGTGCATGGCATTATTGGTGAGGTTGGGAAAATTCGGGGTCTTGAGGAGAGGAGGTTAGGTCGGGAGGAATGGCGTCTGTTTTGGCGGAATGTCAAGCCTCCCTGATTTGGCCAAATTTCCTTTGGTGAGCTTTCTATTTCTTTTTCACTTAGTTAGATGACTTAAATTTGAGGAATGGCTTGCAAGCATAGGAGGAGTGTGATTGCTTAGTCTTTCTTACTGTAATGTGTATAGTGTAAATATTGTATAGTGTATATTCGAGACCAAATAGGTGTGGTTTAAGTTGATTTGGGTTTCAGTTTTTCTTTCTTTAGGAAATGGACTTGATATGGACTAAATATTGAGTGGTTTAGGCTATGGCCTAATGTTTGGGTTTGTTATTAATATTTATTTTGGTTATTTTTATAATTTTGTATAAAATAAGTTGCCGTATTCTTTAATAAAGAATTACTATGCATTGCCTGCTGTCAGTGCCACCTGTCACTCCTCCTCCTGCTGCTGTTGTATTTATCCTGCTGCTGTCAGAGGTCCCACCACCAGAGTCCACACTATGCATTGCCTGCTGTCAGTGTCACACATCACTCCACCTCCTGCTGCTGTTGTATTTATCCTGCTGCTGTCAGTGGTCCCACCACCAGGGTCCACACTATGCATTGCCTGCTGCCAGTGCAACACGTCACTCCACCTCCTCCTGCTGCTGTTGTATTTATCCTGCTGTTGTCAGTGGTCCCACCGCCAGAGTCCACACTATGCATTGCCTGCTGCCAGTGCCACACGTCACTCCACCTCCTCCTACTGCTGCTGTTGTATTTATCCTGCTGCTGTCAGTGTGGTCCCACCGCCAGGGTCCACACTATGCATTGCCTGCTGTCAGTGCCACACGTCACCACTCCTCCTGCTGCTGTTGTATTTATCCTGCTGCTGTCAGTGGTCCCACCACCAGGGTCCACACTATGCATTGCCTGCTGCCAGTGCCACACGTCACTCCACCTCCTCCTGCTGCTGTTGTATTTATCCTGCTGCTGTCAGTGGTCCCACCACCAGGGTCCACACTATGCATTGCCTGCTGTCAGTGCCACATGTCACTCCTCCTCCTGCTGCTGTTGTATTTATCCTGCTGCTGTCAGAGGTCCCACCGCCAGGGTCCACACTATGCATTGCCTGCTGTCAGTGCCACACATCACTCCACCTCCTGCTGCTGTTGTATTTATCCTGCTGCTGTCAGAGGTCCCACCGCCAGGGTCCACACTATGCATTGCCTGCTGTCAGGGCCACACGTCACTCCACCTCCTGCTGCTGTTGTATTTATCCTGCTGCTGTCAGTGGTCCCACGACCAGGGTCCACACTATGCATTGCCTGCTGTCAGTGCCACACGTCACTCCACCTCCTCCTGCTGCTGTTGTATTTATCCTGCTGCTGTCAGTGGTCCCACCGCCAGAGTCCACACTATGCATTGCCTGCTGCCAGTGCCACACGTCACTCCACCTCCTCCTGCTGCTGTTGTATTTATCCTGCTGCTGTCAGTGGTCCCTGTCGAGATGTCCATATGGCGCAATATCGTTTTTCCCAATAAACTGAACTGTATATGATCGAGTACACATAAACCTAATAATTTCCTTCCCTTAAGGTACAGAAGACAAAGACTTTCTGATGATCATGGTTATTATGGATTAATATAGGTGCTGATTATTAAAACATGTATAGCCTATTTTAAATATAGCAATACTGACTTGTCTGTGTCTCTAAAGTGAGGTTAGCTATGAATAACAGGCAGTCAGCTGATGTGCTGTTTGCAATGGATAATCCAATCCAACTTGCGTGAACAATGATATCAGGCTATTCCTTGTTTTAAGGACAAACAGTTGCCAAACAAGGGGAGTCTGAGAACAATGAGAAAGGGACAAGTCTTAACTGTTTTTGTTTAAGAATGGACTAGCATCTGTATACAATGGCTCAAACCTGGCTGTATTGAATGCATAAGAAGCCTTGAATGAGGGTTTATCACAATGTTTGTGATTCAAAGGTTACTGAAGTCCTAACACAAAAACAAGACTTAGGAAATATACTGACTTTGCTGTCAGCAATCTTTCATATTAAAAAGGTATAAAGTTATATTACAATTCCCCATCTAGGTTCAGAATACAGACAGCACATGTATGTATTATTGCATAACAATTAAGAATGAATATATAAAATGTTATGAAAATGTATACGTATTAATATCTAAATTCTTTGAATGAATATATCTAGAATGATATGGAAATGCCATGTTTACCCGTGGCGCATTGTAGACAATTATATTAATGGTATAAAACTCTGCTGACAAACACAATGTTTTATATAAGGAGAGATCCATGATGATTTTAAATATGCCACTGATTTTTGGATCAAATCCAATCTATCTTGAATATAGTAGAAAAGGCCACTGTATCCTGAATAATAACCAGTGATCCGATCCAGTTCAGCTATCCATGAGAGGAATTATATCATTGATTTATTCACTGTAGGGATAATTAATAAAACATGATCAAAATGTCTTTAGTCTTTCCAACATATCCCATTAAGAATGTGATTAGTTAGCCAACAGCACCTCCAGAGGATGAAATCCAGGATTACACTTGGGTTAAAGATTAGTTATAGGAAACTCCCACTGATCACTCCCACTGCCTTGTGATAGGCTGGGAGATTTGATCTCCTGGGCAGGACTAGAGGTAGTGATGAGAATAAGAAGAGAGAGGGCATTCAATGAGGATCATCAGATCTGAGCAGACCAGGACATAAGAGATCCATGCCATCTGAATGATCACGCCTAAAAAAACACGCCCTCGACTCCATCTTGGTAACTATTAATATCCAATTTTTTTAGTTATATGGCTTATCACAGCACAGGTATCTGAACTTTTGATTTATTGACAATTGTCTTTCTTATTTTATAGTTATTTATAGTCAAAGGGAGTGGGTTCTTCCAGTGCACAGGAATTGCTTACTCCGTATCTTTAATAAAACCCATTCAGTGGGTACATTTTTCTTTAGATAAACACAATCAATAGTTCAAGAATCGCTGGCTGTGAATTCCATAACTTCAAGCTACCTCCTCCAAGTATTTATATTTTGATATTTTGTCGCAGTATATGCAGGCCACGCCTAGCAAAGTTTAGGATGACTCAATAGATATTTTATTTCAAAATTATATGTATGTTACCCGCTTGATCTGTGTAGTAACACAGGCCAGCGGAGGTTAAAGTGTAGACAGAAGTAAAATTCCTGTCATTTATAGTTAATTGCATATCAATTGTGGGGCAACGCCCAGTCGTTATATCCACTGAGTCATCCTAAATTTGTCATAGTGAATGGTATAGCTGACATCAGCCATTTTATTTTGGATAGCGCACTTTTGATTTTGACTGCGCAATTTTGATTTTTGATAGCGCCATTTTGATTTTAATAGCAGCCATTTTGTTTTTAGTAGCCACCATTTTGTTTTTGATCGATTCAGCCATCTTGTCTCCAGGAATCCTGTGATAAATTGATTAACATGGCCGGTGGCCATATTTGATGAGTCATAGCTCTGTACTATATTGGAATTAACTGATAAATGGTTTAAGCCTTTCGTTATTAGTAAATGAGTATAATAACATTTTGATGTTTTACTGAAACTGCATTATCCAGCTCATTGCTCATTGTAGGAAGAACCTTACGAGTTTTTGTTTTAAATCAATTTTATATTGTTTTGATATTGTAATATTTATTTGACATTAAATTGATATTTTTACAAATTGGTCTACGTTTACGTTTAAACCAGTACTTGGAAAAACGAGCTCACACAGTTAGGCGTATGTTTGTATTTTTAGCTCCTCCCATTTTCCCAGGAGCATTACATTTTTGATTTTTATATTTATCTATTTTTAACGATTTATACAAACATTGACAAAACGCCCGACATAAGATTGGAGGCCCTAGTGAGATTCGTTTACTTTCCCTTACTGGTTTAAACAGTGTAAAAACATTTTATTGAGCTGGTTTTATTGCATTGGCTATTGAATCATGAGTGCTGCAGATAATGATTCAGGACTCCAGATGGAACGGTTATTCTGGAAAATTGCTGAATTCATATTTATACAGCTAAAATATAATGAGGAAGTAGATGACTGGATAGCCAAAATGAGAAAATGTATCAGACAGGAAATTGATTGTATATTTAAGTCTAAAGGTACATTTGATCATTATCTATCATGTATGACCACAATATCTTCAGAATCCGATCTGAAGAAAAGGTTGTTAGGTGCCCTACCTCCTGTGTTATATGGGTTATTGGAAGTAAATTACCTTTCACAATCTAGGAAACAAGAAATAGAACAATTGGGATTTCGATTGCAAGAAACAGAGGAAAATGTCCAATCGTTGACCTCTCAATTACATGATATGGAATCAAGTATTCAGATTATAAGGGCTGATAGAGACCAATAATGATTGATGTTTCAGACAGGGAAGTAGCGATCAAAAGTCTGGAAAAAGACGCTGAACGAAATCGTGAAGCGCATCACAGACTTAAACAGGATTTTGAAGAACTACAACAGCAGTACTTCAAAATCAAACAGGCAACCGAACCTGACAGAATATCCAGTTCTTTCCCGCCAGTACTCACTCCATATGACCCAAAATGGCAAGGCATGTTGGATCGTATGGAGACGGTATGTAAAACTATGAATACCATGATAGATGACAGTACGAGGGTCCCTAAAGATCGACATTTGGATTCCTCTCCAGAGAGAGATATGCAAATGAGGGCCCCTAGGTATGATGATTCCCATAAAGGTCACGACTCCCTTGCTGATATTGATTCAGATGAATTTGAGGCTGATGAAAGAAAGCGAGAATCTAGCCCTATCCCAAGAAGGGGGAAAGGTACGTATAAAGGGGATTCAAACAGGGGAAATAATCAGTACCCACCAGAAAAACAGAGCTCAGCCAGCATCATAAAATTCTTAAACACCGCTGTGCCTAAGTTCACTAAAAAGGGTTCAGCGCAAATAGCATCCCACCTAGAGTTGTATGAATCCACTATGGACTCTTTAAATCTGTCTGAAGCAGACAGAATCAGATTTCTCCCATGGGTTTTTGATGACAGATACCGCCACCATTTCACTTCATTTAGGGAGCGGGGTATCATTAAATGGCAAGCAGTTTTACACGAAGTAAAGCTGGAGTTTGGGCCATATCGTACTATCTCAGAAGCAAAACGAGATGTGTATCGACTTACTTGTCGACCCGATCAGAGCCCCCGAGAATTCCTTTCCGTGCTAAAAAAACTCCTACAGTTTGGCATATCGGAATCCTAACTGGGAGTCTATCGATTTTAAACAGGCATATTATGATGCATTGCCTACCCAAATAAAATTAAGCATGGCCAATGAGTTAGACTTCGGAAACCCCTTAGAGAAAATGGTTACCTCAGCAACACTGCTGTTCAACATCAGTGAGAATCTCAATGTAAGTGGAAGAAACAGCAAAAGGTACCCAGAGCGCAGAGTAGATGAAACCAAAGTGAAAGCGAACCTAAACTTTGAATCCCAACAGAAGAAAATACCTCCTGCAAAAGTACCTATCCAGCAGGGCTAAAGACAGCAACAAAATCCAAATCAAAATAGGCCCCAAAATCCTAAAGGGTCAGATAGGGATAGCTCAGGCTCTGGAAACCAGGACTACCGTCCTCGGTTCAATCGCAGGTATCAAGGATACCAGGGTTACCAAGGAAACCAGGGTAGCCAGGGGTACAGAGGTTACCAGGTATATAGAGAACCCCAGGGGTACAGGCGTCCCCAAGGATATAGACGGTGGGATAACCGACCCAGGCAGCAGTGGGAAAGGAGACAGCACCCACCTAATTCACCTAGGTGTAGATCACCACCTAACTCACCTAGGAGTGGATCACCGCAGGGAACAGATATGATCCCAGGAACCAGAACCCTCGCCGACCTAATAGGTTTGATCAGCTTGTCGATCAAGTGAACAAACTCAGTGACATGATGGGTAAGTTGGCTCAGGGATCTGCAGGAAGACAGCATGAGGATTTTTTAGCTAGGGGGGCAGGGCCCAGCTCTGCCAACTAAAGGAAACCGAGATAAATCACTGTACGGAAATGGATATGGCAATACTAAATACGATTAATGAAAATGATGTGCAATGTACCGACCTACCCCAGGTCGAGGAAGGGAAGTCTAATGTTCTTGATATTTCACCACAAATGGGTGATATTGTGTCATCTGAGCCAGAGCGTGAAGTACCCTCTGTTCAGATTGTCCCATTGGTAGAATCCATGGGAACCCAAATGCCTTGCAGGCAGAACCAGGAAGAACAAGTTCCTAATACCCTGACGCTGTAGAGAGATCATTCTCTGAAGCAACAAATGGAAAAACATTCCAATTTTCTTTGCAATCTGGAACAGGTAGATGGCCGTTATTTTATCGATACCCATCTACAAGATGGATGTATCGGACCGATCCCAGGTTTACTAGATACCGGTTCCCAGGTCACTATTCTGTCTTTTAACTATTACCAGCAGATCTTGGATTCATCAAAAAGGAAGCCAAGATTAAAAGCCTTTGACGGTACGCTGATAAGCGTTGGTGGTAATAATTTACAAGTGAAAGGCACATCCTGGCTGACATATAAGATCGGTAAAAAGGTCATTAAACATCCAACTTTGATTGTTGATCTTCCATATGATAGATTGATCATTGGAATTGATCTGCTCAAACGACTAAATTCCATAATTGACTTCATAAATGAAGCAATATGGGCTCAAGTCAATACTCCAATTGACTTTGAGCGCTCCAGCAATGCACAGTCGCAACGCAGTTGCCATATGATTGAGGAAAGGCCTAACTCTGTTGAAATCCATTTCCAGAACAGTCAGATACTAGAAGTCACGATCCTGAAAAACGGTAAACCCGAGGAAAATGCTAACACTGCTTTTCACATCATAAATATCCGAAAGGATAAGATTGAAAAGATAGTCCTTGAAGAGGATGTGTTAACTATTTCCTTTAAAGGGGGAAACCAGGAAGTGGCAGGCATAACCAGCCATACACAAGCATTGGTTGAAATCAAGAAAACCAATGACAATGTGCTGGTTCCCGTGCAGGTAAATAATATGGCTCGGGTAAAATATGCCAAGTTGGATCTCAAATCTGAGGCCAGCTACATAAGCCTAGGGCTGTTGAAGCAGGTTACAGACCCTCAGGTCATCAAATTTATTTCCACACAGGAATGGATCCACGATCTGGATAATGATAACCAGAGTCATAATGTGATTGAAAAATGCATCTTGTCTGTGTCTCTAGGAAACAAATCTACAAAACATGTCTTCAGTGTGTTAAAGGAACCACAGTACCAAATGTACTTAGGAAACGACATTATTCATCGATTTGCCATACAGGTTGATCTGGTCAATGATGTTCTGTGGTCCAAATTATCCGGAAACCCAGAGGAATTCCAGGATAGAGAACAAGCCCTGAGATGGGGACAGCGAATACCATATGCAGTGGATATCACTGTCGCTGAAAAAGTAAAAATCCCTGAAGGTTGCAAATCATTTCTTTTACCCATTCGAGTAAAGAAGGGTCAAAAGATGAGAAATGCAGATGCATTGATTTGTTTATCCAATCGGATGCAACAATTGGGGTTGAAGGTAAAACCAATTCCCCTAATAAATATTCATCAGGACCCATTATATATGGTCATGCAAAACATGAGCCCTCATAGTATCACGTTACAGGAGGATACAATGATTGGCTTAGCCATTGACTCAGAATATTACAATTTTGGATTCCAAAATGAAGTCATTGGATTAATACCTGATGAATATTTGACAGAAGAACAGATGGTGGACCAACAATATTTCTCAACACCTGAAGGATTGTTCAGCATACACTCTGTTTATCCTTTCAGTCCCGAGGAAGGTACATGTCATGTCGAGGGAACATCATTGATTTTCAACCATGAGATCAATGAGAGTGAGTATCAATCACTCCAGCAGGGTAAGGATCAAGCATGTTACACCCCAAACGACCTAACTAATAGGCTTGAAGAAGCTTATGAGGTAGATCAACCTGAAATGTTCCCAGAATTTCAGGAACGGGTGGAAGAACAACTCTCTATAGCTGATGGATGTTCTAATGAATCAGAACAACAGCAGCTAAGGCAACTATTCTGGGATTTCCAGGACATGTTTGCCAAGGACTCTTATGACTGTGGGGAAACTAACCTGCATGTTACAAGAATCCTGACTGATCCAGATGCACCCCCTGTGTTTATCAAACAATATCGACTTCCGCTAGCAGCCTATGAGTCATTATCGGAAATTGTTAAGAACCTGGAAAAGAAAGGTATTATCCGACCGGTACACAGCTCCTTCAATCATCCGGTACTCGGAGTTCTCAAACCGAATGGTCAGTTCCGTCTATGCTCAGACTTGAGACAGTTAAACAAACGTGTCTACATGTCTGGTTGGCCCGTACCATACATTGACCAATGCTTGGCGCAAATCCAGGGATCTAAAATATTCACAGCCCTTGACTGCGCACAAGGTTATTGGACAATTAAAGTGGATGAAAGGGATCAATACAAACTGGCGTTTACCTTCGGTAATAAACAATATGCGTGGACCCGTACGCCTTTCGGATACATCAACGCAGGCCACGAATTTGCTGTGTTTATGCACAAAGCAATGCCTGATGCGGCAGAACGAGGTACCCTAACTTACGTCGATGATATCCTTATCAAAAGTACAATCTTTGAGGAACATATTTCAAAATTGAGATATGTATTGACTCAACTAAGAGAAGCAGGTGTTAAACTTTCCCTACAGAAAGCTCAATGGTGCCGATCTAAGGTAAATTTCCTAGGACATGAAATTACTGCGGAAGGAATTAATCCACAGAAAAAGAAAGTGGAAGCAATCAAAAATACAAAGTCCACCACAAATCTCAAGGAACTGAGATCATTCCTGGGGATGATGAATTATTCTCGCAAGTTCATAGATAACTATGCTGAGATTACAAAGCCGCTATTGCAGCTGCTAAAAAAAGGAGTACAATGGGAATGGAATGAGTGCCATGAACAAGCTGTATCTGAGCTTAAAACAAAACTCATACAGGCCCCATGCCTTGCTTATCCAGAAGGTGGTAAACCCTTCTATGTTAAAACAGGTTTTACCGACAAGAGTGTAAGTGCAGTTCTTTTCCAAAAGCAAGAAAGACTGAATAAAATAATTGCTTATGCCAGCAAATCACTATCACCAGTTGAAATCAAATTTAATAATTGCGAGAAGGCATTATTAGCAACTGTGTGGGCTTTGCAATATTTCAGAAGTTTTATTCAAGGTGAAAAGATCATTGTGGAAACTGCACACCAATCACTACAATATTTACAAAGTGATCAAATAAAAGAAGGTAACCTGTCAAACAGTAGGATAACTGCATGGACAATGTCCCTAATGGGATGGCCACTGGAAATCAAATATAAACAGGATACTAAAAATCCAGTTGCTCAAGGATTAGCTGAACTCCATGATTGCACCCATGTGGAACATAAAGATGAACCACCAGAAAATGATTTTCTGGAAGAGCAATCTTTATCCCCCTATATTATCCTATGAAGAGGAGTACTGCAAATCACTACCATGTGCATATGTTGATGGCTGTTCTTTTCACACAGAAGGAGATGAAAAGATGCTGGTTGCAGGTATCGGTATCGTATGGAGTAATATATTTTCAGAGATATCTGCGGGATACACAATTGGTCCCAAAAGTAGCCAGGTCGCAAAACTTGCTGCCGTGTATAAAGCTATACAAATGGCTATCGAACATGATCTTAAGGAGTTTGTTTTGATAACAGATTCTGAATATGTTCGAAACAGTTTTGTAGAATATTTTCCCAGTTGGAAAAGAACTAGTATGACAAGGAGTAACAAAAAGCCAATCAAACATGGTAAATTGTTTTGTAAAATTGATGAACTTGTTAATACCCACGGCCTTACCATTTATTGGAAAAAGGTAAGGGGTCATTCGAAACACCCTGGCGCTGATAAAGACGGGAACGATTTAGCAGATTCCCTCGCTAAGAAAGCAGCCATTGATGGTGAGATCTTCGATATCAATGACCTCATGGGAACTATTGAAGTAAATGTAACCACTAGGGGGCAGGCCCAAAAGGAGTCTCAACCCAGTGTGGCAATGTGCAGTCAAGATTCTCCTAGTGAGGATCTCATTGCAAGCCAAAAGGGGGATCCCATTATTGGTTTGTTTTATAAACATATTGAAAGTCCACAGGATTATCCCATCACCATGGAAGACTGCAGTGACAAAGAAGAATTACGTATTCTGATGAAAGGTGTGTCACAATTTTCATTACAGGATGGATTGCTAATACGAACCTCGAAAAATGGTATTACGCAATGGGTAGTACCCGCAGCATATCGGGGTCTAATGTTGCAACATGCTCATGATGCCCCGACAGCTGGGCATCGAGGAGAGAAAATAACGTATGAGTTATTAAGAGACTACGCTTACTGGCCACACATGTTACAGGATGTCAGGACATATTGTCAAGGATGTTTGATATGTCCTCAATTCCAGCCACAAGGTCCCACTCACAGGGCACCGCTGATGAAAAGAGGAATATCCATGCCATGGTCAGACATCCAGATCGATTTTATTGGTCCAGTAACAACCTCTTCAAAGGGAAATCGATACATGTTGACTGTAACGTGTTTATTTACTAAGTGGGTAGAATGTCTACCGAGTAAAACATGCAGTTCTAGTGTTGTGTGCATCAATGCTCATTAATCACGTTTTTTCCCGATTTGGTCTTCCTCAGCGCATCGAATCCGATCGCGGAAGTCACTTCACTAGTGAAGTAATGACCAAAATGTGGGAAATCCTAGGGGTAAAACGGAAGCTACACATAGCTTACCGACCAGCCTCTAGTGGTGGAGTGGAGCGTTACAATCAATCTATTGTAAATATCCTGAAAAAATTTGTTAGCGAATCAGGTAAAGACTGGGACGTCAAGCTGCCACTAGTTCTTATGGCTATTAGAGCAACTCCAAGCGCAGCGACCAAACTTTCTCCATTTGAGATGCTCACAGGTAGAAAGATGGTGTTACCCCAGCATTTGCTTTACAAAACCTCAGATCACAACTTGATGAATGCAACTACTGCACATCAATACGTGGAGAATTTACGAAAGCACCTCCAGCATGCCTTTGCATTTGCTCAAAGAAACATCGAAAAAGCCGCAGTCAGTACGAAGACGTACTATGACCTCAAAACTACACAAAAGGAGTATCAGGTTGATGATAAGGTTTATCTGTATAATTTTGCCAGAGATCAGGTAAAGGAAAAGAAGTTCCTCCCTTCATGGAAAGGTCCATATCCAATCACCGATAAATTATCTCCTGTAGTTTATAAGGTTAAAATCCCTAAGGGGGATGACTTTGTTGAAAAATGGGTACATATTAATCAACTGCGTATATGTCACCCTAGCTCACAGTTACGGAGAATTGAACAATCTGGAAATGTATGCTAACAAATTATTTTTCTCCTGACAGGTATACCTAATGATGTGTTTAATCTATACTAGACACAAAGATTCCAATCCGGCGCAAAGATGCCCCACCTGACGATTGCCATCCTTTACGCAGTCCTAATCTTGGGGTAGAGTGCCGAGCCAAGTGTGATGCCAGGTCTAGCATTCCTGAGGTTACCGGATACAGCGGAGTTCATCATGACCAGATAGATGTTCCTATCCTAGAGGGTCCAGATGAGCCTAAACCCGCGATGTGTCGTTAAATGACGAGCTGATGTATCCGAGGTCCATTTGAGAGAGATGCAAGTCTGATACCTGTTGCACACCAGATACTCACAGGAGTGAGTTATTCAACTCTTAAAGCAAATCCGGGAAATCCTTTTGTTTAAGCCGAAGACCAAAGCAGTTCATCGCTTTTACAGTCGCTGTTTGCTACCTTTGCAGCGGGAGGAAACCTGTTTGTTTACAGCCGGAGGATCATTTGCCAAATGTATCTTTCTTGAAGCGTCAGAACACGAGATTAAGATCCGTGATAATTAATTTGCGTCGTATCTACATAAAGATGGAACTTTTTAAATCAACATGAACTTCAATATGATGAAGACAATGTTTTAAAGTCCATATTTCCCTCTTAACTTGGATTACAAATACGAAGCTTTAAAAGTTTTTGCAACACGTTCCCACAGGAATGAAGAAAACGAAAAACGTTTAATAATCCTTGTTGTTCTTTCCAGAAAGTTCACACTTTGTGAAAACTTTCTGAAAAAAGGGGGATGTGTCGAGATGTCCATATGGCGCAATATCGTTTTTCCCAATAAACTGAACTGTATATGATCGAGTACACATAAACCTAATAATTTCCTTCCCTTAAGGTACAGAAGACAAAGACTTTCTGATGATCATGGTTATTATGGATTAATATAGGTGCTGATTATTAAAACATGTATAGCCTATTTTAAATATAGCAATACTGACTTGTCTGTGTCTCTAAAGTGAGGTTAGCTATGAATAACAGGCAGTCAGCTGATGTGCTGTTTGCAATGGATAATCCAATCCAACTTGCGTGAACAATGATATCAGGCTATTCCTTGTTTTAAGGACAAACAGTTGCCAAACAAGGGGAGTCTGAGAACAATGAGAAAGGGACAAGTCTTAACTGGTTTTGTTTAAGAATGGACTAGCATCTGTATACAATGGCTCAAACCTGGCTGTATTGAATGCATAAGAAGCCTTGAATGAGGGTTTATCACAATGTTTGTGATTCAAAGGTTACTGAAGTCCTAACACAAAAACAAGACTTAGGAAATATACTGACTTTGCTGTCAGCAATCTTTCATATTAAAAAGGTATGAAGTTATATTACAATTCCCCATCTAGGTTCAGAATACAGACAGCACATGTATGTATTATTGCATAACAATTAAGAATGAATATATAAAATGTTATGAAAATGTATACGTATTAATATCTAAATTCTTTCAATGAATATATCTAGAATGATATGGAAATGCCATGTTTACCCGTGGCGCATTGTAGACAATTATATTAATGGTATAAAACTCTGCTAACAAACACAATGTTTTATATAAGGAGAGATCCATGATGATTTTAAATATGCCACTGATTTTTGGATCAAATCCAATCTATCTTGAATATAGTAGAAAAGGCCACTGTATCCTGAATAATAACCAGTGATCCGATCCAGTTCAGCTATCCATGAGAGGAATTATATCATTGATTTATTCACTGTAGGGATAATTAATAAAACATGATCAAAATGTCTTTAGTCTTTCCAACATATCCCATTAAGAATGTGATTAGTTAGCCAACAGCACCTCCAGAGGATGAAATCCAGGATTACACTTGGGTTAAAGATTAGTTATAGGAAACTCCCACTGATCACTCCCACTGCCTTGTGATAGGCTGGGAGATTTGATCTCCTGGGCAGGACTAGAGGTAGTGATGAGAATAAGAAGAGAGAGGGCATTCAATGAGGATCATCAGATCTGAGCAGACCAGGACATAAGAGCAGTGGTGCTCACCGCCAGGTCGTGATCACGCTTACGCGTGGATTCACGACCATTTTGACGCATTCCGCCTCGGACATGAAAATCCGTGAATAGATTTTCAACCACGAAAATCTACTTCGGCTTCGCGTGAATGCGGACAGAAATCCGCATTCACGCTCGTGAAACCCGGTGCTGAAGTCGTGGTTTGCGGAAATGCGTCAAACTATGCGGAAGTGACACATTGCAGGCCAATCAGAGTGCCCCAGCCAGGCCCTAGCAACCAATCACAGGAGGGGAGCTATGCCCTCCCCTCCTGAATATAAAGCGGTGGCCATGATGGAAAAGCTCTGTCCTTGCTAGACTGTGTGGTGCTGAGAGGATTATCTCCAGGCCATTGTTGTTTGAGCAAGTGCATTTATTGTTAAAAACAAAGCGTTTTTTTTGCTAACACTGCTCTTATACTGTACACAGTTAGCTAGTCAGTGAGTGATTGCTGTAGTTAGTTGTAGTCAGTGTAGTGTAGTGGGAGTGAGGGAGTCTAGTGATTATTTAACTGTGTGTAGTGCTGTGCAGGCAGGTTCAGTGCTGCAGTGTAGTGGGAGTGGGGATTATCTGTGTGTAGAGTGCAGGCAGGCAGGTTAGTGCAGCTGCAGTGTTCACTTGTATATTCCAGTGACAGTTTATACACTTGTACTATTTGCAGGCAGCCAGTCACACCGCCGGCGCCGCCACTCTCTGCCAGCGCTGTTCATTCATTCTGTCAGTGACCTTGTGCCGTGCCCAGTGCCCACTGCTCGCTCGCTCGCTGGCATATGAGCATCTCATTACACAGTGTGACATCCTTGTGTGCCCACTGCATCCTTCAGTGACCTAGTTGTATATCCAGTGCCCACTGCTGTGCCCACTGCATCCTTCAGTGACCTTGTACTGTGGCCACTGCATTCTTCAGTGACCTAGTTGTATATCCAGTGGCCACTGCTGTGCCCACTGCATCCTTCTGTGACCTTGTACTGTGGCCACTGCATCCTTCAGTGACCTAGTTGTATATCCAGTGCCCACTGCTGTGCCCACTGCATCCTTCAGTGACCTTGTACTGTGCCCACTGCATCCTTCAGTGACCTTGTACTGTGCCCACTGCATCCTTCAGTGACCTTGTACTGTGCCCACTGCATCCTTCAGTGACCTAGTTGTATATCCAGTGCCCACTGCTGTGCCCACTGCATCCTTCAGTGACCTTGTACTGTGGCCACTGCATCCTTCAGTGACCTAGTTGTATATCCAGTGCCCACTGCTGTGCCCACTGCATCCTTCAGTGACCTTGTACTGTGCCCACTGCATCCTTCAGTGACCTTGTACTGTGCCCACTGCATCCTTCAGTGACCTTGTACTGTGGCCACTGCATCCTTCAGTGACCTAGTTGTATATCCAGTGCCCACTGCTGTGCCCACTGCATCCTTCAGTGACCTTGTACTGTGGCCACTGCATCCTTCAGTGACCTTGTACTGTGCCCACTGCATCCTTCAGTGACCTAGTTGTATATCCAGTGCCCACTGCATCCTTCAGTGACCTTGTACTGTGCCCACTGCATCCTTCAGTGACCTTGTACTGTGCCCACTGCATCCTTCAGTGACCTTGTACTGTGCCCACTGCATCCTTCAGTGACCTAGTTGTATATCCAGTGCCCACTGCTGTGCCGACTGCATCCTTCAGTGACCTTGTACTGTGGCCACTGCATCCTTCAGTGACCTAGTTGTATATCCAGTGCCCACTGCTGTGCCCACTGCATCCTTCAGTGACCTTGTACTGTGGCCACTGCATCCTTCAGTGACCTTGTACTGTGCCCACTGCAACCTTCAGTGACCTTGTACTGTGCCCACTGCATCCAGTGATTCATTACTAGCAACATGTCTGGCAGGGTTTCGCGGGGTGAGAGGAAAGGGAGTTCAATTGCCTCAGCCACTTCTGGGACTGCTCCACGTCCAGGGAGAGGACGCCCAGCTGTACGTGGTCGTGATGCAGCAGAAAAGGGGGCAGCAAAGCCTGGGCCGAGTCAGCGGACGCCATTGTCCAAATATTTTAAAGTTTCTGGTCCCCGTGTGGTGGTTGAGCAAATGGAACCTGACGTACTCATGGACATCATGACTTCCTCCCAGACCTCTACTGTGAGCACCACTCCAAGCAGTAGCAGCAGCAGCCAACATCCCACGCTTGTTGTGACATCCACCCCAGCACCCACTGGTCAGCAGCCCTCCCAGGATGACAGCGTTCTGTCCCTCAGTCCGGCATCTGGGAACCTGCTGATGCAAGAAGCTCAGGACTTACTGGGGACTGATGTGGCAGAGATTGAGATCGGGCCACAATCACAAGCGTTGTTGAGTTCTGGTGATGAAGAAGAGGGGTCTGTGTCTGGGGATGTAGGGACAGAAGAGGAGGCGGGGTAGTCAGAGGAAGAGCTGGATTATGATGATGCTGCTGATGATGACGACGTTGTGGACCCTAACTATGTGCAGCCTGCTGAGTCCGTGGAAGAATGGTCAGAGCAGGATGACGAGTCACCTCGGCCTAGGCAAGGATATCGCCATATGTCAGGCAGGGGCAGGGGCATCGGCAGCAGTGGGCGTGGAGGAAGTAGACAGGACACTGCTTCAGCCGGCACCACCACCATGCAACCCCCGGCAACTACTACCACACATTGCTCCGCTGCACCCTCTGCTAGTGGGGGCCGCAGTAAATTAAAGTCACCAGTGTGGAATTGCTTTGAGGAATGTACTGATGACAAAAGGTATGCGGTGTGCAGGTTATGCAGCAAAAGATTGAGCCGTGGGAAAAGTCTGAGCAAGATGGGTACCTCATCCCTCCAGGGCCACCTGAGAAGCCGCCACTGCCGCGAGTATGCGGACTTTAAGAGGAAGCAGGCACTGCTGGCAGGGGTTCCTGAGAGCAGAAGGCCCACCAGCGCAGCAGCATCCTCCCTCCCTCAGGGTCGTGAATCCCCCACAGCAGCAGCAGTAGTAGCACGCAAGCGCTCTTCCACCTCGGCTGCTCAGGACACAGACATTGAGGCTGGCAGCCAGTGTTCGTCTCTCTCCTCTGTCTCCCATGCATCCCAGCGTCGTCAGACCCTGCTGAGCGACACCTTTCAGGGTCTGACCAAGCCTCTGCCTCCAAGCCACAGGCGGATCCGCAAACTAAATGGCTTGCTGGCCCGGGCCATGGCATCACAGCTGCTTCCCTACTCCCTGGTGCAGGAGGGGAGCGCCATGCGGACGCTGCTCCAATTTGGCATCCCCGAGTGGCAAGTCCCCAGTCGCCACTATTTCAGCAGGAGCGGGATCCCAGCACTCCACAAGTTTGCGGTGGAAAACGTGGCCCGTTCCCTGGACTACTCTGTGGGCAAGCGGGTCCACGTGACCATGGACTCGTGGAGTAGCAGATTTGGGACAGGTCGCTACATGTCCTTTACGGCCCACTGGGTGACACTGATGGAAGGGAGGGAGGACAAGAGCGCATCAGCCCAGCTAGTGGTGCCACCACGCGGGATCAGGGGGGATGCAGAAGGGTCCTGTCACGACACTCCCTCAGCACCCGGAAAGCAAGCCCGCCTCGGCAGCAGCAGCGCCAAGCCTCGGCACTGCCAAGCCCTTTTAAAACTGGTGACCCTGGGGAAGGAGAGGCTTACGGCCACCAACGTCCTGGCCACCCTCAGGAAGCAGGAGCGGAGGTGGCTGACCCCCAGAGGCCTGGAAGTGGGGTATGTGGCAGCCGATAACGGGGCCAACCTGGTGGCAGCAGTGCAGCAGGGAAACCTCCAGCACATCCCCTGTTTGGCCCACGTGCTCAATCTTGTGGTGCAGCGCTTCTTGCGCACCTACCAGGGGATGAGCGAGCTGCTGCAGGATGCCCGGGCGGTGGTACGCTTTTTCCGCCTGTCAGCCACTGCCTCTGCACTCTTGTCCACCTTACAGCAGCAGTACGGAAGGCCACAACACCGGCTGATCATCGACATGCCAGTTCGCTGGAATTTGACTCTGGCCATGTTGGAGCAGCTGTGTCAGCACAGGCTGGCTCTTAGGGCCTACATGCTAGACCCAAGTGTCCCCAGCAACCAGCAAGTCCCCATGATTACTGCCACTCAGTGGACACTGATGCAGCAAGTATGCCTGGTGCTGAGTCCCTTCCTGGAGGCAACCAAGATGGTCAGTTAGGAGCGGGCCTCTGTGTGCCAGTGGGTGCCCTTGGTTTGTCTACTGGAGCAGGCAATGGACAATTTAATTGAGCGTGGGGATGAAGCCCTGAGGCAGTTGGAAGAACAGGAGCAGATGGCAGCACAGTCCAGCTCAGAGGAGGGCTCACAGCAGGTAGTGGAAGAGTTGGAGGTCCCTAACCTGAATGAGGAGGAGGAGGAGGAGCAGAGTGCAGCAGGCGTTGTACGTGGATGGCGGTTTGAGGAGGACAACGACATGGCACAGGAAGAGGACAGGCATGCGTTATGGGACAATGGCGAGGACGAGGAAGATCTTGCTGGCAGGGCCCACTTGTTTCCCATGGCTGTGCACATGTTGCGCTGCCTTCGCAGGGACCCCCGGGTGATCCAGATGCGTTCAAGGGAGGACATCTGGATTACCTTGATGCTTGATCCCCGTCTGAAGGGGAAGCTGGGAGACTGTGACGCCATCCACCACCGAGCAACACACAAGGGAGTTGAAGGAGGCCCTTGTGCGCAGACTACTAGAAGCATTCCCCCAGCCTTCCACCCCCACTGTAACTGCTCTGCCAAGCCAGCAAGAGGTGCCTGCCATTGCCACTAGCAGCACAACAACAACCACCAGCAGCAGCAGCAGCAACTGGCGCCCCGGAGACCTGAAGAGCCTAAGCAAGAGCCTGTATGCAGTGCAGCAGCCCAGAACAGAGGTGCCCGCCACAGCATCCACCACCAACCAGCACAAGCAACGACTGACCACCATGGTGTCTGACTATATGGGGTCATCCAGCGGGCTCAATGACACCGACAGCCCCGTGGACCCCTTGGAGTACTGGGTCAAGAGACTGGACATCTGGAGCGAGCTTTCCCAGTACGCCCTGGAACTCCTATCCTGCCCTCCTTCCAGTGTCCTCTCAGAGAGATGCTTTAGTGCGGCCGGTGGCGTGGTCACAGAGAAGCGCTCTCGGCTCTCCCACGCCTCTGTGGACAAACTCACCTTCCTGAAAATCAACCAGGCTTGGGTGGAAGGTGAGTTCCTGGCCCCTATTGTCGGACACAGGGGGACATGAAATGGCTGCTGCATGTGCTGTTGTTAACTATGCCTGCCTTTATAAAGACATTTACTACCTGCCTAGTGCCTACCTTGGTTAATTTTTTGGTGTTATGGTACTACTACCAGTAAGTTGCCATGGTCCTCCTTCTGAGCTGCTGAACTGACAGCCCGCTTTGTCCTCCTGACTCAGTCGCTACTACACTCTGCGTTCACACTGCCCGGGTCACCGGGTGCATTTAATTTTTTGGCCAGCACTATGACGCTGTGCTACTACTACTGTGCTGCTGCTGCTGAACTGACCGCCCGCTTTGTCCTCCTGACTCAGTCGCTACTACACTCTGCGTTCACACTGCCCGGGTCGCCGGGTGCATTTAATTTTTTGGCCAGCACTATGACGCTGTGCTACTACTACTGTGCTGCTGCTGCTGAACTGACCGCCTGCTTTGTCCTCCTGACTCAGTCGCTACTACACTCTGCGTTCACACTGCCCGGGTCGCCGGGTGCATTTAATTTTTTGGCCAGCACTATGACGCTGTGCTACTACTACTGTGCTGCTGCTGCTGAACTGACCGCCCGCTTTGACCTCCTGACTCAGTCGCTACTACACTCTGCATTCACACTGCCCGGGTCGCCGGGTGCATTTAATTTTTTGGCCAGCACTATGACGCTGTGCTACTACTACTGTGCTGCTGCTGCTGAACTGACCGCCCGCTTTGTCCTCCTGACTCAGTCGCTACTACACTCTGCGTTCACACTGCCCGGGTCGCCGGGTGCATTTAATTTTTTGGCCAGCACTATGACGCTGTGCTACTACTACTGTGCTGCTGCTGCTGAACTGACCGCCCGCTTTGTCCTCCTGACTCAGTCGCTACTACACTCTGCGTTCACACTGCCCGGGTCGCCGGGTGCATTTAATTTTTTGGCCAGCACTATGACGCTGTGCTACTACTACTGTGCTGCTGCTGCTGAACTGACCGCCCGCTTTGTCCTCCTGACTCAGTCGCTACTACACTCTGCGTTCACACTGCCCGGGTTGCCGAGTGCATTTAATTTTTTGGCCAGCACTATGACGCTGTGCTACTACTACTGTGCTGCTGCTGCTGAACTGACCGCCCGCTTTGTCCTCCTAACTCAGTCGCTACTACACTCTGCGTTCACACTGCCCGGGTTGCCGAGTGCATTTAATTTTTTGGCCAGCACTATGACGCTGTGCTACTACTACTGTGCTGCTGCTGCTGAACTGACCGCCCGCTTTGTCCTCCTGACTCAGTCGCTACTACACTCTGCATTCACACTGCCCGGGTCGCCGGGTGCATTTAATTTTTTGGCCAGCACTATGACGCTGTGCTACTACTACTGTGCAGCTGCTGCTGAACTGACCGCCCGCTTTGTCCTCCTGACTCAGTCGCTACTACACTCTGCGTTCACACTGCCCGGGTCGCCGGGTGCATTTAATTTTTTGGCCAGCACTATGACGCTGTGCTGCTACTACTACCACCAGTATGTTGCCGTGGTCCTTCTGTGCTGCTGAACTGACCGCCCGCATAGTCCTTCTCCTGACTCAGTCGCTACCACCACTGCACTCTGCGTTCACACTGCCCGTGTCCACTGACAACTCTGCTGCGATGTCATTGCTAATTGCTGCAAAAAAAAAACAAAAAAAAAAATTACAAAAACCTCTCTGGAGCCTTTTTGCCGTCAGCCACTCATCCTCCTCTAGCGGTACCTTCGCCGCCAAGTGCCATTGGAACTCGCCTTCACCTCTTTGACTGCTTAACGCGTATATCCCTTTTTAAAACCACTTATTACCAATTAATAGCCCCATTTAAAGTGTTGATTTCACTTTAAAATCCATTTTCTCTAGAAAAATTTTTTTTTTGGGAATTTTTTATGTTGAAGTTATGTTGCCCCTTATCACCTCGATAATCTATGCTATTTGGGGGACTGTAGCATGTATGGGGGCTTTGTTATTAATAATACCCATTCAGTGGGTACATTTTTCTTTAGAGAAACACAATCAATAGTTCAAGAATCGCTGGCTGTGAATTCCATAACTTGTTTTTGGATAAAAGCTAGACTTCAAGCTACCTCCTCCAAGTATTTATATTTTGATATTTTGTCGCAGTATATGCAGGCCACACCTAGCAAAGTTTAGGATGACTCAATAGATATTTTATTTCAAAATTATATGTATGTTACCCGCTTGATCTGTGTAGTAACACAGGCCAGCGGAGGTTAAAGTGTAGACAGAAGTAAAATTCCTGTCATTTATAGTTGATTGCATATCAATTGTGGGGCAACGCCCAGTCGTTATATCCACTGAGTCATCCTAAATTTGTCATAGTGAATGGTATAGCTGATATCAGCCATTTTATTTTGGATAGCGCACTTTTGATTTTGACTGCGCAATTTTGATTTTTAATAGCGCCATTTTGATTTTAATAGCAGCCATTTTGTTTTTGATAGCCACCATTTTGTTTTTGATAGCCGCCATCTTGTTTTTAGTAGCCACCATTTTGTTTTTGATCGATTCAGCCATCTTGTCTCCAGGAATCCTGTGATAAATTGATTAACATGGCCGGTGGCCATATTTGATGAGTCATAGCTCTGTACTATATTGGAATTAACTGATAAATGGTTTAAGCCTTTCGTTATTGGTAAATGAGTATAATAACATTTTGATGTTTTACTGAAACTGCATTATCCAGCTCATTGCTCATTGTAGGAAGAACCTTACAAGTTTTTGTTTTAAATCAAAAGTGCAATTTTATATTGTTTTGATATTGTAATATTTATTTGACATTAAATTGATATTTTTACAAATTGGTCTACGTTTACATGTTTAAACCAGTACTTGGAAAAACCTCGAAAAACGAGCTCACACAGTTAGGCGTATGTTTGTATTTTTAGCTCCTCCCATTTACCCAGGAGCATTACATTTTTGATTTTTATATTTATCTATTTTTAACGATTTATACAAACATTGACAAATCGCCCGACATCCCACCACCAGGGTCCACACTATTCATTGCCTGCTGTCAGTGCCACACGTCACTCCACCTCCTGCTGCTGTTGTATTTATCCTGCTGCTGTCAGTGGTCCCACCACCAGGGTCCACACTATGCATTGCCTGCTGCCAGTGCCACACGTCACTCCACCTCCTCCTGCTGCTGTTGTATTTATCCTGCTGCTGTCAGTGGTCCCACCACCAGGGTCCACACTATGCATTGCCTGCTGTCAGTGCCACACGTCACTCCACCTCCTCCTGCTGCTGTTGTATTTATCCTGCTGCTGTCAGTGGTCCCACCACCAGGGTCCACACTATGCATTGCCTGCTGTCAGTGCCACATGTCACTCCACCTCCTCCTGCTGCTGTTGTATTTATCCTGCTGCTGTCAGTGGTCCCACCACCAGGGTCCACACTATGCATTGCCTGCTGTCAGTGCCACATGTCACTCCTCCTCCTGCTGCTATTGTATTTATCCTGCTGCTGTCAGTGGTCCCACCACCAGGGTCCACACTATGCATTGCCTGCTGTCAGTGCCACACGTCACTCCACCTCCTCCTGCTGCTGTTGTATTTATCCTGCTGCTGTCAGTGGTCCCACCACCAGAGTCCACACTATGCATTGCCTGCTGCCAGTGCCACACGTCACTCCACCTCCTCCTGCTGCTGTTGTATTTATCCTGCTGCTGTCAGTGGTCCCACCACCAGGGTCCACACTATGCATTGCCTGCTGTCAGTGCCACATGTCACTCCTCCTCCTGCTACTGTTGTATTTATCCTGCTGCTGTCAGAGGTCCCACCGCCAGGGTCCACACTATGCATTGCCTGCTGCCAGTGCCACACGTCACTCCACCTCCTCCTGCTGCTGTTGTATTTATCCTGCTGCTGTCAGTGGTCCCACCACCAGGGTCCACACTATGCATTGCCTGCTGTCAGTGCCACACGTCACTCCACCTCCTCCTGCTGCTGCTGTCAGTGGTCCCACCACCAGGGTCCACACTATGCATTGCCTGCTGTCAGTGCCACATGTCACTCCTCCTTCTGCTGCTGTTGTATTTATCCTGCTGCTGTCAGAGGTCCCACCACCAGGGTCCACACTATGCATTGCCTGCTGCCAGTGCCACACGTCACTCCACCTCCACCTGCTGCTGCTGTTGTATTTATCCTACTGCTGTCAGAGGTCCCACCGCCAGAGTCCACACTATGCATTGCCTGCTGTCAGTGCCACACGTCACTCCACCTCCTGCTGCTGTTGTATTTATCCTGATGCTGTCAGTGGTCCCACCGCCAGAGTCCACACTATGCATTGCCTGCTGTCAGTGCCACACGTCACTCCTCCTCCTACTGCTGCTGTTGTATTTATCCTGCTGCTGTCAGTGTGGTCCCACCGCCAGGGTCCACACTATGCATTGCCTGCTGTCAGTGCCACACGTCACTCTACCTCCTCCCACTGCTGCTGTTGTATTTATCCTGCTGCTGTCAGTGGTCCCACCGCCAGGGTCCACACAATGAATTGCCTGCTGCCAGTGCCAAACGTCACGTTTTCAGTTTTGTTTTTTTAAGTACACCTATTTCAATGTGAGTTCACTTTAAAAAAAACACACACAAAAACCCTGAATTCACGAATACGAATTTTTAACGAATTTTAGGCGTAACCTCGAACCGAATATGAACTCGAATCGAATTTCGTGGTCGAAGGCGAATTCGAATTCGAATGTCATACGGACCCGAATTCGAATGTACCCGAACCGAATTTTGGTACATCTGAGCATGCCTGATTATTTGTTATGACCTTCTGCTTTCCTGACCATTCCTCTGATCTCTGATTTTGTACCTTTGTCATTCTGATACTCTGTTGCCAAACTCGGCTAGTCTTAGGATTCCGCATCTGTCTCCTGTCTCTGTACCTGATCTGTCAGTCTGTTGCCGACCTGGCCTGTCCGACCTCGAGAACTATCCTCTCCTATTGGGAAATATTTCACAGACCTATTAGTGACACTTCTCCTTGGTGTCACTTACTCTCTTATCCTTCCTGCTCTCAGCCTGGCTCCGCCCCTTGGGGAGCCTCAGGCCTTTGGAAGGAATCTGTTCTCAGGGCAGTACCTCCTACTGCCTTCCACCCACTGTAAGGGTGCTCTCCTTAAAGTATTACTGTTGCACCAAACACTCATATTACTCAGGTGTCCAAAGGTTAGAGATATATTTGATTATCGGTGATACTGCAGATCATCTATAATCGGGTATATATCTGCATTCTCGGTGATACTGCAGATCACTGGTAATCAGATCCTCTCTGTTACACCGATCTTTACAGAACGCCAGACCCAAAAATACAAATGGATGCACACACTGCCCATCTGGGCGCACTTATCACTTCAGTGGATACCATCAACCAAGTGCTGGGTAACCACAAGGCAATAATTGACGCTTTGTCTGGTTCTTTTCAAACCCTTCAGACGGCTGTGGACGATGTGCGATCCCCACCTAGCACAGACATACGTATGCCTGTACCTGAAAAATGTTCTGGTCACAGATCTGACTTTCGAAATTTTAGGAGTAGAGTGTTGTCATACTTTGAGTTGAGACCTAGATCTTCAGGAACCATGACCCAAAGGGTCACATTTATTAAGACCTTGTTGTCAGGCGATTCTCAGACCTGGGCATACAGTCTGCCCACCGGAGATTTAGCTTTAACCTCCGTAGATGATTTTTTTAAGGCTATGGCAGTAATTTACGACGATCCAGACATTGCCTCGACTTCTGAGCGGAAGCTCAAGTTGTTGCGTCAAGGCAAGAGTCCAGTTGAGGAGTATGCTGCTGAATTTAGGAGGTGGTCAGTTTCAGCCAGGTGGGACACCTATGCCCTTTTAGACTGTTTCCTATCAGGTTTATCAGATGAGGTATCAGACCTTATGCTAAGTCAGCCTGAACCTAAAACTGTCGATGAGGCCATTTCATCGGCCATCAGGATTGATCGCAGATTACGCTATCAAAAACAGACCCGGGGTAGGAACAGTGTTAAAATGGTGTCCTACGCTGCGCCTTCTGTGACTCCATCTCCTCCCGTTTCACCTCCACCCGTGCCAATGCAGATTGGTCGGTCTAGACTGTCCCAAGTGGAGCGGAGACGCAGGATTTCTGAGCAATTGTGTCTTTATTGTGCAGAGGGGGGTCATAGAGTACGAAATTGCCCAAAGAAGTCGGGAAACGCTACTGCCTGGGAGTAGTTGGGGGTAATACCCTAGGCGTACAGCTTTTACCCCTAGAGGATAAGCGGTTACTTCTTCCTTGTAAGATAAATCTGAAGTCTCTGAGGCCTTCATTGATTCAGGCTCAGCGGCTAATTTTATGGATTATGAATTTGCAAAAAAATTGGGTATTCCGCTCACCCCGGTAAAACCACCCCTCCAGGTTATGGCAGTGGATGATTCACCCCTGCAGCGTAATCATCCTCTATCCCAGACACCCGAGGTGAAGGTCACTATAGGGGTGCTGCATAGAGAGAAATTGCATTTTTTTGTGTTGCGCATGACAACTTCCACAGTCATCCTTGGCATGCCGTGGTTACACCTTCACTCCCCTCAGATAAACTGGGCCACTGGTCAGCTAACGAACTGGTCAGCCCACTGTTTTCGTCACTGTTTAGTCAAGGTGACCCTAGGCCAGACCAGGATTCATGTGGAGGGAGTTCTGGAACAATATGCTGAGTTTTCGGATGTGTTTTGTCCCAAAGCTGCCGATAAATTGCCTCCACATCGCCCTTTCGATTGCCCCATTGATCTTCGATCAGGTTGTATGCCCCCTAGAGGTCATCTCTACAATTTGTCGGGGCCAGAAAAGGTGGCCATGCAAGAATACATCCGTGAAAACTTAGCTAAGGGGTTCATTCGCCCTTCCCGGTCGCCTGCCGGAGCAGGTTTCTTTTTTGTAAAAAAGAAAAACGGAGGCCTTCGACCATGCATTGATTACCGGGGACTGAATAAGATCACAGTAAAAAATCGTTATCCGTTACCTTTGATAGACGATTTATTCACCCAAGTCACCAATGCTAAGATTTTTTCAAAATTAGATTTGAGGGGTGCATACAATCTGGTGCGGATCAGAGAGGGCGATGAATGGAAGATGGCCTTTAACACACCCGACGGGCATTACGAGTACTTGGTGATGCCCTTCGGGTTGTGTAACGCCCCGGCCGTCTTTCAGGAACTCATCAATGAAGTTTTCAGGGAGGTGTTGGGTAGATTTGTTTTGATTTACCTGGATGATATACTAATCTTTTCAGACAACCTCTCTGAGCACAGGTCTCATGTCAAATTCGTGCTGCACAGGCTTAGACAGAACAGACTTTATGCCAAATTGGAGAAATGCATTTTTGAGGTGACATCTGTCGCTTTTCTGGGATATATAATTTCCACCTCGGGCTTTTCTATGGATCCCGCCAAAGTCTCTGCTGTCCTGGAATGGCCTCAGCCAGTAGGACTCAAATCCCTCCAGAGATTTTTAGGATTTGCTAATTACTACAGAAGGTTCATAAAGGGGTACTCCACAGTTGTAGCACCCCTCACCAGTCTCACTAAGAAAGGGGCAGATACCAACCACTGGTCCCCCGAAGCCCTGGCTGCTTTCTCCACTTTGAAAGAACTGTTTTGCTCTGCACCCATTTTGAGACACGTAGACACCTCCTATCCATTTATTGTAGAGGTTGACGCCTCTGAAGTCGGAGTAGGGGATGTGCTGTCTCAACGCTCTGGGCTGCGGGGAAGGTTACACCCGTGTGCCTGTTTTTCTCGGAGGTTTTCACCGGCAGAGAAAAACTACGATATAGGCAACAGGGAGCTCCTGGCCATTAAGTTGGCCTTTGAGGAATGGCGTCATTGGCTGGAAGGAGCAGAACATACGATTACAGTTTACACTGATCACAAAAAATTGGAATACATTGAGGGGGCCAAGAGATTGAGTCCCCGACAGGCTCGGTGGTCACTGTTTTTCTCGAGATTTAGATTCGTAATTACGTATACTCCAGGGAGTAAAAACATTAAGGCGGATGCCTTGCCCAGATGTTTTGAGCCGGAGACAGCACAGCCCTCAGACTCAGAGACCATTGTCCCGCAGAGAGTAGTGCTGGGAGTCACAGAAACCTGGAAAGATTGGACAGAGAGTTTAAGTCCATTCCAGCAGGATGTCCCTGAGGGTAAGCCTGAAGGGGTTATGTTTATACCACTGCCATTTCGCCTCCAGATTTTGCAATTGTTTCACTCGCACAAGAATGCTGGGCATCCGGGGGCTTCCAGAACACAAGACTTGGTTGCTAGGTGCGCTTGGTGGCCTTCTCTGGCAACAGACTGCAAGGAGTATGTTAGAGAGTGTGCAGTGTGTGCTAAGAGCAAACCCTCCCGTCTGGCACCTGTGGGAACGTTGCAGCCTTTGCCCACCGCGAGTGAACTGTGGACCCATTTGTCCATGGACTTTGTGGGTGAGCTTCCGAGGTCTGAAGGCATGTCGGTCATTTGGGTGGTAATCGACCGTTTCAGTAAAATGGCCCATTTTGTGCCCTTGAAAGGACTCCCCTCGGCCCAGGAGTTGGCCGATATGTTCATCATCCACGTTTTCCGACTGCATGGCATTCCAGAAAACATAGTGTCAGATCGGGAAGTCCAATTTGTTTCTAGATTTTGGAGGGCATTTTGTCATCAAATGGGCATGGAACTGTCATTTTCGTCGGGCTACCACCCACAGACTAATGGTCAGACGGAGAGGGTTAATCAGTCCTTGGAACAGTTTTTAAGGTGTTATGTGGCGGATGTGCAAAATGATTGGGTCAAGTTCTTGCCTTATGCAGAATTTGCGCACAATAATTTGAAAAGCTCTTCCTCTGGATTTTCTCCGTTTCAGGTGGTAACCGGAAAGTTGCCCAAATTCTCCATATTGCCGGTAGCTTCCACTCCGTTTCCAGCTCTGGAGGTTTGGCAAAAATCATTTAAAACCGTTTGGGGAATCGTGAAAAATAATTTGGAGAATGCTTTTCAAAGTCAGAAAGGTCAAGCTGACAAGAGACGATTCGTGGAGTGGAAGTTCCGACCAGGAGATCTGGTCTGGGTCTCCACACGTCATTTGACCCTGAAACAACCCTCGCCCAAATTAGGTCCCAGGTTTGTGGGTCCCTTCTCGGTAACCAGGAAGATCAACAATGTTACTTATGCCGTTGATCTTCCTGCCAGCATGCGTGGTGTAAGATCTTTTCATGTGTCGCTGCTTAAACCGGCAGTCCATGTGGGTGTCACTCCTCCTCCTCCTGTGATGGTAGACGACCAACCTGAGTGGAGCATGGGAGCTTGAAAAAGACTGTGCTATGAGATTCATGGGATTTGTTCCAATTGGTTGTGATATTTCTTTGTGATTATATCTTGCTGAGGTCTGACAAGGTGTATAGATTTGTTCTCTTGGACTTGTAGTGTTGGACAGCATAGCAGAATCCTTCAAAGGTACAGTGTTAAACTGAGATTCATGTTTTAACGGTATGCATTCTGGCTGCTTACTTGCTGAACAGGTAGGTGCAGAGATTTCACCTGTATGCAGGGGAGTATATCCATTGTTCTGGTTCATAACAAATTGCAAAGTTCGTTTAGCAGGATCGTCAGCAGACTTTAGGCTAGGGTCATTCATTCCTTCATCCTCTTCCACAGCTTGTTCGAAGACCTTTAACCTTGCTAGAGCTGCTGCTTCTTCTCTTTTCTTTTGCAGAAGTTCTAACTGGGCCTCTGTCTCTGCATGCACACGTGTTGCTTCTGCCTGTGCACGTGTTGCTTCTGCCTGTGCTTCTACCTGTTTGCGTACTGCGTCTGCCTGTTTGCGTGCTGCGTCCGCTTGTTTGCGTGCTGCGTCCGCTTTAAGAGTCAATTCTTGTTCAAAGCAATAAGATTGTGCTTTCGCAGCCTCTGCTTCTGCACGGGCTTTGACTAACTGAATGCTTAATGCTGATTTCTGGGAGAGTGACTGCAGCGATTTGCATGATCTAATAAATCTGTGAGAGGTTGCTTGCACTGACAGTTTTTTTGAGTGTCTAGAAGAAATAGAGGTACAGGATGTAGTTTCGATCAAATTTGCTATCTTATTCTCTAACTGTAACTTCGCTTCCATAAACATAACATGTCTCTGTTGATCAGCAGTGGTAAAGTCATTCAACTCTTTTGACGCTTGTTCTGTACTAACTTGCGATAGAAATGAAGAATATTTTTCAGAGAGTTTCTTGTAATTTTCATATGTCTTCTTAAGTCTTGTAAGTGCATTGTTTAATTGCTCTCTATTACTGCCAGTCTTCTCAATATCAGATATGTGTTGCAGCGTTTTTATCCACAATTCAGACAGACCATGGGACATTCCTTCACTTTCTGCTTCATACCTCTCTCTTGCCTTTAGAGAAAGATGTATTGACCGCCTTGGTCTCTCAGGTAGTACAACATGTTTATCTGAATCATCTTGGCCGAGAATTAATTCATCTTCCATGTTAATAGAATGCGCAGAAATAAACATGTTCTATGGCTGCAGATATGATGCTTATGAATCTTATCACTGGGTGATTTTTTATTTTTATTTTTTTTTAAACTTAATAGCGATAGTCCCAAACAGAAGAAATGTACAATTTCTGAAGTAGTCTGTACTCACTGTATTCACTGTAGGAAGGCAAACAGGCAATTCTTGTACTTTTTTGCTGAATGTCTATTTACTCTTTGTAGATTTGTGTTTGATGTGTAGCTAGGTAATCCTTTATCGTATTGCAGATCAGTCCTTTACTGATGAGTTGACAGGAAATCCCATTACCTTCTTGCAGATATCGTATTTTTACTGGTCTGTTTCGAATTCCCGCTTTATGTATGAGGCATACTCCAGAAGACCCAGTCTGTATAGCAGTAGGAGAACAGAGGCGGTGGACTTACCTCCATAAAGCAGACACGAAAGACTGTCTGAATAGTAGTCACATTTATTAATTAGTACCCCAAAACAGTGCAACGCGTTTCGCAGGCCCAGCCCGCTTCATCAGGCAATAAACATGGGGACAAGACAGAATTTCAGCAATAGCAGGTGTAGCGCCTCAGTGATTCTGTCTTGTCCCCGTGTTTATTGCCTGTTGAAGCGGGCTGGGCCTGCGAAACGCGTTGCACTGTTTTGGGGTACTAATTAATAAATGTGACTACTATTCAGACAGTCTTTCGTGTCTGCTTTATGGAGGTAAGTCCACCGCTTCCTCCCAGCAAATTTTAAAGTTTTTATCCACTTTTATCCTGCTGGTGCCTCTGTTCTCCTACTGCTATACTGTGTCCACCCCTGGTGGAGGGGTGATCTACCCCCTTTCGCATCTACAGAGAGCGACTTCTTATCCCTGAGTGAGGACAGGTCTAATCTCCTCACCTGCGTATACAGTGGTTGCCTGTGTGGTAACCCATGTTTGTGAGTATAATTTTCTCACGATAACCTTTATTTCATTTATGCTTAACATACTACACTATATTGGGCTCTCGGTTTCTCTACACTTTATCAGTCTGTATAGCAGTATAACTCCACACTGATTTAGAAACCTCCACAGGCAGTTTACTCGATGAAATAATGACTCCAAGTATAATCTGTAGTATCTTTACTTGCGTTGAAAGCATACAAAGATGTTTTTTAGAGCATATTCATAGGTAAAAATACGATGCGACTACAAGCACAGCAGGATCTCCTCACTAACTGAACTCAACTGTAGCAGAAACATCTAGACAAGGCTGTTGAGCAGGGAGTTACAGTTGGGAAATGCTAAATAACTAAATCTTGCAGGGGGACTGGAATATACTATTACAAAGAATATAAATAATGTTAAATAACATTAAAGGAGGCTGTTGTGACAGCACACTCGATATCCTGAGAAACCGGGTGGGAGCTGTCCGGAGTCCACTCCTCGGGGGGGGGGGGGTACTGTGAGAAAACGCGGAAAAGCCGCCGCAAGTACTCAGAGTCAGGCGGCTGATTCCGCGTTCAACACGGCAGCTTACGCGCAGGGACCTGCATTCACTGGCCTGACGGAACGCGGAGAAACCGCCGCATGCCCAGAGAACAGGGCGGCAGATTCCGCGTCCGTCACGGCGGGTTGCACGCATAGGTCTACCTCTCTCAGTACTGCTGAATGCGGAGAGAACGCCGCACGCTCGGACAGTGCTGCGGCGGATTCCGCATTCAAAACAGCAGAGGCATTACAACACATGTCTGGTGTGGCTGGGACTGATAGTCCACACTGGTTCAGAAGGGCGTGTGCGCGCGCGGAGAGGCAGAGCATTTATGACAGCCAGAAGGGTGTCAGCTGACCAGGCCGGTCAGCTGACAATTCCTTCAGTTCTCATTGGTCCAGCACTTAGGGGAGGCGCAAGTGAGAGCTGATGTATATATACTGGGTGCTGGTCATTCCTCTGGTGTGTGGCGTTGCGATCACTACGTGGTAGCACTTAGACCCTGTCAGTATCTGTGTTATATTAGACCAGTTTCCAAGGTGTTGATTATCACGGAGCTCACACTTTAGTCTAGGAAATTCTGTTATCATTGTGTTATTATCTAGATCAGTTTCCAAGGTGTTGAGGATCACGGAACTCACACCTTAGTCTAGGAAATGTTGATTATTTGTTATGACCTTCTGCTTTCCTGACCATTCCTCTGATCTCTGATTTTGTACCTTTGTCATTCTGATACTCTGTTGCCAAACTCGGCTAGTCTTAGGATTCCGCATCTGTCTCCTGTCTCTGTACCTGATCTGTCAGTCTGTTGCCGACCTGGCCTTTCCGACGTCGAGAACTATTCTCTCCTTTTGGGAAATAGTTCACCGACCTATCAGTGACACTTCTCCTTGATGTCACTCACTCTCTTATCCTTCCTGCTCTCAGCCTGGCTCCTCCCCTTGGGCAGCCTCAGGCCTTTGGAAGGAATCTGTTCTCAGGGCAGTACCTCCTACTGCCTCGCACCCACTGTAAGGGTGCTCTCCTCAAAGTATTACTGTTGCACCAAACACTCATATTACTCAGGTATCCAGAGGTTAGAGATATATTTGATTATCGGTGATACTGCAGATCATCTGTAATCGGGTATATATCTGCATTCTCGGTGATACTGCAGATCACCGGTAATCAGATCCTCTCTGTTACACCGATCGTTACACTAAGGCTACCTAGGCTAGCAGGCCTAGCCTGCACACAGACTAACACTAGCCTAGCACAGTATACACTATACACTAGCTGACTAAAAACAATTAAAATACTAGCTAACTATATAAGACAGCAATAAATGTGTTTAGGAGGTGTTTAGGAAGCAAAACGCTAGGTTTAGCAGTGAAATGCACTTGCTCAGACACAGCACAGCACTGGAGAATCTCTCAGTACCAAGCAGTCACACAAGTGCGTGGATCTGCAAGATGGCCGCCGCCTTATATAGAGGAGGGGAGGGCCAGGCTCCCCTCCTCTGATTGGTTGCTAGAGTTGCCAGGTCCTCGGCTGGAAGACTTCTGATTGGCCCAATTACGTCATCCCCGAATCCCGAAGCCGAACCCAAACCCACAGCTCCATCCGGCCGAATTTGAGTGCGCACATTCGGGAGACTTCGCATTCGGATTCGGCATGGAATGCATTATTCAACGTTCAAGGTTCGCATTCGGCAAAGCTTAAAAAACACCCAAATTTTCGGGTAAACTTCACATTTGGGGTCCTGCTGAACACCCCTGTACAGCAGCATTAGGAGGAGGAGGAAGAGGAGGAGTGACGTATGGCACTGGCAGCAGGCAATGTATTGTGTGGACCCTGGCGGTGGGACCACTGACAGCAGGAGGATAAATACAGCAACAGCAGCAGAAGGAGGAGGAGGAGTGACGTGTGGCACTGGCAGCAGGCAATGTATTGTGTGGATCCAAAAAATCATATGCATCCGTGGACCCGGGCAGTGTGAAGGCAGACTTTAGTACCTAAACACAAGATACAACATGTTTTCTGGGGTCTGAGGCACATACAGATGGTCCTGATCATCATCATTATCATCATCATAGAACTCTTCTCCTGAACCTCCCACCACCTCTGCCACCCCAACATTCCCAGAAACAGACCCCTCATCATCCTCTACATAAACTTGGGATGCTGGTCCGAGCCCAATCTCCTTCTCCTCCACATCAGGCCCCATCATCTCCTCAACGGCAGCCCTCAATTGCCCAGACGCCGGACCGAGGGACACAATGCTCTCGTCCAGGGAGGGCTGCTGACCACTGGCTGCTGGGGTGGATGTCATAACTTACGTGAGAGTTGGCTGTTGCTGCTGTTGGGAGTGCTGCTCACAGCGGAGGTCTGTGAGAAACTCATGATGGGCTCACAAAACGTGGTGAATGAACTGCAGTGGCAGTCTGACTGTCTGTAAATAGTAACTGAAGCGAATCGCTGGCTAATGAGTGGAATAATACCAGTGAGCAGTGAGCACAGTACAACGTAAGTGAAGGGTATCACTGGGTAATGAGATGATTAATACCAGTGAGCAGTGAGCACAGTACAACGTAAGTCAAGGGTATCACTGGGTAATGAGATGATTAATACCAGTGAGCAGTGAACACAGTACAATCAATCAATAGGGTTGGGCAGGTGACAGTCACAGTACAGAAGCTAATAAAATCGCACACTAACAGTGGAAAAAATTAACTGAACGGGTACTAGTAGGCGTACGCAGGTAACTAATAAATCCCTTGCGTACTTCAAATAGCTAAGTTGTGCGGCGCAGACAGTTGGTGAAAAATACAGGCGGTCACACACGGTCAGACGCAATCAATCAATAGGGTCAGGCTGATGACTGTCACAGATCACAACAGGTTTGCTGGCCTGTACAGTGTTCACAGTCAGCAGGGACGTTTTTATGGCCGTGCAGGGCGTGCCATTGCCCGGGGTGCTGGGAGGGGGAGGGCAAAGAAGAGCCAGGCAGATGTACGTAACACAAGCACACTTTTTTTCCTGCATTTGCAGAAGCAGAGGCTTGTTCTTCAGTCACACTTGCAGGCTTCTTCCAAGAAGCCTGCTAGTGCTAGCAGCCAGTGACTCATTCGCCCACCCCCCCCCCCCCCCCCCTGAACAACACTGGAGAGTGGAGACAAGGAGAGAGGATCAGCTTGTAACTGCTTGTAACTAGCAGCGCTGTCCCTGTCAGAGCTGAGAGAGGATTAGCCGGGAGTTTAAAATGCTGCATTCTAGTGATGGGAATTCCGGCTCTTCTCAGAGAATCGGCTCTTCTGAATCGGCTCCCATTAAAGAGCCGGCTCTTATGGCTCTGAATCGGCTCTTTATTAAATATCACTAGACACCACTCAGAATCGGAGTAAAAGCCCTGACCCGTCTCCATGACAACTCCAGACTGCTTTTCTGACTGGGGGAATGCCTCCTGCTACTGCTCTACTCCGCCCCGCATACACTCCTACAAGCTGCAAGAGGAGGACTACATCTCCCAGCATGCCTCAGCGCCCTTTATTACAGAGAAAATCAGAGCTGTGTGGGGCAGCTGAGGCATCAGCTCTTTTAAAACTGAGAACCGGCTCTTGTCGTTCGCAGCAAAGAGCCGGCTCTTAGAGCCGGCTCGTTCGCGAACGACCCATCACTACTGCATTCTCTAGCCAGCATGGACTACAGATAGAAGGCTGCCAGGTACTACACTATAACATCCTCCAAACGGTGATGATCTATGGAGTCAGTGTGCTATCTCCCATCTGCTCACATGCTGTGCCTGCTGCCCCATCTCCCTGCATAAAAACACAACCTAGTCACAAATCCCCTCCACCCAGCTCCTTCACTTAGCTTTAACCACCCTCCAGCATTCACTTCACAGCAGGTAGCATACAGTTTGCCCTTGCTCTCTCTGCTCCCTATGCACCACCAGTTATGTGCTTACTCACTCCCCAGCCTATCAGCTCCCTACATCCCTCCCCCCCCCCCCCCCACACACACACACACTGGGGCCCTTTTCCACTTGCAAACTGCTTCAAATAGTGAGTTACAGCCATTTTGCTGATTTACATTGCAGTTTACATGTCGATTGCGGTGTGCTCTTTTCCCACTAGTTCGTGGCATTTTTTTTCCCAGAACGCAGATCGCCGGCTTGCGCAAACCTCATTGTGCTCCATTCCCGACGCTAATATGGCGTGAACGTGGCAAGTCGAAAAAAGGTAGCTTGTGCGATCGCAATGCAGTGTGTTTGTGCTTGCTGGTGGAAATGGGCCCTAATTCATTTTCCTGGTCTTTCCTTAGCACCCTGAGGAATGGAACCCACTAGAGCGATTTTCGGAGCGTTTAGGGAGCGATTCGAACCGCTAGCGATTTCCCTAAATGCTCAGCTAATGTTAATGGATAGGCCAAATTCCACTGGAGCGACTGCGATTACCAAATCGCAAAACTCAGGACATGCAGCATTTTTTAGCAGTTAGCGTTTTTGCAATGTAAAGTATATAAACACTGGCATAATCGCTCATCAAATCCTTCACAGAGCGGTTTGGCTAGCGTTTTGAAGTTAATCGCTACACAACCGCTGGCATATTGATTACACTTTTTAAATTCGCTACCGAAAACGCTCATGAAATCGCTTACAAACTGTTCATACAAAACGCTAGCGTTTGCGATTAGCCATAGCGTTTTGTTGTGAGTTCCAGGCCTCAATCATGTCTCCCAGCACATCACTTCCCCTCAGCACCTACAATTATGTGCTTACTCCCTGTTCAGCCCACCACCACAGCACCTACAATCATGTGCACACTCCCTCCCAGCAAACCCCTCCCCTCAGCACCCAGATCTGGCTACCACACTGACACTGTATGGTTGGGGGGGGGGGGGGGAGCTTTTTAAAAACTCGCCCTGAGAGCTATATTTCCTAGAAACAGCCCTGACAGTCAGTAACTAACTAACTAACACAGTACTGAAGATAATAAACTAACAGACTACAGCAGTGCTAAATAATTAACTACACTAGTACTAAGTACACAACTTAGTAGAATCCCTAACCTACCTAAGCTAGTAGTAGGCTAAGGCTGCCCTAGGCTAGCAGGCCTAGCCTGCACACAGACTAACACTAGCCTAGCACAGTGTACGGATCCGTGAAAAATGGAGCCGGTTAAATAATCGCGCCCCCTTCTGCCCGATATTTGTTTAAAACAATATTTATCTTTTTAAAGATTAAAAAAGTGCAGACCTTTTGAACGAAATGTATCGTTTTAAAACTTGTTTTTTTTTTGTCCTGCCTGAATGATATTTATTGTTTTAAGCCCTGCTTTGCTGCCGTTTGGAAAATATCTGCCCGCCGACTTTAATGTTTAATAGCAAAGTCCCCTTAAACACTAAAAACACCAACTTTGCAGGGAATGCTAAGAAAATAATTGTGAGCAAGAGGGAAATTTTTTTTTTCAAAAAGACCTTATAGTTTTTGAGAACATCGATTTTGAATATTCTCCTTCTGACCGTGGGAAAATTAAATGCCCGCCGACTTTAGCGATTAATAGCAAAGCCCCTTTAAATGCCAGAAACTCCAAATGTGTAGGGAATGTTAAGAAGAACAGTGGGAACAAGAAGAAACATTTTTTCAAAAAGACCTTATAGTTTTTGAGAAAATCGATTTAAAATGTTCAAAGAGGAAAAAGTATATATTTAAATCGCGTAATGACATTTCTGCGGGAAACAATTCCCGCCGACTTTAGCAGTTAATAGCAAAGTCCCCTTAAATCCTAGCAACAACAAATTTGCAGGATATGTTAAAAAAGATACTGGGAAACAATATTTAAAAAAAAAATTGAAAAATTGTATTTATTATTTTTTTTTAAATTTAAATTTTTGTGTTATGTTCTGAGTGTGGGAAACTTTTTGAAAAAAATGACGTGGGGACCCCCTCCCGAGCCTCTGTAACCCCTTGTCTCCCATGCACGCTGGGATAGCCAGAATGCGAAGCCCCGGCCAACTGGGGCTTCGAACTCTGAGCTATACCAGCCCGCATGGTTTATGGTATGGGGGGGCTCTGGGGGGGAGGGGCGGCCAAGCCTTCCCCTCCCCCCCGGAGCCCTTGTCCAATCCATGGACAAGGGGCTCTTCCCCACCTCTGGTGCCCCAGGAGGAGGTGGGGGTGACGACTTCCGGGGGAGGGGGTTCATGGTGGCATCTAGTTTTGACAAAAAATAAAATCTTCTATGAACTCATCATACACCTAACGGAATACCTTGGGGTGTCTTTTTTTTCTAAAATGGGGTCACTTGTGGGGTTCCAATACTGCCCTGGCATTTTAGGGTCCCAAAACCGTGAGGAGTAGTCTGGAAACCAAATGCCTCAAAATGACTGTTCAGGGGTATAAGCATCTGCAAATTGTGATGACAGGTGGTCTATGAGGGGGCGTATTTTGTGGAACCGGTCATAAGCAGGGTGGCCTCTTAGATGACAGGTTGTATTGGACCTGATCTGATGGATAGGAGTGCTAGGGGGAAGACAGGAGGTTATTGATGGGTGTCTCAGGGAGTGATTAGAGGGGAAAATAGATGCAATCAATGCACTGGGGAGGTGATCAGAAGGGGGTCTGAGGGGGATCTTAGGGTTTGGCCGAGTGATCAGGAGCCCACACAGGGCAAATGAAGGCCTGATCTGATGGGTAGGTGTGCTAGGGGGTGACAGGTGGTGACAGGAGGTGATTGATGGGTGTCTCAAGGTGTGATTAGAGGGGGGAATAGATGCAAGCAATGCACTGGCAAGGTGATCAGGGCTGGAGTTTGAGAGTGTTCTGAGGGTGTGGGAGGGTGATTGGGTGCCCTAGGGGCAGATAGGGGTCTGATCTGATGGGTAGCAGTGACAGGGGGTGATTGATGGGTGATTGATGGGTCATTAGTGGGTGTTTAGAGGAGAGAACAGATGTAAACAAAGCACTTGGGAGGTGATCTGACAGCGGGTTTGCGGGAGATCTAATGGTGTGGGTGGGTGATCAGATTGCCAGCAAGGGGCAGGTTAGGGGCTGAATGATGGGTGGCAGTGACAGGGGGTGACAAGGGGTGATTGATGGGTGATTGACAGATGATCAGTGGGTTATTACAGGGAAGAACAGATGTAAATAATGCACTGGAGAATTGATAAGGGAGGGTCTGAGGGCAATCTAAGCGTGTGGGCGGTTGATTGGGTGCCCGCAAGGGGCAGATTAGGGTCTAATCTGATGGCTAACAGTGACAGGTGGTGATAGGGGGTGATTGATGGGTGATGTATGGGTAATTTGTGGGTGTTTAGAGGAGAGAACAGATGTAAACAATGCACTTGGGAGGGTATCTGACAGCGGGTTTGCGGGCGATCTGATGGTGTGAGTGGGTGATCAGATTGCCCGCAAGGGGCAGGTTAGGGGCTGAATGATGGGTGGCAGTGACAGGGGGTGATTGATAGGTGATTGACAGGTGATCAGTGGGTTATTACAGAGAAGAACAGATGTAAATAATGCACTGGTGAATTGATAATGGGGGGTCTGAGGGCAATCTGAGCGTGTGGTTGTTGATTGGGTGCCCGCAAGGGGCAGATTAGGGTCTAATCTGATGGGTAACAGTGACAGGTAGTGATAGGGGGTGATTGATGGGTAATTAGTGGGTGTTTAGAGGAGAGAACAGATGTAAACAATGCACTTGGGAGGTGATCTGACAGGTTAGGGGCTGAATGATGGGTGGCAGCGACAGGGGGTGACAGGGGGTGATTGATGGGTGATTGACAGGTGATCAGTGGGTTATTACAGGGAAGAACAGATGTAAATAATGCACTGGCGAATTGATAAGGGATGGGTAATTAGTGGGTGTTTAGAGGAGAGAACAGATGTAAACAATGCACTTGGGAGGTGATCTGACGGCGGGTTTGCGGGCGATCTGATGGTGTGGGTGGGTGATCAGATTGCCCGCAAGGGGCAGGTTAGGGGCTGATTGATGGGTGGCAGTGACAGGGGGTGATTGACGGGTGATTGACAGGTGATTGACAGGTGATCAGTGGGTTATTACAAGGAAGAACAGATGTAAATAATGCACTGGCGAATTGATAAGGGGGGGTCTGAGGGCGGGTGATTGGGTGCCCGCAAGGGGCAGATTAGGGTCTAATCTGATGGGTAACAGTGACAGGTGGTGATAGGGTGTGATTGATGGGTAATTAGTGGGTGTTTAGAGGAGAGAACAGATGTAAACAATGCACTTGGGAGGTGATCTGACAGCGGGTTTGCAGGCGATCTAATGGTGTGGGTGTGTGATCAGATTGCCCGCAAGGGGCAGGTTAGGGGCTGAATGATGGGTGGCAGTGACAGGGGGTGACAGGGGGTGATTGATGGGTGATTGACAGGTGATCAGTGGGTTATTACAGGGAAGAACAGATGTAAATAATGCACTGGAGAATTGATAAGAGGGGGGGGGGTCTGAGGGCAATCTGAGCATGTGGGCGGTTGATTGGGTGCCCGCAAGGGGCAGATTAGGGTCTAATCTGATGGGTAACAGTGACAGGTGGAGATAGGGGGTGATTGATGGGTGATGTATGGGTAATTAGTGGGTGTTTAGAGGAGAGAACAGATGTAAACAATGCACTTGGGAGGTGATCTGACAGCGGGTTTGCGGGCGATCTGATTGTGTGAGTGGGTGATCAGATTGCCCGCAAGGGGCAGGTTAGGGGCTGAATGATGGGTGGCAGTGGCAGGGGGTGACAGGGGGTGATTGATGGGTGATTGACAGGTGATCAGTGGGTTATTACAGGGAAGAACAGATGTAAATAATGCACTGGTGAATTGATAAGGGATGGGTAATTAGTGGGTGTTTAGAGGAGAGAACAGATGTAAACAATGCACTTGGGAGGTGATCTGACAGCAGGTTTGCGGGCGATCTGATGGTGTGGGTGGGTGATCAGATTGCCCGCAAGGGGCAGGTTAGGGGCTGAATGATGGGTGGCAGTGGCAGGGGGTGACAGGGGGTGATTGATGGGTGATTGACAGGTGATCAGTGGGTTATTACAGGGAAGAACAGATGTAAATAATGCACTGGTGAATTGATAAGGGATGGGTAATTAGTGGGTGTTTAGAGGAGAGAACAGATGTAAACAATGCACTTGGGAGGTGATCTGACAGCGGGTTTGCGGGCGATCTGATGGTGTGGGTGGGTGATCAGATTGCCTGCAAGGGGCAGGTTAGGGGCTGATTGATGGGTGGCAGTGACAGGGGGTGATTGATGGGTGATTGACAGGTGATTGACAGGTGATCAGTGGGTTATTACAGGGAAGAACAGATGTAAATAATGCACTGGCGAATTGATAAGGGGGGGTCTGAGGGCGGGTGATTGGGTGCCCGCAAGGGGCAGATTAGGGTCTAATCTGATGGGTAACAGTGACAGGTGGTGATAGGGTGTGATTGATGGGTAATTAGTGGGTGTTTAGAGGAGAGAACAGATGTAAACAATGCACTTGGGAGGTGATCTGACATCGGATCTGCGGGCGATCTGATGGTGTGGGTGGGTGATCAGATTGCCTGCAAGGGGCAGGTTAGGTTCTGATTGATGGGTGGCAGTGACAGGGGGTGATTGATGGGTGATTGACAGGTGATCAGTGGGTTATTACAGGGGGATAGATGCATACAGTACACAGGGGGAGGGGGTCTGGGGAGAATCTGAGGGGTGGGAGGGTGATCAGGAGCCCCCAGGAGGCAGTTAGGGACCTAATTAAAAAATAGCGTTGACAGATAGTGACAGGGAGTGATTGATTGGTGATTGGGGGAGTGATTGGGTGCAAACAGTGGTCTGGGGGGTGGGCGGGGGGGAGGTCTGAGGGGTGCTGTGAGCGATCAGAGGGAAGGGGGGGGCAGGATCAGTGTGTTTGGTGCAGACTAGGGTGGCTGCAGCCTGCCCTGGTGATCCCTCGAACACTGGGACCACTAGGGCAGGAGGTAGCCTGTATAATACACTTTGTATACATTACAAAGTGTATTATACACTTTGTATGCAGCGATCGTGGGGTTAACAACCCGCCGGGGCTTCCGAACAGCTGGCGGGTTGTCGTCACAGGTGGGCAGAGCCTATTGCCGACGGATGCGCGCGCATCACTGCGCGCGATCCCTGGCCCGAAAGAGACCCAGGACCCGACGCCAATGTGCGTTACGTGCTCCTGGGGCTGCCACTTTGTCGCCGTCAATCTACAGTGGGCGGTCGGCAAGTGGTTAAGAAGGGAAACCCAGATGCCTGCCCCACTCCCAGGAGAAATGAGTATAGGGGTGCAAAGTACCCCTTACCCATTTCCACAAAGGGTTAAATGAATTAAAAACGCAACAACGAGAAAAATCCTTTAATGTTCTAAATTAACCAGAAATACTTACCTGTACCTTTAAGAAAAAATTCTTACGCCAATTAGGTCCCACGACAGTATCCTCTATTTTGCGATCTTCAGAAATACTTACCTGTACCTTTAAGAAAAAATTCCCACGCCATTATCCTCGGAAAAGGTCCCGCGCTATAATCTGTTATGTCCCACGACGACAGTATCCTCTGTCTTATGATCTTCAGAAATACTTACCTGTACCTTCTGTTACATCTTGATTGAAGATCTCCGCCGCCCCGACGCCACACACGCCGCCCCCGCCGAACTGGTCTCAGCTATATAGTATAGCTTAGAGCAAAAAGCAGTTTTAAATTTTGGCTCCAATAGTCCCCATTGGTTCCTTAACAGACCAATGGGGATCAGGAGGGTGACAGGTGTGAGAGCGTCAGGAAGGGTAGCGGGAGCCAGCGGTAATGCGTCTGTATATCCTCCTAATCCCCATTGGTCTGTTAAGGAACCAATGGGGACCATTGGAGCCAAAATTTAAAACTGCTTTTTGCTCTAAGCTATACTGTATAGCTGAGAGCAGTTCGGCGGGTGCGGCGTCGGGGTGGCGGAGATCTTCAATCAAAGATGTAACAGAAGGTCGCAAGATAAAGGAGACTGTCGTGGGACCAAATTGGCGTGGGAATTTTTTCTTAAAGGTACAGGTAAGTGTTTCTGATTAATTTAGAACATTAATGGACTTTTCTCATTGTTGCGTTTTTATTTCATTTAACCCCTTATGGAAATGGGTAAAGGGTACTTTGCACCCCTATACTCATTTCTCCTGGGAGAGGGGCAGGCATCTGGGTTCCCCTTCTTAAAGGGGACTCCCAGATGCCACCATGAACTCCCCCCATCCGGGAGTCGTCGCCCCCATCCCCTCCTGGGGCACCGGAGGTGGGGAAGAGCCCCTTGTCCATGGATTGGACAAGGGCTCCGGGGGGGAGGGGAAGGCTTGGCCGCCCCTCCCCCCGGAGCCCCCCCATACCATGGACCATGCAGGCTGGTATAGCTCAGGGTGCGAAGCCCCAGTCGGCCGGGGCTCCGCATTCTGGCTATCCAAGCCTGCATGGGAGACAAGGGGTTACAGAGGCTCGGGAGGGGGGACCCCACGTCATTTTTTTTCAAAACGTTTCCCACACTCAGAACATAACACAAACATTTAAATAAAAAAAAAAAAAAGAAATTTAAATTTTTTTTAAAATATTGTTTCCCAGTATCTTTTTAACATATCCTGTAAATTTGGTGTTGCTAGGATTTAAGGGGACTTTGCTATTAACTGCTAAAGTCGGCTGGAATTGTTTCCGCAGAAATGTCATTACGCGATTTAAATAGATACTTTTTCCTCTTTGAACATTTAAAATCGATTTTCTCAAAGACTATAAGGTCTTTTTGAAAAAATGTTTTTTCTTCTTGTTCCCACTGTTCTTCTTAACATTCCCTACACATTTGGGGTTTCTGGCATTTAAAGGGGCTTTGCCCTTAACCGCTAAAGTCGGCGGGCGTTTAATTTTCCCACGGTCAGAAGGAGAATATTCAAAATCGATTTTCTCAAAAACTATAAGGTCTTTTTGAAAAATTTGTTTTCCTCTTGTTCACAATTATTTTCTTAACATTCCCTGCAAATTTGGTGTTTTTAGTGTTTAAGGGGACTTTGCTATTAAACATTAAAGAGAACCCGAGGTGGCCTTGTATTACGTAAGTGGGGCACAGAGGCTGGTTGGTCACACTAACACCAGCCTCTGTTGCCCCATCGTGTGTGTCAAAGACCCCCCTGCTCGCCGCTATACCCCCGCAGAGCTGGCGACACGCAGCGTGTCGCCAGCACAATGTTTACTCTAGCGCTGTCTGTCAGCGCCGCTCCGCCGCCTCCTCCACATCGCCGCTACCCGCCCTCGTCCCTTCCCTCCCGCTGATTGGAGGGAAGGGACGAGGGCGGGTAGCGGCGATGCGGAGGAGGCGTGGGAGCGGCGCTGACAGACAGCGCTAGAGTAAACATTGTGCTGGCGACGCGCTGCGTGTCGCCAGCACTGCGGGGAGTTTAGCGGCGAGCAGGGGGGTCTTTGACACACACGATGGGGCAACAGAGGCTGGTGTTAGTGTGACCAACCAGCCTCTGTGCCCCACTTACGTAATACAAGGCCACCTCGGGTTCTCTTTAAAGTCAGCGGGCAGATATTTTCCAAACGGCAGCAAAGCAGGGCTTAAAACGATAAATATCATTCAGGCAGGACACAAAAAAAAAGTTTTAAAACGATAAATTTAGTTCAAAAGGTCTGCACTATTTTAACCCTTAAAACAATAAATATTGCTTTAAACAAATATCGGGCAGAAGGGGGCGCCATTATTTAACCGGCGCCATTTTTCACTGGATCCGTACACTGTGCTAGGCTAGTGTTAGTCTGTGTGCAGCCTTAGCCTACTATTAGCTTAGGTAGGTTAGGGATTCTAGTTAGTTGTGTACTTAGTACTAGTGTAGTTAATTATTTAGTACTGCTGTAGTCTGTTAGTTTATTATTAGGAGAATATTCAAAATCGATTTTCTCAAAAACTATAAGGTCTTTTTGAAAACATTTTTTTTCCTCTAGTTCACAATTTTTTTCTTAACATTCCCTGCAAATTTGGTGTCTTTAGCATTTAAAGGGGCTTTGCTATTAATCGCTAAAGTCGGCGGCATTTAATTTTCCCACGGTCAGAAGGAGAATATTCAAAATCGATGTTCTCAAAAACTATAAGGTCTTTTTGAAAAAAAAAATTTCCCTCTTGCTCACAATTATTTTCTTAGCATTCCCTGCAAAGTTGGTGTTTTTAGTGTTTAAGGGGACTTTGCTATTAAACATTAAAGTCGGCGGGCAGATATTTTCCAAGCGGCAGCAAAGCAAGGCTTAAAACGATAAATATGGTTCAGGCAGGACAAAAAAAAAAGCAAGTTTTAAAACGATAAATTTCGTTCAAAAGGTCGGCGCCATTTTTTAACATTTAAAACGATAAATATCGTTTTATAATGCAAGTTAATGGTGTGCCGTTTTTATCTATCGGCGCTGGGCGCCATTTTTAACTGATCCGCAGTATACACTATACACTAGCTGACTACAAACAATCAAATTACTAGCTAACTATATAAGACTACAATAAATGTGTTTAGGAGGTGTTTAGGAAGCAAAACACTAGGTTTAGCAGTGGAATGCACTTGCTCAGACACAGCACAGCACTGGAGAATCTCTCAGTACCAGCACAGTCACACAAGTACGTGGCTCTGCAAGATGGCCGCCGCCTTATATAGAGGAGGGGAGGGCCAGGCTCCCCTCCTCTGATTGGTTGCTAGGGTTGCCAGGTCCTCGGCTGGAGGACTTCTGATTGGCCCAATGACGTCATCCCCGAATCCCGAAGCCGAACCCACCACGCCATCCAGCCGAATTCGAGTGCGCACATTCGGGAACCTTCTCATTCGGATTCGGCATGATTTGAAGGCAAACCTGAAAAATCACCCACATTTTCGGGTAAACTTCGCATTTGAGGTCCTGCGGTATCGGTTGAAAAGGGCGCCCGAGCTGCCTGTATGAAAAGGGCGCAGCCATAGACATCAATGTTATTTCTGGAAATATGGGCTACAAGGTGTAGAAAAGGGCGCCCGAGTTTTGATATAGGCTACAAGCAGGCTCCCCTTTGTAGCCCATATTTTTTCGGCTACAAGGTTTTCGGCTACAGTAGGGCGCCCCTTTGTAGCCCATATTATTGCATTTTTTTTGTAACCTATGTTTTTATATGGGCTACAAGTGCTGGAAGCTGAATTATTTCATTCCCCCACTATCCATGGCGGCCTGGAGGGGGAATAGTAATTAATACATCCCAGAGTTTTTTTGTAGCCGAAGTTTTTATATGGGCTACACCAGGCGCCTTTTTTGTAGCCAAAGTTTTTATATGGGCTACACCAGGCGCCCTTTTTGTAGCCAAAGTTTATATGGGCTACACCAGGCGCCTTTTTTGTAGCCGAAGTTGGTATATATGGGCTCCACCAGGCGCCCTTTTTTACCGGCGCCCTTTTCATATAGACCCGGTCCTGCTGAGCAACCCTGATCCATACCACCCTGATGTGGAAGCTGAAAGGCTACAAAGTAGCAGGGGGTCAGAATGAATTTATGCTGGCCACAAAGCCTGTCACTGTCTGAATGGGAACAGTGCATGATTGACCTTGTGGAACTAGTGGAGAGAGAGGCCACAAGGTACAGCTTCCATCCATCCATCCAACCATACTATCCTGATGTGGTCACTCTCACTCACTGATGAAAGATTACACAGAAGCAGCGGGTCAGGCAAGAACTTATGTTGAGCCCCCACCAAAAAAGTGTCACTGAACAGGAACAGTGCATAATTGACCTTGTGGAACTAGTGGAGAGAGATGCCACAAGGTACAGCTTCCATTCATTCATACTATCCTGATGTGGAAGCTAAAATGCTACTAAGTAGCAGTGGGTCAGAATGAATTTATGTTGGCCACAAAGCCTGTCACTGTCTGAATGGGAACAGCGCATGATTGACCCTGTGGAACTAGTGGAAAGAGATGCCACAAGGTACAGCTTCCATCCATCCATCCATACTATCCTGATGCGTAGTGCAGTTTCTAGGATAAATTTCTCCCAGGGCGAGTGACAAAACATACGCCCCCCCACCAAACAATCACGATACTTTGTGTGATAGTCATAGGGGACCCTAAAGATCCGATACATTGTGGTCGTTATCACTACATCGCCAAATGTCATTTGTGTAAATCACGCACCTGTACTCACATCTCGACACTGCGGAAACGCTTGTCGCTCCAAAAAATTGACAGTTGATGACAAAATTGCAGTAAAAAATGTGTATTGGATATGGGCCTTTACAATTTGTAACTGGCTATACCACCTATACTTGAGGGGGCAGCCAAAACAGAGGTAGAGTTCAGAAATAAAGAAAGCACCTACTAAGCCTACACAGGAGATCACATAGCAGATTGTCAAAGCAGGAATTAAACTAATTCACTATCAGCTTCAAAGCCATGGATCATACACAGAATACTATATAGCAGATAATGCCTGGTACACACCATGCAATTTCCCCTCAGATTGACTGTCCAATCAACAATTTCCGACAGGTCCGATCTGATTTCTGATCATTTTACTCATCGATTTTCCAATCACTTCTATAAAAAAAGATCAGAAAAAATTATCAGAAATCAGATCGTACCTGCCGGCAATTATCGATTCGACTGTCAATCTGACAGGAAATTGCATGGTGTGTACCAGGCATTAGAGTACTACTCAGACCAGGGCAAAGAGGAGTGCCCCCCCTCGTCCCACTGAAAGTGGCCACAACGGGATGAAAAGCAACAGAGGTCAATGAAGCTAGTGGGGGAGGGAGAAAGTCACTTGAGCTAGCGAGGGGTGGGAGGTCAATGGGGCTAGTGGGGGGAAGGAGAAGGTCACTTGGGATAGTGGGGCAAGCAGAAGGTCACTTGAACTTAGGGGGAGAGATGTCACTGGAGTTAGAAGGGTCACATTTAATTTATGCTGGCCACAAAGCCTGTCACTGTCTGAACGGGAACAGCGCATGATTGACCTTGTGGAACTAGTGGAGAGAGATGCCACAAGGTACAGCTTCCATCCATCCATCCATACTATCCTGATGTGGAAGCTGATGAAAGACTAAACAGAACTTGTAGCAGTGGGTCAGAATTAATCTGTTGGCTCCACATAACAAAGCCTGTCACTGAACGGGAACAGCGCATGATTTACCTTGTAGTTGTTAGGAAATACAATGTTACCTCTGCAGTACGAAGCGGCGCAGCCGCCGCTCCCGCGTCTGACGTCACGGCGGATCCCGCCGCATCCTCTCGCTCTTCCCCTTCCGGCAGAACAGGTCTCTCCAGGGTACATCAGGATAGGAGATCGCACGCACGTACCCGGAGACAGGACCTTTATGCATTGAGGAGGCGGGTCAGCTGACCGGCCGGTCAGCTGACAGCCGTGGTCTGACTCTCGCCACTGATTGGTCGGGACAAGCTGGGTGGAACTACTGGTATCATCATCTGTATTTAAGACCCGGGCTGTCAGTGCCTCATTGTCTGCTGTTGCTGAAACTTTGCGGTTAAGCTCTCAGACCTTAGTCAGTTCCCAGTGTGTTTGATCCGGCAGGACCCCGGGGATGCACACATAGCTTAGGATTATTATTATATTATATTTGTAATAGTAATTATTTCATTATATTGCCTTATTGTGTATGAACCTTGCCTGAACTATTGACGATCCTTCTGCCTTCTGATTTTGTACTCTGCCTATCTGACTGCTGCCGACCTCGGCCCGACCTCGACTCTGATATTGCTTTCTGATTCTGTACCTTCACCCATCTGATCGTTACCGACCTCGGCCTGTTCACTGACTACGATATTGCCTGACGTCTCTGTACCGCTACCTGACCGACCCGTTACCGACATTGCCGGTACGACCTCTCTGACATTAGTGATAGTCCCTAACGCCAAGAGCTATCACACAGGAGTACTCCTGTGTTACAGTGAAAAACAGGTGTGATCACACTTTAAATAAAATTCTGACTTCTGTACTGATTGAGCTCATTCTGGTCATCAGATATACCACTGATCATTACATAACAGCAGACCATAAAAATCAATGGAGGCTCAGGTTCAGGCGTTAACTGTAGCTGTTGAGCAGTTAACTGCCACTGTGGCATCACAGCAGGCTCAGTTGAATCTTTTGACTGAGGCTGTAAGCCGCCCACAGAGATCTGCATCATCATCGCCTCCCTCTCTTATCCGTGAACCTAAGATGGCACTTCCTGAGAAATTCTCAGGGCATAAGTCAGATTTTAGAAATTTCAGAAACAGGTGTAAATCATATTTTGAAATGAGGCCCATTGCGTCAGGCTCTTACAGCGGGTAACTCTGATTAAAACCCTGCTAAGCGGAGACTCGCAAACCTGGGCCTATAATTTACCTGAGGGTCATGAGGCTTTAGGGTCTGTTCAGGCTTTCTTTGATGCTATGGCGGTCATATACGATGACCCGGATGTTGCAGCCACGGCAGAAAGAAATTTAAAAAGACTTCGCCAGGGGCATGGTACTGTGGAAGATTATGCCTCGCAATTTAGGAAATGGGCAGTCTCCTCCTGATGGGAACACTGCGCTTTGCTTGACTGTTTTCTCTCAGGGTTATCCGATTCAGTTTCAGACATCATGATCAGTCACCCTGAGCCTAAAACCCTAGATGAAGCGATTGCTTTAGCTGTAAAGATTGATCGCAGGGTACGGTATCATAAAGAGGGCAGATCACGCGGTGCTTCCAGAACAGTCTTTTCCGCCCCTTCGGTCACGACTACTTCGGATAAACCAATGCAGAACGGTCATTCAAAGTTGTCAGAGTCTGAAAAGATCAGAAGGAGGAAAGAGGGCCTTTGTTTGTACTGCGTGGAGAAAGGGCATCTCATTCAGAATTGCAGCAGGAAGGCGGAAAACTTCTCCGCCTAGGTGTAGTTGGAGGTACTACCCTAGGCGAACCTGTTCTACCTCCAAAGATTTTAAAAATATTGTTGCCATGTTCTGTTACGTGGAAGGATCAAGTTTTCTACACTCAGGCCTTCATTGACTCAGGCTCTGCAGCAAACTTTATTGACTCAGGTCTGGCCTCTAAGTGGGAAATTCCCATTCTTCCCATGGAGAGACAGGTAAACGTAACGTCCATAGATGATTCTCCACTGCAGAACAAGCAACCTCTCCCCCAAACTTCTCTTCTCACTTGTCATGTGGGAGTCTTGCATGGAGAGGAATTACAATTTTATGTGTTAAAAATGTCATCTGCCATGATTGTCCTGGGGCTCCCGTGGTTACATCAACATTCACCTCAGATTGACTGGAACACTGGCCAATTGCTGACTTGGTCACCAGCTTGTCAGACCTCTTGTCTAGAAAAAATTACCCTGTGTTCCACTGAGGTTCATGTGGAAGGTGTTCCTCCTCCGTATGTAGCCTATTCTGACGTTTTCTGTCCACAAGCTGCTGATAAGCTTCCCCCTCACAGGGAGTTTGATTGTCCAATTGATTTAAGACCAGGTACCATACCTCCTAGGGGACACTTATACAACCTCTCAGGTCCAGAGCAATTAGCCATGAAGGAATACATCAGGGAGAACCTTGAAAAAGGTTTCATCCGCCCTTCTAAGTCACCAGCAGGGGCAGGTTTTTTCTTTGTCCAAAAGAACGATGGTGGACTACGTCCATGCATTGATTATAGAGCCTTGAACAAGATGACTATTCCTAACCGCTATCCTCTACCTTTGATAGATGATTTGTTTTCTCAAGTCTCTGGGGCGCAAGTGTTCTCCAAACTGGACCTGAGAGGGGTGTACAATTTGATTCGTATTAGGCAGAGGGACGAATGGAAGACTGCTTTCAACACACCCGATGGGCATTACGAGTACCTAGTGATGCCCTTCGGGTTGTGCAATGCCCCGCAGTATTTCAGGAATTCGTGAACAAAATGTTTAGGGATGTTTTGGGACGTTTCGTTGTTGTCTACTTGGATGACATTCTGATTTTTTCCTGCAGTCTCAGGGAACACAGGGAACACGTAAAATTTGTTCTAGAAAAACTCAGAGAAAATCGTCTTTATGCAAAACTAGAAAAATGTTTGTTTGAGGTGTCAGAAGTTGCATTCTTGGGGTACATCATCTCTACGGATGGCCTGTCAATGGACCCCAAGAAAGTTTCCGTGGTGTTGGAGTGGCCGCAACCCGCGGGTTTTAAGGCCCTTCAACGATTTTTAGGTTTTGCAAACTACTATAGGATATTTATTAAGGGGTTTTCCTCTGTGGTTTCACCTCTCACCAATTTGACAAAAAAAGGGGCTGATACCTATAATTCTATAAGTGGTAAGTGTGCCCAGACGGCTGGTGAGTGCGTCCATTTGCATTTTTTGGTCTGCCGTTCTGTAACGATCGGTGTAACACAGAGAGGATCTGACCATTGGTGATCTGCAGTATCACCAAAAATACAGATATATACCCGATCATTGATGATCTGCAGTATCACCGATAATCAGATATATCACTAACCTCTGGACACCTGAGAGATATGAGTGTTTGGTGTAACAGTAATACTTTGAGAACAATACCAGGAGGACAGATACAAGGCAGTAAGGAATACTGCTAGAGTAAGTACCTTTCCGCAGCCTGAGACTCTCCCGCAGGGAGGAGTCAGACTGGGAGAGGGAAGGACCAGAGCGTGAGTGACACTAATAGGAGGATGTCACTGACTGATCTGTGAACTATCTCTCTACTGGGGAGATAGCTCTCAAGGTCGGAAAAGCCAGGTCGGCAACACACGGACATACTAAGTACAAAGACAGGAGGCTGATTTGGTAATCCTAAGGCAAGCAGGGTTTGGCAACAGAGTATCAGATATAGCGAAGTACCAAATCAGTGAACAGAAGAGTGGTCAGGAAAGCAGAAAGTCATAACAGATAATAAACAATGCCTAGTCTTGGGTGTGAGTTCCGTGATCATCAACACCCTGGAACTAGTCTGAAGTATAACAGAATAGTAACACAGATTCCTAATCTGAGGTGTGAGGTCCTTGATCATCAACACCCTAGAACTAGTCTGAGGTATAACAGAATGATAACACAGATTCCTATCTTGGGTGTGAGGTCCTTGATCATCAACACCCTGGAACTAGTCTGAAGTATAACAGAATCATAACACAGATTCCTAATCTTGGGTGTGAGATCCTTGATCATGAACACCCTGGAACTAGTCTGAAGTATAACAGAATGATAACACAGATTCCTAATCTTGGGTGTGAGGTCCTTGATCATCAACACCCTGGAACTAGTCTGAAGTATAACAGAATGATAACACAAATTCCTAATCTTGGGTGTGAGGTCCTTGATCATCAACACCCTGGAACTAGTCTGAAGTATAACAGAAAGATAACACAGATTCTGACAATAAGGTCTGAGTGCTTCCACGTAGTGATCGCAACGGCAGACAACCAGCGAATGACCAGCACCCAGTATATATAGCCCAGTGCTCTCCAGCGCCTCCCCTAAGTACTGGACCAATGGGAACTGGTACAATCGTCAGCTGACCGGCTTAGTCAGCTGACTCCCTTCTGGCTGTCATAAAAGTTCTGCCTCTCAGCGCGCGCGCGTCCTTCTGAACCTGTGTGGACTATCAGTCCCAGCCACACCAGACATGTCTTGCGTACCACCCGCCGCGCTGGCGGCGGAACCAGCCGCACTGCTATCAAGGCATGCGGCGGTTTCTCCGCGTTCAGCCATACTGGCAGATGTAGGCCTTCGTGTGCAAACCGCTGCGTTGGACGCGGAATCCGCCGCCTTGCTCTGAGCGCACGCGCCGGATTTTCTGCGTTTTCTCACAGTACCCCCCCCTCCTGAGGAGTGGACTCCGGACAGCTCCTACCCGGTTTCTCAGGATATAAGGCGTGGAACTCCCTCTTCAATTCATCCGCATGCATGCGGCACTCAGGTACCCATGTTCTTTTCTCAATGCCATAACCCTTCCAGGGAACCAAATACTGTATCGAGTTCTGTACAATACGTGAGTCTAAAATCTTTTCCACTTCATACTCAGGTTGGTCGTCCACCATCACAGGGGGAGGAGGAGTGGAATCTACCTGCACTGCTGGCTTAAGCAGGGATACATGGAATGATCTCACCCCTGCATACTGGCAGGAAGATCAATGGCATAAGTAACATTGTTGATTTTCCTGGTTACAGGGAAAGGACCCACGAATCTGGGTCCTAGCTTGGGTGAAGGCTGTTTTAGGGCCAAATGACGAGTGGACACCCAGTCCAAGTCTCCTGGCCGAAACTTCCATTCTATGGAACGTTTCTTGTCAGCTTGTCCTTTCTGACTCTGAAAAGCCTTCTCTAGATTCTTTTTTACCATTCCCCAAATGTTTTTAAATGACTTTTGCCAAGCCTCCAGAGCTGGAAACAGAGTAGAGGCCACTGGCAATGGGGAGAACCTAGGCAACCTTCCTGTTACCACCTGAAATGGAGAGAATCCAGAAGAAGAGCTTTTCAAATTATTGTGTGCAAATTCTGCAAACGGCAAGAACTTGACCCAATCAGTCTGTGCATCCGCCACATAACACCTTAAAAACTGTTCCAGAGATTGATTAATTCTCTCGGTCTGACCATTGGTCTGTGGGTGGTAGCCGGACGAAAATGAAAGTTCCATGCCCAACTGGTGACAGAATGCCCTCCAAAATTTGGAAACAAATTGGACTCCCCGATCAGACACTATATTTTCTGGAATACCATGTGGCCGGAAGATATGCAGGATGAAAAGATCGGCCAACTCCTGGGCCGAGGGGAGTCCTTTCAGGGGCACGAAATGGGCCATTTTACTGAATCTGTCGACTACCACCCAAATGACCGATATGCCCTCAGACTTCGGGAGTTCACCCAAAAAATCCATGGACTAATGGGTCCAGGGTTCACTCGGGGTGGGTAAAGGCTGCAATGTTCCCACAGGCGCCTGGCGGGAGGGTTTACTTCTTGTACATACCGCACATTCTCTCACATAATCCTTGCAGTCAGTTGCCAATGAAGGCCACCATGCACACCTAGCAAAAAGATCCTGTGTTCTGGTGGCACCAGGATGTCCAGCATTTTTGTGGGAGTGAAACATCTGCAAAATTTGGAGGCGGAATGACAATTGTACAAACATGACCCCTTCAGGCTTTCCCTCAGGGACATCCTGTTGGAAAGGACTTAAAGTTTCAGTCCAGTTCCTCCAGGTCTCAGTGGCTGCCAACACCACTTTCTGTGGGAGAATAGTCTCTGGGTCTGAGGGCTGTGCTGTCTCTGGCTCAAAACATCTGGATAAAGCGTCCGCTTTAACGTTTTTACTACCCGGGGTATACGTGATTATAAATCTGAATCTCGGGAAAAATAGTGACCACCGAGCCTGTCGGGGACTCAATCTCTTAGCCCCCTCGATGTATTCCAAATTTTTGTGATCAGTGTAAACTGTAATCGTATGTTCTGCTCCCTCTAGCCAATGACGCCATTCTTCAAAGGCCAATTTAATGGCTAGGAGCTCCCTGTTGCCTATATCATAGTTTTTTTCTGCGGGTGAAAATCTATGAGAGAAATAGGCACACGGGTGTAACCTTCCCTGCAACCCAGAACGCTGAGACAGCACAGCCCCTTCCCCAACCTCTGAGGCATCTACCTCCACAATAAAGAGTTAGGAGATGTCAACGTGTCTTAAAATGGGTGCAGTACAAAACAATTCCTTCAGGGTGGAGAAAGCAGCAAGAGCTTCGGAGGACCAATGGTTAGTATCTGCCCCTTTCTTTGTGAGACTGGTAAGGGGTGCGATGACTGTGGAGTACCCCTTTATGAACCTTCCATAGTAGTTAGCGAACCCTAAGAATCTGACGAGAGCCTTCAGACCCACGGGCTGAGGCCACTCCAGAACAGCAGAGACCTTGGCAGGGTCCATAGAAAGGCCCGAGGTAGAAATAATGTACCTCAGAAAAGTGACAGATGTTACCTCAAAAATGCATTTCTCCAATTTGGCATATAACATGTTTTGTCTTAGCTTGTGCAACACAAACCTGACATGATCCCTATGCTCTGAGAGGTTGGCTGAGAAGATTAGTATATCATCCAAATATACCAGGACAAATTTGCCTAAAACCTTTCTGAACACCTCATTAATGAGTTCCTGAAAGACGGCCGGGGCGTTACACAACCCGAAGGGCATCACCAGGTACTCGTAGTGCCCATCGGGTGTGTTAAAGGCCATTCCGTTCATCGCCCTCTCTGATCCGTACCAGGTTGTATGCACCCCGCAAATCCAATTTTGAGAAAATCTTAGCATTGGTGACCTGAGTAAATAAATCGTCTATCAAAGGCAATGGATAGCGATTTTTTACTGTGATTTTATTCAGGCCCCGATAATCAATGCACGGCCGAAGGCCTCCGTCTTTTTTCTTTACAAAAAAGAAACCTGCGCCAGCAGGCGGCCGGGAAGGGCGAATGAACCCTTTAGCTAAATTTTCACGGATGTATTCCTGCATGGCCAACTTTTCGGGCCCAGATAAATTGTAGAGATGACCTCTAGGGGGCATACAACCAGACCGGAGATCAATAGGACAATCAAAAGGGCGGTGTGGAGGAAGTTTATCAGCCGATTTAGGACAAAACACATCTGCATACTCAGAATAATGATCTGGCAATCCTTCCACATGAATCTTGGTCTCACCTAAGGTTACCTTCGCTAAACAATGATGAAAACACTGGGGAGACCAGCTCGTTAGCTGACCAGTAGCCCAGTTAATCTGAGGTGAGTGAGGTTGTAACCAAGGCATGCCAAGAATGATCGTGGAGGTTGTCATACATAACACACAAAAAAAACAAATCTTCCCTATGCAACACCCCGATAGCGACCCCCACTTCTGGAGTCTGTGACAGAGGACTGTTACCCTGCAGAGGGGAATAATCTACTGCAGTAACCTGTATCTGTGGTTCTACCGGGGTGACCGGAATACCCAATTTTTTTGCAAATTCAAAATCCATAAAATTAGCCGCTGAGCCTGAGTCAATGAAGGCTTCAGTGACTTCAGACGTATCTTCCCATGAAATAGTACAGGGAAGAAGCAAACGTTCATCATCTAGGGGTAAGAATTGCTTGCCTAGGGTATCACCCCCAACTACACCTAGGCAGTAGCTTTTCCCGACTTCTTAGGGCAATTCTGTACTCTATGACCCCCCTCTGCACAATAAAGACAGAGACGCTCCACTTGAGACAACTTTGACCGACCAATCTGCATTGGCTCTGGTGGAGGTGAAGCGGGTGGAAGTGGAGTCACTGGGGGAGCAGCGTGGGACACCATTCTTACATGGTTTTTACCCCGGGTCTGTCTCTGATATCGCAGCCGGCGATCTATCCAGATGGCCGATGAAATGGCTTCATCGATGGACTTAGGTTCCGGCTGACTTAACATAAGATCGGAGACCTCGTCTGACAACCCTGATAAAAAACAATCTAAAAGGACAAATTATTATTATTATTATTATTATTATTTATTGTATTTATAAAGCGCCAACATATTACGCAGCGCTGGACAATAAATATATACAATGATACAAGGATGACATACATAGGGTTATACACATAGAACAAAGTTATACATACAAATTGTACAAAATACATGATCATGCAATATGGGCTGGTTAGGTAGGCCCAGTAATACAAGTACAGGCTGTCATAGGACAGGAGCACATGATCCTGTAGATTACACTAGGGAGTGGAGGACCCTGCCAGAGGCTTACAATCTAAAGGGAGGGGTGGAAACACTAGGGGGGGCTGTTAAATATTCCTTAGAGAGTTACTGTGTGGTAGGAGGTGGGTAGGCCATCATAAAGAGGTGGGTTTTGAGGGCTTGCTTGAATGTGTTGAAAGAGGGAGCAAGTCTGATGGGTGGTGGAAGGGCATTCCAGAGGGTGGGGGCAGCTCTTGAGAAATCCTGGAGGCGGGCATGGGAGTGTGAAATGCGCGGGGTGGTGAGGCGAAGGTCGTTGGAGGAACGGAGGGGGCGACCTGGTGTATACTTGTGAACAAGCTGCGAGATGTAGGTAGGGCATGTTTTGTGCACAGATTTATACGCCAGGCATAGAATCTTGAAACTTATCCTGAGACGGACAGGGAGCCAGTGCAGGGATTCACAAAGGGGAGATGTGGATGCAGAGCGGTGCGAAGAATGGATGAGTCTTGCAGCCGCGTTCATCACTGATTGAAGGGGGGCAGTACGTTTCAGGGGGAGGCCAGAAAGGAGTGAGTTACAGTAATCAAGGCGGGAGATGATGAGGGCATGGATGAGCAGTTTGGTCGTGTCCGGGGTTAAGAATGGGCGGATCTTGGAGATATTACGGAGGTGGAAATTGCAGGCTCTTGTGATGTTTTGGATGTGTGGGATGAAGGAGAGGTCAGAGTCCAAGGTGACACCCAGGCAGCGGGCCTGGGAGGTAGGGAGAATGGTTGTGTTGTCGATTGTGAGGTGGAAACCTGGGATGGGTGCAGCAGCATGGGGTGGAAGGATCAGGAGCTCAGTTTTGTCTAGGTTAAGCTTTAGGAACCTAGCTGACATCCAGGAGGAAATTGCTGAGAGACACGAGGAGACCTTGTTTATGGTGGTGGCTGAGAGATCGGGGGTATGGAGGTAAATCTGAGTGTCATCTGCATAAAGGTGGTAATTGAAGCCCAGGGAGGAGATAAGCTTGCCAATTGAGGAAGTGTATATGGAGAAAAGAAGGGGGCCTAGAACAGAGCCCTGGGGGACCCCAACTGAAAGGGGGGCAGGAGTTGAGGAGGAGCCATTGAAGGAAGTGGTGAAGGAGCGATTGGATAGGTAGGAGGAGATCCAGGCCAAGGCAAGCCCATGGATGCCCATGGACTGTAGTGATTGGAGGAGGAGGGAGTGGTCAACAGTGTCAAATGCTGCAGAGAGGTCAAGGAGGAGCAGGATGGAATAACTGCCTTTGGCCTTGGCAAGGGTAAGGTCGTTGACCACCTTGGCGAGGGCTGTTTCAGTTGAGTGCGCAGGTCGGAATCCAGACTGTAGGGGGTCAAGTAGGGCATTGGTGTTGATGTATTGGGTAATGCGCTGGTGGACTAGGCCAGGTGGGACAAATGTGTCCCACCTGGCCGATACTGACCATCTCCTAAATTCAGCAGCAAAATCTTCAACCGGACTCTTGCCTTGACGTAAACGTTTGAGCTTCCGCTCAGAAGTCGAGGCAATGTCTGGATCGTCATAAATTATAGCCATAGCTTTAAAAAATTCCTCTACAGAGGTTAGGGCCTGGTGACTGGTGGGAAGGCTATACGCCCAGGTCTGAGAATCGCCAGATAACAAAGTTTTAATAAAGGTAACCCTTTGGGCCACAGTTCCTGAAGAATTAGGTCTTAACGCAAAGTTTGATAACACTCTACTTCAAAAATTTTGGAAGTCAGATCTGTGATGAGAAAATTTTTCAGGTACAGGCATACATATGTCTGTGCTAAGAGGAGATCGCACATTCTTCACTGCCATCTTGAGGGTTTGTAAAGATCCAGACAAAGCGTCCATTACCGTCTGGTGACTGCCCAGCACTATATTGATGTTTTCCACAGAAGTGGTAAGTGTGCCCAGACGGCTGGTGAGTGCGTCCATTTGCATTTTTTGGTCTGCCGTTCTGTAACGATCGGTGTAACACAGAGAGGATCTGACCATTGGTGATCTGCAGTATCACCAAAAATACAGATATATACTCGATCATTGATGATCTGCAGTATCACCGATAATCAGATATATCACTAACCTCTGGACACCTGAGAGATATGAGTGTTTGGTGTAACAATAATACTTTGAGAACAATACCAGGAGGACAGGTACAAGGCAGTAAGGAATACTGCTAGAGTAAGTACCTTTCCGCAGCCTGAGACTCTCCCGCAGGGAGGAGTCAGACTGGGAGAGGGAAGGACCAGAGCGTGAGTGACACTAATAGGAGGATGTTACTGACTGATCTGTGAACTATCTCTCTACTGGGGAGATAGCTCTCAAGGTCAGACAAGCCAGGTCGGCAACACACGGACATACAAAGTACAAAGACAGGAGGCTGATTTGGTAATCCTAAGGCAAGCAGGGTTTGACAACAGAGTATCAGATATAGCGAAGTACCAAATCAGTGAACAGAAGAGTGGTCAGGAAAGCAGAAAGTCATAACAGATAATAAACAATGCCTAGTCTTGGGTGTGAGCTCCGTGATCATCAACACCCTGGAACTAGTCTGAGGTATAACAGAATGATAACACAGATTCCTATCTTGGGTGTGAGGTCCTTGATCATCAACACCCTGGAACTAGTCTGAAGTATAAAAGAATGATAACACAGATTCCTAATCTTGGGTGTGAGGTCCTTGATCATCAACACCCTGGAACTAGTCTGAAGTATAAAAGAATGATAACACAGATTCCTAATCTTGGGTGTGAGGTCCTTGATCATCAACACCCTGGAACTAGTCTGAAGTATAACAGAATGATAACACAGATTCCTAATCTTGGGTGTGAGGTCCTTGATCATCAACACCCTGGAACTAGTCTGAAGTATAACAGAATGATAACACAGATTCCTAATCTTGGGTGTGAGGTCCTTGATCATCAACACCCTGGAACTAGTCTGAAGTATAACAGAAAGATAACACAGATTCTGACAATAAGGTCTGAGTGCTTCCACGTAGTGATCGCAATGGCAAACAACCAGCGAATGACCAGCACCCAGTATATATAGCCCAGCGCTCTCCAGCATCTCCCCTAAGTGCTGGACCAATGGGAACTGGTACAATCGTCAGCTGACAGGCTTAGTCAGCTGACTCCCTTCTGGCTGTCATAAAAGTTCTGCCTCTCAGCGCGCGCGCGCGACCTTCTGAACCTGTGTGGACTATCAGTCCCAGCCACACCAGACATGTCTTGCGTACCACCCGCCGCGCTGGCCGTGGAACCAGCCGCACCGCTATCAAGGCATGCGGCAGTTTCTCCGCGTTCAGCCATACTGGCAGATGTAGGCCTACGCGTGCAAACCGCCGCGTTGGACGCGGAATCCGCCGCCTTGCTCTGAGCGCACGCAGCGGCTTTTCTGCGTTTTCTCACACTGAGGAAGTGTAAGGATCGGTGTCAGCACACAGAGAGAATCTGATAATTGGTGATCTGCAGTATCGCCAATAATACAGATGTCACCTGATTATTGATGATCTGCAGAATCACCAATAATACAAGTGCGACTAACCTCCGGACACCTAACACAGTAAAAACAATAACGACAGCAATAATTCACAAGATCGTGGAAATATCCACCACACAGCAATTCCTCAGAGGTGTGGTTACCTCTGAATGGGAACCCCGTGTGTGAGATCCTCAAACCTGGCAAAGAGAGGAATCTCGGCCCCTGGCAGTAATTGTCTGCTAGGGCAGGCGTCTCGGAGAGGCAAGCCTCAGAGATAACCCTACAGTGGGAGACGTTCCACTGAAGGGAGAAAGGTCAGACTAGCAAAGGTTCGGCAACAGAGAAGGCGGCAGCATTACAGAAACAGAAGGCTGATTCAGAGTCGGTAAACAGGCAGGGTCGGCAACTTGAATCAGATAGGCAGAAGTACAAGAGCGATTAGAGTAAAGAGAAGTCAGGGATAGCCAGAGTCAAAACACAAGTAAATATACAAATACAATCCTAATCTAAGGTGTGACGTCTTTGGTATCAACACCTGGGAAACTGGACTAAGGTCTGAGCGCTAACACAATATGTATTCACGACAGCAGACAAGGAGCAACTGACATCCAGCTCCTTATATGCTGAGAGTCACTCAGCCAGCCCGCCCAGAAGCCCAGGCAATCCGGAGACCTCCTACGTAGGTGGTAAAAGTCCTGCTGCCTCGCACACGCACGCATGACCCTCTGCCTCTGAGTACCAGAGAGGCCAGGCCCCAGGTCAGCGCACGAACGCGCACTGAAGTCCGCCGGCTGGATTGCGGGACCCGCCGCCATATCGCCAGCCGCGGCGGCGGTGTCCCCCCTGCTCTGTGCCAGCGGCTCCGCATGTGTGGCGGAAACCGCCGGCTGGAAAGCGGAGACCGCTGCCATGCTGCCCAGCGCGGCGGTGGTGTCTCCGCTAATGCTCACAGGAAGCCTGTAAGGCTTTTACACAACTCAAGACACTTTTCTGTACTGCTACCATTTTACATCATGTGGATGTTACTCGTCCGTTCATTGTGGAAGTGGATGCCTCCGAGGTAGGAGTGGGGCTGCACTGTTGCAATATTCTGGAACTCAGGGACGGTTGCATCCATGTGCGTTCTTTTCCTTCAAGTTTTCACCAGCGGAAAAGAATTATGACATCGGTAACAGGGAACTTTTGGCCATAAAGATGGCATTTGAAGAGTGGTGACATTGGCTGGAGGGGGTGGAGCATGTGATTACAGTGTATACAGATCACAAGAATCTGGAATATATTGAAGGTGCAAAGAGGCTCAACCCGAGACAAGCTCGGTGGGCACTCTCTCGAATCCGATTTCTTTCTCTCGAATCCGATTCATAATCACGTACAAGCCTGGTAATAAGAACATAAAGGCCGCTGCATTGTCCCGTTGTTTTGAACCTGAGACAGTCCAGCCCTCACTCCCTGTTAGTATTTTGCTGCAGCACACAGTGGTAGCAGTTACGGAGCCCACGGAGGATCTGACAGTCACTCTGCAGCCATTTCAGATTGACACTCCAGAGGGAAAGCTAGATGGGGTACTGTTTGCCCTGTTACATTTGCGTTTACAAGTGTTACAGATGTTTCATAATCATAAAAATGCTGGGCATCCGGAGATAAGCAGAACGGAGGAACTTTTGTCCCGCAGTGTGTGGTGGCCATCTCTGAAAAGTGATTGCAGAGAATTCGTGGTCTCCTGTACAGTCTGTGCCCGCAGCAAGCCATCCAGACAGGCTCCTGCAGGAACACTGCAACCGTTGCCTACACCCACAGAACCATGAACCCACATATCCATGGATTTTGTGGGAGAGCTCCCTGTTTCTGAGGGGAATACTGTGATTTGGGTGGTCGTAGATCATTTTGATAAATGGTCCATTTTGTCCCCTTGAAAAAACTTCCCTCGGCTCAGGAATTAGCGGACCTCTTCATTACTCACATCTTCCGCTTACATGGGATACCAGTCAATATAGTCTCAGATAGAGGAGTACAATTTGTATCTAGGTTTTGGCGGGCATTCTGTCACCATCTGGGCCTGACCCTGTCTTTCTCCTCAGGGTATCGCCCCCAGACTAATGGTCAGACTGAGAGGATGAATCAGTCACCAGAACAATTTCTTCATTGCTATGTGGCTGATTTGCAACATGAGTGGGTAAAGTTTCTTTCCTTTGTGGCGTTTGCCCACAACAATCTCCAGGCTTTTCTCCATTCCAAGTGGTTACAGGGAAGAAATTTTGCCCATTACCAATGGCTAATTCTCTCTTTCCGGCATTGGAAGGCAGGCAGAACTCGTGTAAGAGAATTTGGTCGTTGGTAAAAGTCAATCTGGAGAAAGCATTTAATGTGCAAAAGAAGCAGGCAGTTAAAAAGCGTTCACCTGAGTGGGATTTTACCCCTGGAGATATGGTATGGGTCTCCACGCGCCACATAGCTTTGAGGCAGCCTTCAGCCAAGTTGGGCCCAAAATATATCTGTCCATACCCCATTACAGAAAAGATTAATGAGGTGGCTTACAGGGTTGCTCTCCCAGCTACCATGAGAGGTGTAAAATCTGTCCATGTGTCTTTGCTTAAACCGGCTGTGTATGCGGATTCCTCTCCCCCCCCCCCCCCCCCCCAGTGTTTGTTGATGGAGAGCCAGAATATTAAGTGGAGATTTTGGATTCTCGTAGGGTGAGGAACTCTATACAGTATTTGGTCCACTGGAAAGGGTATGGTCCTGAGGAGAGGTCATGGGTTCCAGCTCATTATCTTCATACTGAGGAGTTAAAACAGCAGTTTCACTTATCGCATCATGAAAGCGCTTCGGGGCGTGTCCGGAGGCCACGTCTCGAGGGGGGATAATGTTAGGAAATACAATGTTACTTCTGCAGCAGGGAGCGGCGCGGCCGCCGCTCCCGCGTCTGCCATCACGGCTTATCCCGCCACGTCCTCTCGCTCTTCCCCTTCTGGCAGAACAGGTCTCTCCAGGGTACATCAGTATAGGAGAGCGCACGCGCGTACCCGGAGACAGGACCTTTATGCATTGAGGAGGCAGGTCAGCTGACGGGCCTGTCAGCTGACAGCAGTGGTCTGACTCTCGCCACTGATTGGTCGGGACAAGCTGGGCGAAACTACTGGTATCATCATCTGTATTTAAGACCCGGGCTGTCAGTGCCTCATTGTCTGCTGTTGCTGAAACTTTGCGGTTAAGCTCTCAGACCTTAGTCAGTTCCCAGTGTGTTTGATCCGGCAGGACCCCGGGGATGCACACATAGCTTAGGATTATTATTATATTATATTTGTAATAGTAATTATTTCATTATATTGACTTATTGTGTATGAACCTTGCCTGAACTATTGACAATCCTTCTGCCTTCTGATTTTGTACTCTGCCTATCTGACTGCTGCCGACCTCGGCCCGACCTCGACTCTGATATTGCTTTCTGATTCTGTACCTTCACCCATCTGATCGTTACCGACCTCGGCCTGTTCACTGACTACGATATTGCCTGACTTCTCTGTACCGCTACCTGACCGACCCGTTACCGACATTGCCTGTACGACCTCTCTGACATTAGTGATAGTCCCTAACACCAAGGGCTATCACATAAAAGTACTCCTGTGTTACAGTGAAAAACACGTGTGATCATACTTAAGAACAGGGCTCACTCTGCAGTATCTGTGCTGCGTGGGATCTCCAGCCCGCAGCACAGATCATGATTACAGCAGGGCGATCTGACTTCTCCCCTTTTTTCCCCACTAGGGGGATGACCTGCTGGGGGGGTCTGATCGCCGCCTCTCCATGTGGCCGAGCGGGGGGAGCTCCTCAAAGCCCCCCTCCGCAGCGATTTCCGCCCTCTCTGCCCTTCCCTCACGCTCTCTTCCCCTATGGGCTGCACAGGACGGATATCCATCCTGCGCCGGATAGGATAGGCTTCAGCCTATCAAATGACGGTGATCCCCGGCCAATCAGAGGCCGGGGATCGCCGATCTCTGTCACGGCACTGCTGTGCAGCAGCGCCGTATTGATGTAAACAGCGGGGATTTCTTCCCCGCGTGTTTACATTACGCGTGCGAGCCGCGATCGGCGGCTCGCACACTGCTCTCGGAGACACCCTCCGTGAAGTGGCATGGAAAGGCGTTTCCATGCAAAACCACAAACTACCAGCCGCCGCCTATCGGCATTAGCTGGTCGTTAAGTGGTTAAATAAAATACTGACTACTGTACTGATTGAGCTCATTCTGGTCATCAGATATACCACTAATCATTACAGTAGTACTTCTGGACAGCCATCACTACACAAATATTGCCACAGAGAGGACTGACATTTTATGTACTGGGAGTGTCAAATAATGACAACCCTTTGCGGCTGTTTGCGGTGGTGCGTTACACAGTGAGTTTGGTCTGTCAGTGTCAAGCAGTACTCTACTTACACTACCTGATCGATGTATAGACACGCAAGATGTTTTAAAGCACTTTATGCCTCCAATTTAGGAATGCAATGTGGTTTCTGCCCTTTAGGGATTATAACCCTACTCTGCGTCAAATACGTATTTTTCCCAGGGACTTTTGGCATGTATCCCACTCCAGCATGCCCCACATCCAGGTGTTAGACCCCTTGAAACAACTTTTCCATCACTTTTGTGGCCAGAAACAGTCTTTGTAGGTTTTAAAATTCGCCTGCCTATTGAAGTCTATGGCGGTTCACCCAGTTCGGGCGAACTCAGACTTTTGCGGAACTTCTCGTCCATGGCCCGCAAACCCAAAATCTGAGGTTTAAGCCATCTCTATTCTCCATTACTTCTATTATTAAATCCCGTGATCATAATCTTAAAGTGCTAGTGCATCATTGCAGAAGTGTTCTATGCAAATTACATACAAAACTATCCAATTAGTGGCCAAAATATAAAACCCATGTTTTTGTATACAAAATTACAAAACCTATATTTTTACATACATACCCCATTGTTTTATATCTTATTACACAATAACGTTTTTGCATACAAAATAACAAAACCCATATTTTTACACACATTCCCCATTGTTTTATATCTTGTGTGTTCCTAAAGCCCCGTCTACACGAAGCGATGTTCTTATCAATCGAGCCGCTGATGCGGCTCGATTGATAAGATCCGACAGGTCAGATCTTGCCACCGCCGATTCCCTGCTCATTCCCCACGAGGGAACAATGGCAGGGAATTGAGCGGAAGATAAGCGACACCGGGACAAGGGCGGATCGAATCTGGCGCACGTGCGGCGAGCGAGGACGCGGGGGATGCGGAAGAGGCGATCCGGCGGCTAAACGAGCCGCCGGATCGCCTCGTGTAGACGGGGCTTAAGAGAGATGGGACTATATGCAATTCACTTTTTCACCTGAGTTTTCTCCCAGGTGATATTTACAAACTTGTTAATAAAGTGCCTTTTAAATTACCAGCCCGCATAAAAAATACACAAAATAATTTTGATAGCACTTAACCTTCTTTGTGGTACTTTTTCCATTGGAAAGTGCTGAAAAGTTAATCTATAAAAGATGAAAAATTATCTCCTTGGTGAAATAGTGAATTGCATATGGCCCATGGCCTGAACTGTTCACCTGACAAATAGTTCACGCGAAGAATGGGTGTTCGTGCCCACCCCATCAGGGGAAAACATGGCATGCTCGACCTGCCCCCTATACATTATCATGGAGCCAAACTTTAACCCTCACCCTAGAGTCAGCAGACATATGGCAGGCAATCACACACCCCCTCTAAAAACTCCAGCACAGTAGCTATTTTACAGTCTGCCTGTGTGCTGTTTGAGTGATAGCAGTGAGAGAGCTATTCTGCAGATAGGGAAAGCGTATAGTTAAGCCTCTGTTCTATGTCTCACCATTGACTTTCTTGCTGTTAATACAGCATGCTGAGGCTGAGAACCCAAAGAGCCCTTCTCAGGGCTGGTACTGGTACATAGGTTTTGTTAGTACAGCGTCTTGAGCACCCGAAAAGCCCTTCTGGTACTGATACATACGTTTTCTTATTATTGTGCTATCGCAATTCTGTGTGTCTCACTGTCCACAGTGCACTGATGTAGGTATGCACTGTGCACACTGCTGCTATTGGTACAGTGGCTTGCACAATATACCCCATCATTGCAGTATCACCGATAATCCGATATACCAGCTAACCTCTGTTCACCTGAGTAGAGTGTAGTGTTTGGTGTAACAGTAACACTTAGAGGACTAGGCCTCAGCACAGTAAGGAGTACTGCACGGATTCCTTCCGAAGACCTGAACTCTCCAAGACGGGAGGAGTCAGGCTGAGAGTGGGAAGGATAGTCTGAAAGTGACACTCTGGAGGAAGTGTCACTAACAAGACGGGGAACCGCCTTCATTAGTAAGGTTGGTTCTCGAGGTCGGACAAGCCAGGTCGTAAACACATGGACAGATAAAGTACAGATTCAGAAGGCAGAGGCGGAGTCCAAGGTACAGGCAGGGTTCGGCAACAGGGTATCAGATATATCGAGGTACAAGATCAGGATGCAGAAGCAGAATCAAAGAGCGAGCCGGGGTTCGGCAACAGAGTATCAGAAAGGCAGGGTACAAGATCAGAGTTCAGGAGGATAGTCAGGTAGGCAAAGGGTCATAACAGAAAATCACAATCAAACTAGTACTTTAGCTATCAACAGAATCTAGCTAAGTGAAGGATTACAGCTCCAGCTGGTCCCGGCACACTTAAGGATCTGACTAAGGGTCTGAGTACTCCCACGTTGTGTTCGCAATGCCAGACAACCAGCAACTGAATATCCTGCAGTATATATACACATAAAGCTGCCCAGCACCTCCCTAAGTGCTGGACCAATGAAAAGTGAAGCCAGCGTCAGCTGACCAGCCTGGTCAGCTGACTCACTTCTGGCTGTCATATAATCCCTGCCTGAGTGCGCGCGCGCGCGTCACTCTAAACCTGGCGGGACTATGTGTCCCAGCCACACCAGCACCGCTCTGCGGTGCATCTGCAATGGGGCCATGCGCACTTACCGCCGCGTCCAATGCGGCGGTTTTTCCGCGCTCCGCCATGCCCTGCACGGGGACAGCCGCCTCAGACTGAGTGGAGACGGCTGCCTCCCCGTGCTCTGCCACGCCGTGCGCGGAAAGAGCCGCCTCCCATTGACTTATGGCGGCGGCTCTTCCGTGTTTCTTAACAGTACCCCCCCTGAGGAGTGGACTCCGGACAGCTCCTTCCAGGCTTTTCCGGATGCAAGGCATGAAACTCCTTCCTTAATTCGTCCGCATGCATGCGACTCCCCGGTACCCATTGTCTCTCCTCAATGCCATACCCTTTCCAATGCACCAGATATTGTACTGAGTTTTGTACAATGCGTGAATCTAATATCCTTTCCACCTCGTACCCAGGTTAGTCATCTATCATCACAGGAGGAGGAGGAGTAGGGCCCACATGAACTGCCGGTTTGAGCAGGGACACGTGAAATGATCTCACCCCACGCATGCTGGCGGGAAGATCAACGGCATAAGTAACGTTGTTGATTTTTTTTGTCACAGAAAATGGACCCACAAACCTGGGGCCCAGTTTGGCAGATGGCTGTTTCAGGGTCAAGTGACGTGTGGACACCCAGACCAAATCCCCTGGCCGAAACCTCCACTCCAAGGAACGTTTCTTGTCCGCTTGACCCTTTTGACTTTGAAATGCCTTCTGCAAATTCTCTTTAACCATTCCCCAATTGTCCCTGAGTGACCTCTGCCAATCCTCCAGTGCTGGAAACGGAGTAGAGGCCACTGGCAATGGGGAGAACTTAGGCAACCTCCCGTTTACTATCTGGAATGGAGAGAACCCCGAGGAGGAACTTTTCAAGTTATTGTGTGCAAACTCCGCGAAAGGCAAGAACTTGACCCAATCGTTCTGTGCCTCAGCAACATAACACCTCAAAAATTGTTCCAAAGCCTGATTGACCCTCTCCGTTTGCCCATTGGTCTGTGGGTGGTAGCCTGACGAGAATGACAGCTCCATGCCCATTTGATGACAAAATGCCCTCCAAAATCCGGACACAAATTGGACTCCCCTATCTGACACAATGTTTTCCGGAATGCCATGCAACCGGAAGACGTGAACGATGAACAATTCGGCCAGTTCCTGAGCCAAGGGGAGTCCTTTCAGGGGCACAAAATGGGCCATTTTGCTAAAGCGGTCGACTACCACCCAAATGCCCGACATGCCTTCAGACCTGGGCAGTTCCCCTACAAAATCCATGGACAGATGGGTCCATGGCTCGCTCGGGGTGGGCAAAGGCTGTAACCTTCCCACAGGTGCCAGCCGGGAGGGTTTACTTTTAGCACATACCGCACGTTCCCTGACAAATTTCTTGCAGTCTGTGGCCAAGGAAGGCCACCAAGCACACCTGGCAATCAGATCCTGCGTTCTGGCAGCACCAGGGTGACCCGCATTCTTATGGCCGTGAAACATTTGTAAAGCCTGTAGACGAAAAGGCAGTGGGATAAACAAAACCCCTTCAGGTTTTCCCTCAGGGACATCCTGCTGAAAGGGACCCAGAACCTTTGTCCAATCCTCCCAGGTCTCTGTGGCTGCTAACACTAACCTCTGCGGGATGATGGACTCAGGAGCGAGGGGCTGTGCTGTCTCTAATTCGAAACATCTGGACAGGGCATCTGCCTTGATGTTTTTGCTGCCGGGGGTGTACGTGATAATGAATCTGAACCTCGTAAAAAATAAAGACCAACGGGCCTGACGGGGACTCAGTCTCTTAGCCCCCTCGATGTATTCCAAATTCTTGTGATCAGTGTAAACCATGATCGTATGTTCTGCCCCTTCTAACCAATGGCGCCATTCTTCAAATGCCAATTTAATGGCCAGAAGTTCCCGGTTGCCTATGTCGTAGTTTTTCTCTGCCGGTGAAAACCTACAGGAAAAATAAGCGCATGGGTGTAATCTGCCCTGCAACCCTGACCGCTGAGACAGCACCACCCCCACCCCAACCTCCGAGGCGTCAACCTCCACAATAAGGGGAAAGGACGTGTCTACATGTCTCAAAATAGGCGCTGAGCAAAACAATTTTTTCAAGTGAGAAAAGGCTGCCACAGCCTCAGGGGATCAGTGGTTGGTATCTGCCCCCTTTTTTGTGAGACTGGTAAGGGGGGCAATTATCGTGGAGTACCCCTTTATGAACCTCCTATAGTAGTTCGAAAAACCCAAAAATCTCTGCAGGGGCTTCAACCCTACTGGCTGTGGCCATTCCAGAACAGCTGTGACCTTGGCAGGATCCATTGACAGGCCTGAGGTGGAAATCACATACCCTAAAAACGTGACAGTGGTCACCTCGAAAATACACTTCTCCACCTTGGCATAAAGCATATTTTGCCTCAATTTGTCCAACACAAATTTAACGTGGACCCTGTGCTCGGAGAGGTTGTTGGAATAGATTAGTATATCGTCGAGGTATACCAGCACAAATCTACCCAACACCTCCCTGAATACCTCGTTGATTAATTCTTGGAAAACGGCTGGCGCATTGCACAACCCGAAGGGCATCACTAAGTACTCGTAATGCCCGTCGGGTGTGTTGAAGGCCGTCTTCCATTCATCGACCTTTCTAATGCGGATCAGGTTGTGTGCACCCCTCAGATCTAACTTTGAAAAGATCTTAGCGTTTGTGACCTGCGTGAACAAATCGTCTATCAATGGTAACAGATAACGATTCTTCACGGTGATTTTATTCAGGCCACGGTAGTCGATGCAAGGTCGAAGCCCCCCGTCTTTTTTCTTAACAAAAAAGAAACCGGCCCCCGCAGGTGACCGGGAGGGGTGAATGAACCCTTTGGCTAGATTGTCACGAATATACTCCTGCTGTGATGATTTGCTCAGCTGCCTGTGCAGACAGGCAGCCTTTTGACCATTGTGTAGGTTTGCATGCTGCAGGACTCTGGAAAGAAGAGCTTCTGTCAGTTTTACAGCTTGTGCTTGCAGAGGAATTTGCATACGTTGTCCAAATTGCCTGGCCACATTCATTGGAGGCGTGTACTATAAGTACTATGTCTTTCCCACAATGCTTGGCTGTTCATAAGGATTTCGTCCTATGTAACACTCCTGGTGGGGTGTCAGCCTTACTCTCTGTTTGAAGATCAGCTTAGAGTAATTCCTGGAAACTGTGCTAGGCAGATTTCCCTAGTGCAGTTAGGATTCGATTGTTTATCTGTTTTGTTTGTCTGTTGCGATTGTCCTGTCCCAGCGGTGGTCGATAGGAAGTCGTTCTGATCTCTGTTCTTGGAGCATAGCTGGTGCAGCGGTTGCTACCAGCTATCTCTTCTGTTCTGCCTCTCTGGATCGCGCTAGCCACTTTTTGCTAGCGCTGGGGATCCTTCTGTTCTGTCTCCTGGGATCGCGCTAGCCACTTTTCGCTAGCGCTGTGGATCCTTCTGTTCTGTCTCCTGGGATCATGCTAGCCACTTTTCGCTAGCGCTGTGGATCCTTCTGTTCTGCTACTCTGTACCTGGATCACGCTAGCCACTTTTCGCTAGTGCTGTGGATCCTATCTCTCGCTAGTCCCTGTTTTCGTGTGTCTGCTTGTCTGCTACGACCGCTTGCTGGAGGCTCGGTGAGGTAACCGTTAAGCAGGCGTTTGCGTCCCCTGTTTCATGTTTGTCTGTCAATGGTTAGTTAGGCGTGCTTGTCTCTATTGTGCTTATCACGTGGAGACCGCGCATAACCGCGTGCACTGTTGTGAATGAGTGCGGTGTTCGCGGTTAGCTAGCGTTTGTTGTTTTCCGTATCTCCTCATTGTATTATTTGCTGTGCCTTTGCTACCCTCGTATTCTATCCTAATCTGCCTTGTGTCACGTCTGGCGATCGCACCTCTCGCGATCGCGTTCCTATTTCATATCTGCTGTTGTGTGTGCGCGGTCGCGGGGTGGCGACTGGATTGGCGCACACACATACAACCTGTCCCTTTGCTCATTCTCATTCGCAATCGCCTCTCTTGCGATTGCGTTCTGCGCTTCGTACAATTCCTGTCTGGCATTTGTGGAGGTACAGAGGATTGGTTCCTCTGCACTCCCCAGCGCCATCTGCCGACAGGAATTTCCCTCTACAGTTGCGTAGCACCTTTTGCTGGGTGCCTGCAATTACACGCTTGTGGAGGATTTCCGCCGTGTCAGCGCACGCGTTGTGCGCTGATCACGGAGAAAGTTCCACAATCGTTACACCTGCATCGCCATTTTCTCTGGTCCAGACAAATTATACAGGTGACCCCTAGGGGGCATACAACCGGCATGGAGATCGATGTGGCAATCGAAAGGGCGATGAGGAGGTAACTTGTCAGCAGCCTTGGGACAAAATACATCCGAGAACTCGGAGTATTGCTCAGGAACACCCACCACATGAATCTTGGTCTGACCTAATGTCACTTTCCCTAGACATTGTTGGGAACAGAAGTCTGACCAACTAGTTAATTGTCCTGCAGCCCAATTAATCTGTGGCGAATGGAGCTGCAGCCAGGGCATACCTAAAACAATTGTGGAGGTAGTCATGTGTAATACAAAAAAACTTAAACTTTCTTTATGCAGAACCCCAATAGTGACTTCCACCTCTGGTGTCTGAGACAGCGGACGGTCCCATTGTAGCGAGGAGTCGTCCACAGCAGTAACCTGGATAGGTGGACTTACTGGGGTGAGTGGAATGCCCAACTTCTCTGCAAACTCGAAACACATAAAATTAGCCGCGAAGCCTGAATCAACAAAGGCCTCCGTGGCTTCAGATTTGTCCCCCCACGTAATCGTACAAGGAAGGAGCAAACGTTTTTCTTTTAGGGGTATGAGTTGGGTGCCTAGGGTGCTACCCCTTACAACTCCTAGGCGGTAGCGTTTCCCGGCTTATTCGGCTTAATAGGACAGTCTCGTACCCTATGCTAGTGTTGGGCGAACACCTGGATGTTCGGGTTCGCGAACGTTCGCCGAACATGGCCGCGATGTTCGGGTGTTCGCACCGAACTCCGAACATAATGGAAGTCAATGGGGACACGAACTTTCGTGCTTTGTAAAGCCTCCTTACATGCTACATACCCCAAATTTACAGGGTATGTGCACCTTGGGAGTGGGTACAAGAGGAAAAAAAATTAGCAAAAAGAGCTTATAGTTTTTGAGAAAATCGATTTTAAAGTTTCAAAGGGAAAACTGTCTTTAAAATGCGGGAAATGTCTGTTTTCTTTGCACAGGTAGCATGCTTTTTGCCGCCATGCAGTCATAAATGTAATAAAGATAAGAGGTTCCACAAACAGGGACCGGAAACGCTAACCCAGCAGCAGCACACGTGATGGAACAGGAGGAGGCGCAGGAGGAGAAGGCCACGCTTTGAGACACAACAACCCAGGCCTTGCATGAGGACAAAAAGCGTGCGGATAGCATGCTTTTTGCCGCCATGCAGTCATAAATGGAAAAAAGATAAGAGGTTCCATAAACAGGGACCGGAAACGCTAACCCAGCAGCAGCACACGTGATGGAACAGGAGGAGGCGCAGGAGGAGAAGGCCACGCTTTGAGACACAACAACCCAGGCCTTGCATGAGGACAAAAAGCGTGCAGATAGCATGCTTTTTGCCGCCATGCAGTCATAAATGTAAAAAAGATAAAAGGTTCCATAAACAGGGACCGGAAACGCTAACCCAGCAGCAGCACACGTGATGGAACAGGAGGAGGCGCAGGAGGAGAAGGCCACGCTTTGAGACACAACAACCCAGGCCTTGCATGAGGACAAAAAGCATGCGGATAGCATGATTTTTGCCGCCATGCAGTCATAAATGTAATAAAGATAAGAGGTTCCATAAACAGGGACCGGCAACGCTAACCCAGCAGCAGCACACGTGATGGAACAGGAGGAGGCGCAGGAGGAGAAGGCCACGCTTGCAGACACAACAACCCAGGCCTTGCATGAGGACAAGAAGCGTGCGGATAGCATGCATTTTGCCGCCATGCAGTCATAAATGTAATAAAGATAAGAGGTTCCATAAACAGGGACCGGCAACGCTAACGCAGCAGAAGCACACGTGATGGAACAGGAGGAGGCGCAGGAGGAGAAGGCCACGCTTTCAGACACAACAACCCAGGCCTTGCATGAGGACAAGAAGCATGCAGATAGCATGCATTTTGCCGCCATGCAGTCATAAATGTAATAAAGATAAGAGGTTCCATAAACAGGGACCGGAAACGCTAACCCAGCAGCAGCACACGTGATGGAACAGGAGGAGGCACAGGAGGAGAAGGCAACGCTTTGAGACACAACAACCCAGGCCTTGCATGAGGACAAAAAGCGTGCGGATAGCATGCTTTTTGCCGCCATGCAGTCATAAATGTAATAAAGATAAGAGGTTCCATAAACAGGGACCGGAAACGCTAACCCAGCAGCAGCACACGTGATGGAACAGGAGGAGGCGCAGGAGGAGAAGGCCACGCTTTGAGACACAACAACCCAGGCCTTGCATGAGGACAAAAAGCGTGCGGATAGCATGCTTTTTGCCACCATGCAGTCATAAATGTAATAAAGATAAGAGGTTCCATAAACAGGGACCGGCAACGCTAACCCCGCAGCAGCACACGTGATGGAACAGGAGGAGGCGCAGGAGGAGAAGGCCACGCTTTCAGACACAACAACCCAGGCCTTGCATGAGGACAAGAAGCGTGCGGATAGCATGCATTTTGCCGCCATGCAGTCATAAATGTAATAAAGATAAGAGGTTCCATAAACAGGGACCGGCAACGCTAACCCAGCAGCAGCACATGTGATGGAACAGGAGGAGACGCAGGAGGAGAAGGCCACGCTTTCAGACACAACAACCCAGGCCTTGCATGAGGACAAGAAGCGTGCGGATAGCATGCATTTTGCCGCCATGCAGTCATAAATGTAATAAAGATAAGAGGTTGCATAAACAGGGACCGGAAACGCTAACCCAGCAGCAGCACACGTGATGGAACAGGAGGAGGTGCAGGAGGAGAAGGCCACGCTTTCAGACACAACAACCCAGGCCTTGCATGAGGACAAGAAGCGTGCGGATAGCATGCTTTTTGCCGCCATGCAGTCATAAATGTAATAAAGATAAGAGGTTCCATAAACAGGGACCGGAAACGCTAACCCAGCAGCAGCACACGTGATGGAACAGGAGGAGGCGCAGGAGGAGAAGGCCACGCTTTGAGACACAACAACCCAGGCCTTGCATGAGGACAAGAAGCGTGCGGATAGCATGCTTTTTGCCGCCATGCAGTCATAAATGTAATAAAGATAAGAGGTTCCATAAACAGGGACTGGCAACGCTAACCCATCACAGATGGTCATTGTTCATGTTACTTGGTTGGGGTCCAGGAGTGTTGCATAGTCGTTTCCAATCCAGGATTGATTTATTTTAATTTGAGTCAGACGGTCTGCATTTTCTGTGGAGAGGCGGATACGCCGATCTGTGACGATGCCTCCGGCAGCACTGAAACAGCGTTCCGACATAACGCTGGCTGCCGGGCAAGCCAGCACCTCTATTGCGTACATTGCCAGTTCGTGCCAGGTGTCTAGCTTCGATACCCAATAGTTGAAGGGTGCAGATGGATTGTTCAACACAGCTACGCCATCTGACATGTAGTCCTTGACCATCTTCTCCAGGCAATCGGTGTTGGAGGTGGATCTGCACGCTTGCTGTTCTGTGGGCTGCTGCATGGGTGTCAGAAAATTTACCCACTCCAAGGACACTGCCGATACCATTCCCTTTTGGGCACTAGCTGCGGCTTGTGTTTGCTGCCCTCCTGGTCGTCCTGGGTTTGCGAAAGTCAGTCTGTCGGCGTACAACTGGCTAGAGGAGGGGGAGGATGTCAATCTCCTCTCTAAAGTCTCCATAAGGGCCTGCTGGTATTCTTCCATTTTGACCTGTCTGACTCTTTCTTCAAGCAGTTTTGGAACATTGTGTTTGTACCGTGGATCCAGAAGGGTATAAACCCAGTAATTGGTGTTCTCCAGAATGCGCACAATGCGTGGGTCGCGTTCAATGCAGTCTAGCATGAATTGAGCCATGTGTGCCAGAGTCCTGCCAGAATCCTCATCATCCTCTTGTGAGCGTTGTGATAGTTGTTGTGATGCATCATAGTCGTCACCTTCTTCCTGGTCTGCTTCTGCTGACCATTCGCGCTGAATTGTGGAAGTCCAACGTGCACCGCTCTGGCCCTCGTCAGTGGTGGCATGAAATTCCTGCTCCAACTCCAGCTGTTCCTCTTCTTCGTCATAGCTGCTGGGACCAGCGTTTCCTGAGGTGGATGGCCTTATGTTGGTACCATCACGCTGATCGTTTTCTCCTTCAGATTCCCCCAGTTGCATCATGACAGCTGTTTCCTTGATTTTCAACATTGACTTCTTCAGTAAACACAGCAGTGGTATGGTAATGCTGACTGAAGAGTTGTCACTGCTCACAAGCAACGTGGATTGCTCAAAATTTTGGAGGACTTGGCAGAGGTCCAACATGTTGGCCCAATCGGATCCACAGAAGCTTGGCAGCTGTCCGGATGCGCCTCGGTACTGCGCCGTCATGTACTGGACCACTGCACTCTTCTGCTCGCAAAAGCGGGCTAGCATGTGCAGCGTAGAATTCCAGCGCGTAGGGACATCACACAGCAAGCGATAGTGGGGGAGATTGAAGCGCTCCTGCATCTTGGCGAGTGCCCCCGAAGCAGTACTGGAATTTCTACAATGTTTGGCCACTCGTCGCACCTTCAACAGAAGATCGGCCATGCCTGGGTATGTCCTCAGGAACCGCTGAACTACTAGGTTCATCACGTGCGCCAGGCAAGGGATGTGTGTCAGCTTAGCCAACCTTAAAGCGCGAATGAGATTACTCCCATTATCACACACAACCATGCCCGGTTTCAGGTCCAGCGGTGCCAGCCACAAATCCGTCTGTTCCTTTATTCCCCTCCAAATTTCCTCCCCTGTGTGCTGCTTATCCCCAAGGCAGATCAGCTTCAGCAACGCTTGCTGATGCATGCCAACAGCTGTGCTGCACTGCTTCCACGATCCTACTGCTGCTGGGTTAGCGTTTCCGGATGAGGTACAGCTTTGAGATGCGTTGGAGGAGAAGGAGTCAGAGAGGTAGGTGCTGCTGTTGTTATCTAGTGGGAGGGACGGCGGTGCAGCTGTTTGCGGCGTGGGCAACACCCTCGCCGTAGCAGGTGAGGAATCGCTGCCAGGCTCCACAAGGTTCACCCAGTGCGCGGTAAGGGAGATGTATCGACCCTGGCCGAACGCACTCGTCCAGGTGTCAGTGGTGAGGTGAACCTTGCAGGCAACGGCATTCTTCAAGCTTTGGGTTATTTTGCTGACCACGTGCTCATGCAACTCAGGCACTGCAGAGCGCGCAAAGTGGTAGCGGCTGGGAACCACGTAACGTGGGATGGCCACTGACATCATGCCCTTGAAGCTGTTTGTCTCCACCACTCGATATGGCAGCATTTCGCAGGCCAGAAGCTTGGCTATGCTGGCTGTTATTGCCACGGCCCGGGGGTCATTTGCTGGCAATTTCCTCTTGCGCTCAAGCATCTCCGAGACAGACAACTGAACCGTAGGGCTGCACACTGAACGGCTGTTGGTTGTTGTGTTTGATGACTGGGAGACCTCAAGAGCACTATTCCGGAAAGTGACAGTGTCAGCGTCGTCTGATGTTTGTGAATGTTGTTGTGAACCACGCAATGGCTGGGCTACTGCTGCTGCTGAGGAGGGTCTGGTGGTGAGTCTGGTGACCCCAAGGGAGGCAGTGTTGCTGCTGGTACCCTGTCCTGGCGGCCACAGAGTGGGATGTTTGGATACCATGTGGCGGGTCATGCTGGTGGTGGAGAGGTTGTTAATATGTTTCCCCCTGCTCAGGCGGGTCTTGCACACCTTGCAAATCACCATGGTACCATCCTCACTGCAGTCTTCAAAGAAAGGCCAGACTTTGGAGCACCTGCCTTGCTGGTGATTTCTGTTTGCGCCTCTTTTTTGTCTCACTTGAACTTCCACGCTTGTGGTGCCTGAAATTTCGCGCCGCCTACGTTGTGGCACAAGTCGAACTCGTGCAGCAGTGGGTTCTTCAACAGACTCATCTGTGCTGCTGCTACGGCAGCGATGTTCTCTTTCACATACAAAATCTGGGTCTCTGTCAACATTGTCCATACCCTCCTCCTCCTCTTCCATCTCCTCAAACTCGTCATATGTGATTGTGGGCCGCCGCCGTGGAGTAGAGCTCCCCACAACAACCTCTGCGCAGCACACTCCAACGTCGTCTTCAAGATCTTCTCGGCCGACCTCCTGCAATTGAAAACCCTCCTGCCCAACTTGCTCTGGGATTTGGGTTTCCGAGTCCTCCTCGGACTCGCCTTGCATTTCAGTGCGCGGTGCATTTCCCACAGTCAATGGTTGTGAATCCGGGCACAAAATTTCTGGCAGTTCCATTGACCTTTGAAAGGTGGAAGTTTGTTGGGCTGGGAATAGCTCCTGCGAATACCCCATTGTGTCCTGAGGAAATTCTTCGGACTGGTTATTTGGCAGTTGTGTGCGTGGTGTCGCTGACGGTTGTGTCTGCTTTGTGCCCACTGGCTCCTTGTAACTGGCTGAGGACTCGGACCTCGTGCGTGATGTGCTGGTGCTGCTTAACCCACTGCTGGACGCTTGAGAGGTCATCCAATTAATTATCTGGTCCTGTTCTTTTGGATTTGTGAGGGTTGATTTCCTGGACAACATGGGCGGTATTGAGTGGGTTTTCTTCGGTGCTCCACTGTGGCCTGTATGTGAACCGTCAGGGGGAACACCTCTTCCCTTGCCCCTCCCTCTTTCACAGGATTTCTTCTTCATTTCACTTATCCGTAAAGGTACACGCTGACTGGCAGCAGTACAGTGGCAGTACAGAAATGCTATACAGTGGCGGGTGAGCGGTGTACTACTATTCCCAGCAGCGACACAGAGCACAATGCTATACAGGGTGAGCGGTGTACTACTGTTCCCAGCAGACACACAGAGTGGCAGTAAACACAATGCTATATAGTGTGGGTGAGCGGTGTACTACTATTCCCAGCAGCGACACAGAGCACAATGCTATACAGGGTGAACGGTGTACTGCTGTTCCCAGCAGACACACAGAGTGGCAGTAAACACAATGCTATATAGTGTGGCTGAGCGGTGTACTACTATTCCCAGCAGCGACACAGAGCACAATGCTATACAGGGTGAGCGGTGTACTACTGTTCCCAGCAGAGACACAGAGTGGCAGTAAACACAATGCTATATAGTGTGGCTGAGTGGTGTACTACTATTCCCAGCAGCTACACAGAGCACAATGCTATACAGGGTGAGCGGTGTACTACTGTTCCCAGCAGAGACACAGAGTGGCAGTAAACACAATGCTATATAGTGTGGCTGAGCGGTGTACTACTATTCCCAGCAGCGATACAGAGCACAATGCTATACAGGGTGAGCGGTGTACTACTGTTCCCAGCAGACACACAGAGTGGCAGTAAACACAATGCTATATAGTGTGGGTGAGCGGTGTACTACTATTCCCAGCAGCGACACAGAGCACAATGCTATACAGGGTGAGCGGTGTACTACTGTTCCCAGCAGACACACAGAGTGGCAGTAAACACAATGCTATATAGTGTGGCTGAGCGGTGTACTACTATTCCCAGCAGCGACACAGAGCACAATGCTATACAGAGTGAGCGGTGTACTACTGTTCCCAGCAGACACACAGAGTGGCAGTAAACACAATGCTATATAGTGTGGCTGAGCGGTGTACTACTATTCCCAGCAGCTACACAGAGCACAATGCTATACAGGGTGAGCGGTGTACTACTGTTCCCAGCAGAGACACAGAGTGGCAGTAAACACAATGCTATATAGTGTGGCTGAGCGGTGTACTACTATTCCCAGCAGCGACACAGAGCACAATGCTATACAGGGTGAGAGGTGTACTACTGTTCCCAGCAGACACACAGAGTGGCAGTAAACACAATGCTATATAGTGTGGGTGAGCGGTGTACTACTATTCCCAGCAGCGACACAGAGCACAATGCTATACAGGGTGAGCGGTGTACTACTGTTCCCAGCAGACACACAGAGTGGCAGAAAACACAATGCTATATAGTGTGGCTGAGCGGTGTACTACTATTCCCAGCAGTGACACAGAGCACAATGCTATACAAGGTGAGCGGTGTACTACTGTTCCCAGCAGACACACAGAGTGGCAGTAAACACAATGCTATATAGTGTGGGTGAGCAGTGTACTACTATTCCCAGCAGCGACACAGAGCACAATAATATACAGGGTGAGCGGTGTACTACTGTTCCCAGCAGAGACACAGAGTGGCAGTAAACACAATGCTATATAGTGTGGCTGAGCGGTGTACTACTATTCCCAGCAGCGACACAGAGCACAATGCTATACAGGGTGAGCGGTGTACTACTGTTCCCAGCAGACACACAGAGTGGCAGTAAACACAATGCTATATAGTGTGGGTGAGCGGTGTACTACTATTCCCAGCAGCGACACAGAGCACAATGCTATACAGGGTGAGCGGTGTACTACTGTTCCCAGCAGACACACAGAGTGGCAGTAAACACAATGCTATATAGTGTGGCTGAGTGGTGTACTACTATTCCCAGCAGCGACACAATGACCGGGGGACCCTGGCTAGCCTGGCTGGAGAGAGAACTACCCTGCCTGCCTACCCAAAGCTAAACCCACAGACAAATGGCGGAGAAATGACGTGGATCGGGTATTTATTTACCCGAACCACATGACCCGTTCGGCCAATCAGAGCGCGTTCGGGTCCGAACCACGTGACCCGTTCGGCCAATCACAGTGCTAGCCGAACGTCCGGGTAACGTTTGGCCATGCGCTCTTAGTTCGGCCATATGGCCGAACAGTTTGGCCGAACACCATCAGGTGTTCGGCCGAACTCGAACATCACCCGAACAGGGTGATGTTCTGCAGAACCCGAACAGTGGCGAACACTGTTCGCCCCACACTACCCTATGCCCCCCTTCACCACAGTACAAACATAATTGTTCAGACATTCTCCGTCTTCTCCCCACTTGGGTCAGCTTAGACCGACCGATCTGCATCAGCTCAGGTGGAGGCAAGACCGGAGAAGATGAGACAGAAGTAGATGGAGTTACTAGGGGTGCAGCGGGAGGTGCTGCGTAAGAAGTCAACCTGAAACGATGACTGCCCCTAGTCTGTCTCTGATGGCGTAGCCTTCGGTCGATTCGAATGGCCGAAGAGATGGCCTCATCGACTGTTTTGAGCTCGGGTTGACTTAACATTAGGTCGGAGACCTCATCCGACAACCCAGACAGGAAATAATCCAACAGGGCATAGGTGTCATATCTGGCCGTAACTGACCACCTACGAAATTCGGCCGCGTAATCTTCGACTGGACCCTTGCCTTGCCGTAAGAGCTTAAGCTTCCGCTCAGAGGTCGCAGCAAGGTCTGGGTCGTCGTAGATTACTGCCATGGCTTTAAAGTCTTGGCACAGAGCCCGGACATTAACAGGAAACGGAGTGAGGAGAGTATGATTAAGAATAGAACACCGAGAGGATATCCACTAAGGGGAAAGGATGATTTCAAAAGTAGAAGGCTAAATACATCTAGATCAACGCCGATTAGAACCCCCCGTAAGCAATCCAGAACCCCACAACCTACTAATAGAAGGGGACAGAGGAGTGAGTTGGGGAATCAAAGAAATAGGTACAATATAATAGTAGAGGAACCACGGAATTCTATAAGCCAGTATTTTTTACGGACACCCAGGGTGGGAAACGGAAAAGGGGATGCAGGGGGAGCAGGAAAGGGGGTAAAAAGGTAATGGAGAATGATAACCCAACAATGAAGGAGGGGGGAAAGGGGGTGTTTAATCTAAGCAAGCGAAAGCTTGAAAAGGATGAGATTGATCTCTTATCAAAAGGATTAAAATTTGCCCTTAGTAACAAAATTAATAAATTTGATACCTTTATAAATGTGAAGAAGTTTATGAGGAAACTCTGTTTAAAGAAATTTTTCTTAAATAATCCTATACAGAGGGAGAGTGAAAACTCGAGGTTTATACATACCTCTCTAAAGAATCCTTCCACCTTTTTTCCGCAAACGGAATATAGTGATGCAATGATGGTGTTTGAGAATCTGGTAGAGAAGGATATCAGACGCATAAAAACCAATAAATTTGGAGGTGACAATTTAACAAATGCCGAAAGGAAAGCCTTGAAGGAATTACGAGACGATTTGAGCATCACTATACGGCCAGCTGATAAGGGTGGGGGGATTGTGATACAGGACACAGAAGCATATAAAGCTGAAGCGTATAGACTGTTGAACGACCCAGAGACATACCGCGTCTTGGGCCATGATCCAACGGTCGACTTTGCAAAGCAACTGAAAGTAATACTGGATGAGGGATTGAGTTGTGGAATCCTGACCATGAAGGAATATGATTTTTTAAGCATAAAATTCCCACGTAGACCATTGTTTTACCATCTGCCAAAAATTCATAAGGGTCTGGATAATCCCCCTGGTAGACCTATAGTATCTGGAGTGGACTGGCTGACAGCGAACCTTTCCAGATACGTAGACATGTTCCTACAAAGATCAGTGAAGGACACAAGAGCTTATATTGCGGATACTAAGCAGGTTATTAACACCTTGGATGGTCTACAGTGGGAGAAGGGATGGATTATGTGTACATTAGATGTGGCGTCCTTATATACCATAATTGACCATGAAAGAGGATTGGGGGTGGTTAGCTTTTATCTGGATAAGGATGAGACCTTGGATATAATCCAAAAGGAGTATATTTTGAAATTGATTCAATTTTAATTACAACATAACTACTTCCAGTTTGATGAGAATTGGTATCTGCAGGTCGGTGGAACGGCGATGGGGACCAGGTTCGCACCCGCTTATGCAAATTTATTCATGTCACGATGGGAGGAGAGTTATGTTTATGGAGAACATGGCCCAGGTGCGGACTTGGTCCTATGGCGCCGTTTCATCGACGATGTGTTGATGATATGGAAGGGTGATGCCCCGTCACTGCACAGATTCATTGAAAGCATTAACAGGAATGATTGGAAGATATCATTCACTGTGGAAATTAGTGTACTCACTGTAAGCTTCCTGGACCTGGAATTATATGTGGAAAACTGAACCTTGAAGACTAGAACATTCCACAAACCGGTTGATGTTAATAGTTATATTCTATACACCAGTTGCCACCTACCACGGTGGTTAAACAATATCCCCAAGGGACAATTTACGAGACTCCGCCGGAATTGTACTAATATAGCAGATTATGACCGAGAGGCGGAACAACTCGTGAACAGTCTCTTAGAAAAGGGATATCCAGAGGAACATGTTGGTAAATCTAGGGTAGCAATCAGACAGAAGGAGAGAGATAGTTTACTGGGCCCAAGATTGGAACAAAAATGGGAACATAATGATTTTAGTGTTGTCCTACAATACACGTCCCAATCAAAGAAAGTTACAAACATAATACGTAAACATTGGGACATGCTGAAGGAAGATAAGATTATAGGTGACAAATTACAGTGTGTCCCTAAGGTGGTCTTTAAAAAGGCACCTAATTTAGGGCTCTCCATTGCAACAGCGGCAAATGAGAATAAGGGTACCAATGGCAAGGGAGGGAGGGGAATAGCAGGGTTCATCAGGTGTGGGCTGTGCCTGAATTGCAGGAGGACTAGCAATCCGGGCAGAATAATAGAGATTGAGGCACTGGATGCAGCGAAATACAGAATTAAGGACCCCATAACATGTACTATGAGGGGTGTCATCTACTGCATCCAGTGCCCCTGTCAGAAGAGATACATCGGGAGAACAAAGAGGTCTCTCCAGAGCAGGGTGGGGGAACATTTTAATAATATAAAGAAGAAGTGTGTGGGACACCCATTGTCTAAACATTATAAGGAGGAGCATGGGGGGAATGTAAGGGGGACGATATTTTTTGGTCTTGAAGTTATTAAACATTGTGGGAGGGGGGGGGGGGATTACATAAAGAAAATGTCACGTAGTGAATCCAAGTGGATTTTTCAGTTGGACACCATCATCCCCAAGGGTTTAAATAGCGAAATGGAGATGTTCGCTTTTTTCTGAATTAAATTAGAGATTAATATAGAGAACGGGACTGTAAAATCTGGGTCCTGTGGCTTGTAGTGTGACATCATGAGGGTTATGGAGACCGATTGCCCCCCTCCCCAAGGTTATAGATATTGGGGTTGAAACCATTATCTGCTAATACTGTGGGGAAATATCTATTTGTGAGTGGATAATGGGAGTATGGATATGTGTATGTTTGAAGGTATGATAGAGCTCAATGCGAACATTCAATTTGTAATTTTTTATTTTAATTTTTAACTTGTGCCTCTACTTTTTTGTATTAATTGTCCTTATATGGATTCCCAATAGATAGATCGAGTGGATATTGGGAAAACTGGGATATTATGAAGATATATTCCTATTCTGAATTAAAATAAGACATTGCCATATGGACTATGACCTATGACCTCATTAAAATGGGGGATGGACGTTCCGGGGATTGGTATATATAGGAAGTGAACAGATTGCAGCACCAGATCAGCGAAAAAATCCTCCTGAAGAAGGCCATCGTTTAATGGCAGAAACGCGTTGAGGTTTCTCTTCTTTATATGGTGAAGGCCGTGGACGAAAGGTGCACCGTGGAAGCGCTCAGCGGGCACCTACAAACGAAGTTCCAGAGGTCCTTTAAAGTGGTGACGTCACCTACATCAACCAATACGAACTTGAGCAGGCTGAGCGGAAGTGCGGCGAGTAGGTCACTGTATCTTGTACACGGAAGTGACGTATGCCGCACTCGGGAGCCAGCGTGGACTGATTGAGTGAGCGGTTTTGCCAGTGTAAAGACCCCGCTACTGTGGTGGAAGCCAGGAATACCGACAGGAACTTAAGGACTGCACGGAGGCACTTGTGGTGAACTGTGAGTAAATAAACTCCCTGGCATGCAACTTGGCCCTATGTTTTTCAAAATACGGAACGTGTCCTAAGAGGTCTAATAGGACGAATCTGCCTCAATGTGAGACTCTATACATGAGATTACTGTGACAAGCTGTTGTATTTTATCGGTATAAACTGTATTTCCATGTGTGCCTTAATGGAAAAGTATGTCTGGACATTTATGTTGCTATGAGAGATTTACAGTGAATCTAGTTGATCAGCTGGGGCCTTGCGCAAAGCCTGTGTTTCATAAATGACTGTTTACAACTACACACATCTGCATGTGAGTAAATAACACAGCAAAGACAATGGCCTCCGACACTGACCCCAGCCCCCACAAATGGCCATTGAGGAGAAAGCTGAGAGGAAGCTGGTTTGGTCAACAATGGTCCATGGGACTAGCTACAACAAGTTCCTTCCCCCCCAGCTGCTAAGGGCAGGAACTATTGATGATGTATAACACAGGAGGAGTTTTTATGCCTGTGGTATCCAGATATAAGACAATGCTTGAGAAGTTCTCGCTCTCTTGGAATGCTGCCATGGACGGTGAGATAGAAAGGGGCTCAGCTAATGAAAGCGTGTGACTGTGCATAGGGTATATAGAGCCATTATGTGAGTCACATAGTTTGTATGCTATAACTTGTACATATGTAAATCTGTAAATAAACCCCTTTTCTTTTACCCCTTTGAAACGACCTCAAGTGTCTGGTCATTAACATAGAAATAAGTTAACATAAGCTAGAGTACATTCTACATTTGGCACCCCAGATAGCGTGTGGATAATTAGTAAATCCACATAGAACCCCATAACAGAAATTACTCTAGCTAGTAGTTCCAGAGAGCGTACAATTACAAGGAAGGACCTAACGGAAGACTCCAGCGTGGAACCTGGACGCGATGCAAGCATTCGAGAGGCGATAAGGTATTTTGTTTCTGTTATATCAATGCATGTATGTATTTTGGTTGCAGCTTGTGATGTTTAATTGTATGTATGACGAGTTAACTGCTAGGAAAATAGTTTGTTGAAAGCATATAGGTATGCTATAGGAAACAATAGGTTTCAGGAATTGTGTGGATTGAATATGAATGGTCTGTGAGAGGCAGCAAAAGCTTCATCTCCTGTTATTGCTGTATTTGTGTATATAGTTTGGTCAGCCATTGTGAGTGTAGATCACATAATCTGAAGGCAGTTAGAAGTGAATGTGAGTGTTTTACAAGGACAATAGCTTTTGTGTTGGTCATTGAAGCTTGTGTACAGTTTGGTGAAAATGGAGCTTGCACAGAAGTATGTTAGGGACAATGCCACGGTTGAGGTGAATACATCTGCAAATGAATCCCAGGAGCAACAGTTTGCTTCATTGGTAGAAAAATGTGAGAAATGTAATAATGGATTGCAGCAGACATATTTTGGAAAGAAAGTACAGAAGATAAAGCTTGCAAATGAAATTTCGATTTTACTTAGGATGAGGGTCATATCAGAGCAGAGAGCGAGAGATTGGGCTGCAGCAGTGGCGTATCTAAGGAGCTGTGGGCCCCGGTGCAAGTGTTACAATGGGGCCCCCCAAGCACGCTATACGTAACAATTGATACGGCGCATCAAAACCTGCTAATGGCAACTACAGTATCAGAGGTGCAAGAAGGGGATGGGGAGCAGTTTGTTAGTGATTACCACTATTCAAAGTATCTATAGAAGTTATTATTATGAGCACAGGGCCAATAGAGAGCTAGTACTGCAGTTGAGGGAGGGCCCCTCTGGCCCAAGGGCCCCGATGCGGTCGCAACCTCTGCAACCCCTATTGCTACGCCCCTGGGCTGCAGACAGACAGCAAATCAGAAAGGACCTGGATAAGTTTAAAGATAATTTGGTGGTTATGGCAGATTCATCGAGAGCTGATTTGCAGGCGTTAAACTTAGAGGCAGATGATTGGAAGGAAAGGAATAGTGAATTGGAGAAACAAATAGAACAGCACAAGGTCAAATGCGCCTCAAATGAAACCTTAATTCACTTACTCAATGATAAATTAACCCAGATGCAAGAGCTGGTTGCCTCTTTAAAAAGAGAACTGTTACATACCAACTCATTGTTGATACAGAAGGAGAAATACATCTTATCAATATGTGAACAAAAAGCAAAAACTTGTGATTCTGCAAATGTCTGCACTATTACTGATGACAGTACCTGCAGTGGGGTACAACTAGCAGATGTGTCCAGTCCTACTGTGCTAACAGTTCAGGACAAACTGCGCTTATGTCAGATTCTGGGCGATTTTGATTCCCTAGAATCGCCTGTGAGGTTGTCTAATCAATTTGAGGCAGTGGTATGTCAGTACAGTCTAAATGATGAAGATGCATGTGCACTTTTACGCGCCTGGTTGCCGGGGCCCTTAGCCACTCGCATAGTTCTGGAAAATGGTGGTTGCGTAGCAGATGCAGGAGGTAGGAGACAGGAAGTACAGCGTGTATTGGGAAGTCGTGATGAAAGAGGCGTGCAAGCGCTGGCAAGCATGAGATTCATGAAAGGAATGGATCCTGTGATATTTTGTCATGAGTACATTTCACTGTATAGAGTGGTACATAATTGCCAAGATATATCATCTGATGATGGGGAGTTGTTATATTCCATGGCGAATAAATGTATGGTGAGCCACCCAGTTAAACTTGCTCTTAAAAATGCCATCACGTGTCAACAATTCATTAATATACTGAGGGATTGTTGTGAGGAGGGAAATGAGGGAGAGACATCCAATGTATCTGTGGCATATAAAGGTACACAGAGAAAAAATTTCCGATGTTACCGATGTCATAGATCTGGCCACATAAAACGATATTGCAGAAACCACAAAGTTAAGAATAGACACACCAGCAATATCTCCAATTGTGTAAGCACCGTCTCCCCTCACGATCATGAAAAACATGAGAACTTTGGTGCATTTCAGGGCCCAGATAAGCTGGAAAACAGAATCGGAAATCATGGTCAGCAAGCGAAACCTAAACAATATTCTAGTTTTGCATACGGTGCCAGTGCACAGCAAGGACATTGGCCAAACATTCCAATTTATTCCCCACTAGCCAGTATGCCATATTGGCTATTCTGTAGTTTGTCAAACATTGCAATCCCTTTTTTCTTGGGATATATGGCAGAGTGTTCAAAAATTAATGTGTAATAATGTGTGGCAAATGGAATACACTCTGTTGTCTCAACAGGTTTGCAGTATAGGGGTAACCTAACAGATCGTGAAGTAACAATGGTGTCTTAATGTGAGGATATTAACATAATTATGCTTTGTTTTTCAGATATCTCTGAAAGGAAAAATGTATGTGGTTTAAAGTCAAGCCATCTAACATTTGATTATGTTGTAATCATGTATTGTGTTTTTCTTTCTCTCCCCTTTAGCCAAGGGCATCTACATGGAATTTGGTTAGGATCAGGGTGCACCCATTCTAAATTATAGAGGTTAACAATTAGTCTGCAGAAAATACCATGAGCTCATGAGTTAAAATCCTAATTGTTTGCAAACAATTAAACAATAGAAGGTTTAATGAGTAAAACTGAAGTTAAAGAGACTCCGTAACAAAAATTGCATCCTGTTTTTTATCATCCTACATGTTCCAAAAGCTATTCTAATGTGTTCTGGCTTACTGCAACACTTTCTGCTATCACTATCTCTGTAATAAATCAATGTATCTTTCCCCTGTCAGACTTGTCGGCCTGTGTCTGGAAGGCTGCCAAGTTCTTCAGTGTTGTGGTTCTGCTATGAACTCACCCTTTCTGGCCCCTCTATGCACACTGCCTGTGTGTTATTTAGATAAGAGAGAAGAGAGAAGCTGCTCTAATCAGCTGGATAAATCGTCCTCTGAGCTGGCTGGGCTTTCACATACTGAGGAATTACAAACAAGGGCAAAGCTGTTTGCAGGAAGAAAAGAGCAGCCTGAAACTTCAGTGCATGGGGGAAAGAAACACACAAATGATCTCTTGAGATTCAAAAGGAATGCTGTATACAGCCTGCTTATGTAAGGATGTATTTTCTATGTGTGGACATACTGTACATCAACCTACTTCCTGTTTTGGTGGCCATTTTGTTTGTTTACAAACAAACTTTTTAAAACTGTTTTTAACCACTTTTAATGCGGCGAGGAGCGGCGAAATTGTGACAGAGGGTAATAGGAGATGTCCCCTAACGCACTGGTATGTTTACTTTTGAGCGATTTTAACAATACAGATTCTCTTTAAGGTGGTTAACAATTAACTTGTACAGTCTGTATTGTTGTTGTTTCTTTTCTGTCTTGTTCCTATTGACACAGATGGCCCAGTACTGAAGACAATGAGCTCCACAGGATATCAGCATCTTTGTGTCAATGTACTAATTGTACAGACCTGTGTGTAACTAACTTATGTGTGTGTCCTGAAAGGCCTGTACGTTTCTGAGTGTTTGTTTGTTGGTTTGATTAGTAACAACCAAAGAGTTGTAGTTTTTTTTTTTCTCTCTCCCTGTTCAGTTTTTGAATAATTTTATCATTTATTTTCGCAATACATTTTTTGCTTTTCGGTTGTGGGGATTTTTGTTGCCCCATACACAATTTTTTATTTTGTTTTAATTTTTTCACTTTTGTGGTTTTTTTTTTACATAGAAGTATTGAGAAAGTGGTACCTATGCTTTGAGGTACCAAAGGGGGGGATTATATACACGATATTGAAGGCATGAGCAAACACAGCTATGAATGCTGTTTGCCTATTTATACTGTATATTCATAAAAAGTACTCAAATGCAATTTTACGGTTACGAATAAACCTCTTAAGTTTATCATTTGATCTACAAGCGAAGGAAAGTAATGGTAAGGGTTGCCAATACACTCATCGATTTTCTCAGTTATTTCCTTGCAGATTCAGCTGCTAGGAATCGATTCCCCAAATGTCAGATCAATTTTGGCGATTGGATAAATCGATCAGACAAGTTGGAAAGTTAAAAACAATCAGGAGCAACAACTTTGGCAAATTAAGGGCCAATAACCTTGCACTGCATTGGGCACCGCAACTCTGCAATACGATCGATTGATAATAGATTCCCGGCTGGAATCTATTAGGAATTGATGTGCAGTGGATGGTAGGAATCAAGTTATTCTGAATTGAGAAGTGGTCGAAAGGAATTGATCGTTTTGGAACATTGGATGGAAATCTGTAGGTGTATGGCCAACTGACAGCATTATTTAAGATGAAAGATGTTGTTCTCTTGTAGGACGTAGTGTCATATGTTACATTTTCCTGAGAGCTCTTGCACACTACATGCAATTCCGATTGGCAATTTTGGGACGCGATTTTACGTGCGATTGTGAGTTGCGATTTTGAGTCGGTACTGCATGCTGAGTTTTTTTCGTATGCGTTTTTCTGCGTATGTCAACAGCACCCAGCGAAAATCGGAATTGCAAATCAGATTGGCAGTGTGCAGGGGGCCGCAGAGATAGTAACACACAGCAGTAGTGGAGATATTTATTTTCTTTTATTGGGATTTATAAGGAAAGGGGGATGGTCTCTACACTAGAATGCCTTCCCAAATAGTCCCCTCCCAGGTTGGAAGGCTACAGAGAGTATTCTCATTGTTATGTAGGGTGTGGGATAGTTTCATTGACACAGATATTGTAGAAGGACTCATCAAAGGAAATGAATGGGTATTTAGCCCACAGGGATGAGGTGAAGTCTACAACCAAAAAGAATGTATGTAAATTCACACAATTTAATGGTTAACAAGAGTAGCCAGAGGCAGAGCTTCAAAGAAGCCAGTGGAAATTACCACCAACAATGGTTTATTATTAAATAGCTGGGCATCACCATCCATTTTTATTGTGTTAGAAGATAAATTAAGCTTTGAAGGTGGATAAAGCCTGAACAGCAGGCGTATTCTTTGTGTGTAAAACCTTTATCCAGTTAATTTAATAATCAGGCCCACCCTTTCAGTATACAGTAGGGGTGGGTAACCTCTGGTAATTTAATGTCTGGACACCAATGATATAGAATCAAGGTACTGATAATTGAGTAGAAGTTAAGCTTTTTTGTTTCATCTATATATATTTTGTGCCCAATCCACTAAGTACAAGACAATGTAGGTAATGTAATGTAAATGTGTTTTGCAGCAAGATTAGTCGAGTACTGACTTAGTTACATGAATACCGCATGACCTACAATGGTACAATAAATAGTTTTCTTTTATTATATTTTCATGTGCACAACCTACATACACAAACAAACGCATTGAGATATATATTTGGTTGCAATGGATAATCCATGGGTATGATGTGTCTTTGTCATAAAGGTATACATTGATGGCAATAAACTTGCAGAACAAACTAAGGTTCACATGATAAGATATTGCGATCTGATAAATCCAGGTGATACATATATGGTATGATGCTGGATATTCACCCTTACAATTAATGTCATGTCAATGTACCGATTAGGTGTGAGTGGGAATGAATGTTGGGTTCCTGGTCATTGGCCCCTGCATAGCGAGGATGGTCTGTCCACAGGAGAAATGATTCCCAATAACCTTGGACTGTGTCACACTGCCGGGGGTAACTGTTATTTGATACAGCCCAGCGGTGGCTTGCGTCCAGCAAGAACTGTTTTGCGACTCAATGTAGCTGTGTTGAGCATACAGAAGCTATCCGCTGAAGGGTACATGTTCTGGATCCCAGCCATGAGGGTGTGTCCATTAGGCACAACAGGAGGGAATGTTGTATTTTATCGGTATAAACTGTATTTCCATGTGTGCCTTAATGGAAAAGTATGTCTGGACATTTATGTTGCTATGAGAGATTTACAGTGAATCTAGTTGATCAGCTGGGGCCTTGCGCAAAGCCTGTGTTTCATAAATGACTGTTTACAACTACACACATCTGCATGTGAGTAAATAACACAGCAAAGACAATGGCCTCCGACACTGACCCCAGCCCCCACAAATGGCCATTGAGGAGAAAGCTGAGAGGAAGCTGGTTTGGTCAACAATGGTCCATGGGACTAGCTACAACAAGTTCCTTCCCCCCCAGCTGCTAAGGGCAGGAACTATTGATGATGTATAACACAGGAGGAGTTTTTATGCCTGTGGTATCCAGATATAAGACAATGCTTGAGAAGTTCTCGCTCTCTTGGAATGCTGCCATGGACGGTGAGATAGAAAGGGGCTCAGCTAATGAAAGCGTGTGACTGTGCATAGGGTATATAGAGCCATTATGTGAGTCACATAGTTTGTATGCTATAACTTGTACATATGTAAATCTGTAAATAAACCCCTTTTATTTAACCCCTTTGAAACGACCTCAAGTGTCTGGTCATTAACATAGAAATAAGTTAACATAAGCTAGAGTACATTCTACACAAGCTATCTAGAACAGGATCCTTGTACCCTCAATCAATTTTAACCTTACCAAAAATTTTTTATTTTTTTACCGTTTTTTTATTTAGAAGGGCCCTTATATGGTGTGTGCTTGGATGTGGTATGAATGAAGGTGGAATTGATTCATTAATTAACTGTTGTTTGGATGCAACTCTGCATATTTATGCACTTTAAATAAATAAAAAGAATAAGAATTTTAAATAGCGCGTGTTTGACCCAATTGATGTAGCTTTAAAGAATTCCTCTACCGAGGTCAGGGCTGTATCCTCGGGGGGCAGGCTATACGCCCAAGTCTGAGAGTCACCGGACAACAAGGTTTTGATAAACGTGATTCTCTGGCCCTCGGAACCAGAGGATCGGGGTCTCAATTCAAAATATGATAACACTCTACTCCTAAAATTGCGGAAGTCAGATTTGTGGCCTGAGAACCGTTCAGGAACGGGCATGCGTATGTCCAGGCTAGAAGGGGACCGCACCTTGTCCACTGACGTCTGGAAGGTTCGTACTGACCCTGACAGAGCCTCAATCAATACCTTGTGTTCACCCAGCACTCGATTGACATTATCCACCGAAGTGGCAAGTTCCCCCAGAGGACCAGTGCGTGGTTCCATTTTGTTTTTGGGTCTGGCGTTCTGTAACGATCGGTATAGCACAGAGAGGATCTGATTACCGGTGATCTGCAGTATCACTGGGAATACAAATATATACCAGTAGAGTGTAGTGTTTGGTGTAACAGTAACACTTAGAGGACTAGGCCTCAGCGCAGTAAGGAGTACTGCACGGATTCCTTCCGAAGACCTGAACTCTCCAAGACGGGAGGAGTCAGGCTGAGAGTGGGAAGGATAGTCTGAAAGTGACACTCTGGAGGAAGTGTCACTAACAAGACGGGAACCACCTTCAATAGTAAGGTCGGTTCTCGAGGTCGGACAAGCCAGGTCGTAAACACACGGACAGATAAAGTACAGATTCAGAAGGCAGAGGTGGAGTCCAAGGTACAGCAGGGTTCGGCAACAGGGTATCAGATATATCGAGGTACAAGATCAGGATGCAGAAGCAGAGTCAAAGAGCGAGCCGGGGTTCGGCAACAGAGTATCAGAAAGGCAGGGTACAAGATCAGAGTTCAGGAGGATAGTCAGGTAGGCAAAGGGTCATAACAGAAAATCACAATCAAACTAGTACTTTAGCTATCAACAGAATCTAGCTAAGTGAAGGATTACAGCTCCAGCTGGTCCCGGCACACTTAAGGATCTGACTAAGGGTCTGAGTGCTCCCACGTTGTGTTCGCAACGCCAGACAACCAGCAACTGAACATCCTGCAGTATATATACACATAAAGCTGCCCAGCACCTCCCTATGTGCTGGACCAATGAAAAGTGAAGCCAGCGTCAGCTGACCAGCCTGGTCAGCTGACTCACTTCTGGCTGTCATACAATCCCTGCCTGAGTGCGCGCGCGTCACTCTAAACCTGGAGGGGCTATGTGTCCCAGCCACACCAGCACCGCTCTGCGGTGCCTCTGCAATGGGGCCATGCGCGCTAACCGCCGCATCCAACGCGGCGGTTTTTTCCGCGCTCCGCCATGCCCTGCACAGGGACAGCCGCCTCAGACTGAGTGGAGACGGCTGCCTCCCCGTGCTCTGCCACGCCGTGCGCGGAAAGAGCCGCCTTCCGTTGACTTAAGGCGGCGGCTCTTCCGCGTTTCTTAACAGTGTGGGAGGGAAACTCCTAATTTTAAATGTAAAATAATAGAATTGTTTTATTAAAAATGTATGTGGGTGCAGTTTACTATTTGGCCACAACATGGCCACAGTAAAAAAAAGTCCTGGATGCAAACAATCTCGCATCCAGGAACTAAAGTACACGGAGAAGTTTCCTGGGGGGCAGAAATACCGCGCTCTCTCACTAGAAAGCGTCAGTTTTTCAGAGGGGAAATTAGATTGGTGAATGGGAATTATATTCCCATTCACTGATCGGGGGGCTAGCGGCGGGCGCCCGATCGCGCGCACTATGCGGCAGAAGCAGCAGTGCCTATCTGGACGAGGAAGCTCGTCCAGATAGGCCTAACTGGTTAAACTTGAATATTGTATACTAACGTAAGCAGACTGCAGAGTGGTGCAGCAGGAGTGTGCTGGGCCCATAACCCAGATGTTGATAGATCAAAACCATCCTCTGCTAGGTATGATTTCATTTTTGCACCTCGCTTTATCGCATGGGCAAAACGGTTTCCATAGCCGTGTAAGAGAAAGTGTTATAAGGGCCCTGCCATAACATAGATATTACGGTAGCTAAGACTACTCCTGGGCTTTTCTTGTGGTTGAAGAGATGAGTGAACTGTGACACCACACTTAAAAAAAAAAGAAAAAAAAAACAGCAAACAGCGAAGCTTCCCCATATTGGAGCATTGGATTTGGTAAAGTCTTAAGCCAATGTGTTGACTCACCACACAGCCCTGCATCCAGCATGTGTCTCATATGACTGTCTATAAGTAAGCTTTAGGTTACCAGGAATGGTTGCATGGCCACCTACCTTTTCATCCTTCCCACCCTTGCCCTGGAATCTTCCAGACTTCAAAGTGCTGACCTTTGCTGTGTGTGTGGTTGGTGGCATAGTGGTGAGCATAGCTGGGCTCCACACAGTTGACCTGGGTTTGATTCCTGGCCAAAGTATGTGAGCTTGCTTTTGACATGCTACAAATCCCTGGAAGGAGAGAGAGTGAGAATGTTTTTAGCTTCTAAAACGGATAAGAAGCTGCGAAGAAGCGCGGAAGAGCCGCCGCCATGAGTCAGCGGGAGGCGGCTCTTTCCGCGCATGGTGTGGCAGAGCACGGAGAGGCAGCCGCCTCCTCTCAGTGTGAGGCGGCTGTCTCCGTGCAAGGCATGGTGGAGCACGGAGAAACTGCCGCGTTGGACGCGGCGGTTAGCGCGCATGGCCCCACTTCGGAGACACCGCCGAGCGGTGCTGGTGTGGCTGGGACACGTAATCCCTCTAGCTTTAGAGTGACGCGCGCAGGGTTTAAATGACAGCCAGAAGTGAGTCAGCTGACCAGGCTGGTCAGCTGACTCTGGTTCCAATCCTCATTGGTCCAGCACTTAGGGTGGTGCTGGAGAGATGCCTGTGCATATATACTGATGGCTGTTCAGTTGCTGGTTGTCTGGCGTTGCGAACACATACGTGGGAGCACTCAGACCTGTAGTTAGATCCTTAAGTGTGCCGGGACCAGCTGGAGCTGTAATCCTACACTTAGCTAGTTTCTGTTGATAGCTTAAAGTACTAGTTTAATTGTGATTATCTGTTATGACCCTTTGCCTGCCTGACTATCCTCCTGAACTCTGATCTTGTACCTTGCCTTTCTGATACTCTGTTGCCGAACCCCGGCTCGTCCTTAGACTCTGCTTCTGCCTCCTGGTTTTGTACCTCGATATATCTGATACCCTGTTGCCGAACCCTGCCTGTACCTTGACTCCGCCTCCGTCTTCTGAATCTGTACCTAATCTGTCCGTGTGTTTACGACCTGGCTTGTCCGACCTCGAGAACCGACCTCAATATTAGAGGCAGTTCCCTGTCTTGTTAGTGACACTACCTCCAGAGTGTCACTCTCAGATAATCCTTCCTACTCTCAGCCCGACTTCTCCCGCCTTGGAGAGTGCAGGTCTTTGGGAGGAATCTGTGCAGTTCTCCTCACTGCTCTGAGGCTTAGTCCTCTTAAGTGTTACTTTTACACCAAACACTACACTCATATTACTCAGGTATCCAGAGGTTAGTCATATTTGATTATTGGCGATACTGCAGATCCCCAATAATCAGGTATATCTGTATTCTTGGGGATACTGCAGATCGCCAAGAATCAGATTCTCTCTGTGCTTCACCGTTCGTTACAGAACGCCAGAACATAAACAAAATGGACCCACGCACTGGTCCTCTGGGGGAACTTGCCATTTCAGTGGATAATGTCAATCGAGTGCTGGGTGAACACAAAGCATTGATTGAGGCCCTGTCAGGGTCGGTACGAACCCTCCAGACATCAGTGGATGAGGTGCGGTCCCCTTCTAGCATGGACATACGTATGCCCGTACCCGAGAAGTTCTCAGGCCACAGATCTGACTTACGCAATTTTAGGAGTAGAGTGTTATCATATTTTGAATTAAGACCCCGATCCTCTGGTACTGAGGCCCAGAGAGTCACCTTCATCAAAACTTTACTGGCCAGTGACTCTCAGACCTGGGCATATAACCTGCCCCCTAGAGACACAGCTCTGACCTCGGTAGAGGAATTCTTTAAAGCCATGGCAGTAATTTACGACGACCCAGACCTTGCTGCGACCTCTGAGCAGAAGCTCAAGCTTTTACGGCAAGGCAAGGGTCCAGTCGAAGATTACGCGGCCGAATTTCATAGGTGGTCAGTTACAGTCAGGTTTGACACCTATGCCCTGCTGGATTACTTCCTGTCTGGGTTGTTGGATGAGGTCTCCGACCTAATGTTAAGTCTACCCGAGCCCAAAACAGTCGATGAGGCCATCTCATCGGCCATTCGAATCGACCGTAGGATACGCCATCAGAGACAGACTAGGGGCAGTCATTGTGTCAGGTTGACTTCTTACGCAGCACCTCCTGCTGCACCCCTAGTAACTCCATCTCCCTCTGTCTCATCGTCCCCGGTCTTACCTCCACCTGAGCCGATGCAGATCGGTCGGTCTAAGTTAACCCAAGTGGAGAGAAGACGGAGAATGTCTGAACAGTTATGTTTGTACTGTGGTGAAGGGAGGCATAGGGTACGAGACTGTCCCATTAAGTCGAATAAGAATAAGACGGGAAACGCTACCGCCTAGGAGTTGTAAGGGGTGACACCCTAGGCGCTCAACTCACACCCCTAAAAGAAAAACGTTTGCTCCTCCCCTGTATGATTACATGGGGGGACAAATCTGTAGCCACGGAGGCCTTTGTTGATTCAGGCTCCGCGGCTAATTTTATGAGTACCGAGTTTGCAGAGAAGTTGGGCATTCCCCTCACCCCAGTAAAACCACCTATCCAGGTTACTGCCGTGGACGACTCCCCGCTTCAAAGGGACTGTCCGCTGTCTCAGACACCAGAGGTGGAAGTCATTACTGGGATACTGCACAGGGAGAGTTTAAGTTTTTTTGTGTTACATATGACTACCTCCACAATTGTCCTAGGTATGCCCTGGCTGCAGCTTCATTCGCCACAGGTTGATTGGGCTACAGGACAATTAACCAGTTGGTCAGACTTCTGTTCCCAACAGTGTCTAGGGAAAGTGACATTAGGTCAGACCAAGGTTCATGTGGAGGGTGTTCCCGAGCAATACTCAGAATTCTCGGATGTATTCTGTCCTAAAGCTGCTGATAGGTTACCTCCTCATCGCCCTTTCGATTGCCCCATCGATCTTCGTGCCGGTTGTATGTCCCCTAGGGGTCACCTATATAATTTTTCGGGACCAGAGAAAGTGGCTATGCAGGAGTACATCCGTGACAATCTAGCCAAAGGGTTCATTCGCCCCTCCCGGTCGCCTGCGGGGGCCGGTTTCTTTTTTGTTAAGAAAAAAGACGGAGGTCTTCGACCTTGCATCGATTACCGTGGCCTGAATAAAATCACGGTGAAGAACCGTTATCCGTTACCACTGATAGACGATTTATTTACGCAGGTCACAGACGCTAAGATCTTCTCGAAATTAGATCTAAGGGGTGCATACAACCTGATCCGCATTAGAAAGGGCGATGAATGGAAGACGGCCTTCAACACACCCGATGGGCATTACGAGTACTTAGTGATGCCCTTCGGGTTGTGCAATGCGCCAGCCGTCTTCCAGGAATTAATCAACGAGGTATTCAGGGAGGTGTTGGGTAGATTTGTGCTTGTATACCTTGACGATATACTAATTTACTCCGACAACCTCTCCGAGCACAGGGTCCATGTCAAATTTGTGCTGAACAAACTGAGGCAAAATATGCTGTATGCCAAGTTAGAAAAATGTATTTTTGAGGTGACATCCGTCACGTTTCTGGGGTATGTGATTTCTACCTCAGGTTTGTCAATGGATCCTGATAAAGTCACAGCTGTCCTAGAATGGCCGCAACCTGTGGGCCTGAAAGCCCTCCAGAGATTCCTGGGTTTTGCAAATTACTATAGGAGGTTTATAAAAGGGTACTCCACGATCATTGCACCCCTTACCAGTCTCACAAAAAAGGGGGCAGATACTACCCACTGGTCTCCTGAGGCTCAAAATGCATTCTCTAGTCTGAAGGAATTGTTTTGTTCTGCACCGATCCTGAGACATGTTGACACCGCTTATCCATTCATTGTTGAGGTCGATGCCTCGGAGGTCGGGGTAGGGGCTGTGCTGTCTCAGCGATCAGGGTTACAGGGAAGATTACACCCCTGTGCGTACTTTTCTCGTAGATTCTCTCCGGCAGAGAGAAACTACGATATAGGCAACAGAGAGCTCCTGGCCATTAAATTGGCCTTTGAAGAGTGGCGTCACTGGCTGGAAGGAGCAGAGCACACAATCACGGTTTTTATGGACCACAAGAATTTAGAATACATCGAGGGAGCTAAGAGATTAAGTCCCCGTCAGGCCCGATGGTCTTTATTCTTTACAAGGTTCAGATTCATAATTACTTACACTCCAGGCAGCAAAAACATTAAGGCAGACGCTTTATCCAGGTGCTTTGAACCAGAGACAGCACAGCCCTCCGTCCCTGAGATTATTGTTCCGCAGAAATTGGTGCTGGCTGCAACTGATACTTGGGAAGACTGGAAGGAGACGTTGAGCCCCTTCCAACAGGACATCCCGGAAGGGAAGCCTGAAGGGGTTATGTTCATTCCCTTGCCCTTCCGTCTCCAGATCCTAGAAATGTTCCATGCACATAAAAATGCTGGACATCCCGGAGCCGCCAGAACACAAGATCTTGTAGCCAGGTGTGTCTGGTGGCCTTCCCTGTCAGTTGATTGCAAGGAATTTGTTAGGGAATGTGCAATATGTGCAAAGAGGAAACCCTCCCGGCTGGCACCTGTCGGTACCTTACAGCCTTTGCCCGCCCCGAGTGTACCATGGACCCACTTGTCCATGGATTTTGTGGGTGAGCTCCCCAGGTCTGAAGGCATGTCGGTCATTTGGGTGGTAGTCAACCGCTTCAGCAAGATGGCCCATTTCGTGCCCTTGAAAGGACTCCCCTCGGCCTAGGAATTGGCCGACTTATTTATCATCCACATTTTCCGGCTGCATGGCATTCCGGAAAACATAGTGTCTGATCGGGGAGTCCAATTCATCTCTAGATTCTGGAGGGCATCTTGCCACCAGATGGGCATGAAGCTGTCTTTCTCGTCAGGCTACCACCCACAGACCAATGGGCAGACTGAACGGATTAATCAGTCTTTAGAGCAGTTCTTAAGATGTTATGTTGCGGAGGCACAGAACGACTGGGTAAAATTTCTGGCCTTCGCAGAGTTTGCACAGAACAATTTGAAGAGTAATTCTTCTGGTTTTTCTCTGTTCCAGATTGTGACAGGGAGGTCGCCCAAATTCTCCCCCTTGCCAGTTGCCTCTTCTCCGTTTCCAACCTTGGAAGCCTGGCAGAGGGCATTTAAAGACATCTGGGGGACGGTGAAGAGTAATTTGGAAAGGGCATTCCAGAGTCAAAAAGGTCAGGCTGACAAGAGACGCTCGTTGGAGTGGAAGTTCCAGCCAGGAGACTTGGTCTGGGTGTCCACACGTCACTGGGTCCGTTCTCGGTAGCTAAGAAGATCAACAACGTTACTTATTCCGTTGATCTTCCCGCCAGCATGCATGGGGTGAGGTCCTTTCACGTATCCCTACTTAAACCAGCAGTTCATGTGGGCCCCACTCCTCCTCCTCCTGTGATGGTAGATGAACGACCTGAATACGAGGTAGAGAAAATTTTAGATTCACGCATTGTACAGAACTCAGTACAATATCTGGTGCATTGGAAAGGGTATGGCATTGAAGAAAGGCAATGGGTACCTGGGAGCCGCATGCATGCCGACGAATTAAGGAAGGAGTTTCACAACCTACATCCCGAGAAACCTGGTCGGAGTTGTCCGGAGTCCACTCCTCGGGGGAGGGGTACTGTGAAGAAGTGCGGAAGAGCCATGAGTCAGCGGGAGGCGGCTCTTTCCGCTCATGGTGTGGCAGAGCACGGAGAGGCAGCCGCCTCCTCTCAGTGTGAGGCGGCTGTCTCCGTGCAAGGCATGGTGTAGCGTGGAGAAACCGCCGCGTTGGACGCGGCGGTTAGCGCGCATGGCCCCACTTCGGAGACAACGCAGAGCGGTGCTGGTGTGGCTGAGACACGTAGTCCCTCTAGCTTTAGAGTGACGCGCGCGCGCGCGCACTCAGGCAGGGTTTAAATGACAGCCAGAAGTGAGTCAGCTGACCAGGCCGGTTAGCTGACTCTGGTTCCAATCCTCATTGGTCCAGCACTTAGGGTGGTGCTGGAGAGATGCCTGTGCATATATACTGATGGCTGTTCAGTTGCTGGTTGTCTGGCCTTGCGAACACATACGTGGGAGCACTCAGACCTGTAGTCAGATCTTTAAGTGTGCCGGGACCAGCTGGAGCTGTAATCCTACACTTAGCTAGTTTCTGTTGATAGCTTAAAGTACTAGTTTGATTGTGATTATCTGTTATGACCCTTTGCCTGCCTGACTATCCTCCTGAACTCTGATCTTGTACCTTGCCTTTCTGATACTCTGTTGCCGAACCCCGGCTCGTCCTTAGCCTCTGCTTCTGCCTCCTGATTTTGTACCTCGATATATCTGATACCCTGTTGCCGAACCCTGCCTGTACCTTGACTCCGCCTCCGTCTTCTGAATCTGTACCTAATCTGTCCGTGTGTTTACGACCTGGCTTGTCCGACCTCGAGAACCAACCTCAATATTAGAGGCGGTTCCCTGTCTTGTTAGTGACACTACCTCCAGAGTGTCACTCTCAGATAATCCTTCCTACTCTCAGCCTGACTCCTCCAGCCTTGGAGAGTGCAGGTCTTCGGGAGGAATCTGTGCAGTTCTCCTCACTGCTCTGAGGCTTAGTCCTCTTAAGTGTTACTGTTACACCAAACACTACACTCATATTACTCAGGTATCCAGAGGTTAGTCATATTTGATTATTGGCGATACTGCAGATCCCCAATAATCAGGTATCAGAATCAGAATCGTTTATTTCGCCAAGCATAACTGGGTCATGCCCGGAATTGGGTTTGGCACAGCACATACATAGCTACCGAGTGGTACATAGACAAAAGGCAATACAATAAGAACATGACAGTAATACAAAAATGCACAAATATGTAAGTACACAAATATACATTCAGCGACAGTGTGCAACTTTACAGGCGCCCTGCTGAAGTCTACCAAAATGTGCAGGTAAAAAGTCAGTCAGTTAAAATGTGGTGGCCGGTGCCTGGATTGTTTGAGCAAGAAACGTGTTCCTTTTGCAGACCGCTACTTTGCAGTCGGTAGGGCACTGATAGAGGGTGGAATAATGTTTAGGGAGTTCAGGAGGCCAATGGCTGCAGGGAAGAAAGAGTTCTTATGTCTGGTGGTTTGGTGGAGATGACCCGAAGTCTCCGGCTCAGCGGTAGAAGGGTGAAGAAGCAGTGGCCTGGGTGTGAGCGGTTACTTGCGATCTTCAGTGCCCTGGCACGCAGTCTTGTGTTATACAGGAGGTCAAGCGGGGGGGGAGGTCTCCCAATGATCCTCTCCGCTGACCTGATGATCCTCTGTAGTTTATACCTGTCGCTGGTGGTGGCTCCCGCATACCAGACCAAGATGGAGGAGCAGAGGATGAATTTGATGGTGGCTGAGTAGAAATGAGTTAGAATCTCCTGCTCCATGCCGAACTTCCTCAGTTGGCGGAGGAAGAAGATCCTCTGGTGGGCTTTCCGCTGGGTTGCCATGATGTTGGCCTTCCAGCTGAGATCGCTGGAGATGGTAGTGCCCAGAAGGCGAGCGCAGGGCACTCTGGCCACCTCAGTGCCGTCGATGTAGATGGGAGGGGGGTTGGGGGAAGACTTCCTAAAGTCAATTATTTGCTCAACGGTTTTGGCCGTGTTGAGCACCAGACTGTTTTCCTTGCACCAGTGGCATATTCTCTCCACCTGCTGCTGATACTCCTGGATGTTATTCTTGGTGACGAGGCCGACAATGGTGGTGTCATCAGCAAATTTTATGACTTTGACAGAGACCGCTGTGGATCTGCAGTTGTTTGTATAGAGGGAGAACAGCAGCGGGGACAGGACGCAGCCCTGGGGTGCCCCTGTGTTGGTTGTCATCTCTCGCGAGTAGATGTCCCCCAGCTTGACAACTTGAGATCTGTTAGAGAGGAAGTCCGTGATCCATAAACGCAGAGTGGGGTGGACCCCAAGTGTGGCTAGAACATTCTGGAGGATGCATGGGCATATAGTGTTAAATGCTGAGCTGAAGTCTAGTAGCAGTACTCTGGCATACACATCTGGTCTGTCAAGATGGTTGTAGATGGATTCGAGGCGAATGTTTAGGGCATCGTCGGTGGACCTGTTCGCCCTGTAGGCAAACTGGAGTGGGTCCAGTAGTGGCAGGGTGTAGCGCTTGAGGATGGATAGGACCACTCTCTCTAGCCTCCTTGGCGGTAACCCCGAACGTAGTTCGGGGTAAGCCGCCGGAGGGTGCCGCTCAGGCCCTGCTGGGCCGATTTGTTTAATTTTTTTTTTGCTGGACGCAGCTAGCACTTTGCTAGCTGCGCCAGCACACTGATCGCCGCCGCCCCGCGCACGATCGCCGCTATCAGTCGCGCCACACGACGGGGGAAGCCCTCCAGGGCGATCGAAGAGGGCGAGGGGATGCCGCTGAGCAGCGGCTATCATGTAGCGAGCCCTGGGCTCGCTACATGATATAGGAAAATTTTTTTCAAAAAAAACTGCTGCGCTCCCTCCTGGCAGATTTTTTTATACCGCCAGGAGGGCTAGGGACTTTGTGAGGTTTTTAATATTAATATCGATGAACATAAGCCCTTGTAGGCCCAATAACTATTAGAATGACAGGTTCTCTTAGAATTCAGAACTGTTCAGAAAAGCTATTTTTCTGCTAATTTACTATGTCAGCAAGTATTGATTTTCTTTGTAAAAAACAAGTCGAAAGTCTCTTGACTCTATTTGCTTTTTACTGTGTAACTAAGCCACTTCTTTGCTTAGCATGTTTAACTTAGATAGATGACCGAGGACACGGGGGTCTCTGGGACAGTGTCACCCAGATAAGGCTTGTCCTGAGCTAACTTGTTTCCACTACCATATTTTAGGAACAAGCTCCCCCTGGTGAGGTGAGTTGGATTTCCCCCACATACATCTCATATACATCCTCTGCCATGATTGGCTGAAGTATTACATACATCCCTTACTATGATTGGTCAGGGAAAGTTAAACCCCCAGGCTGTGATTGGTTCTTACTTGCTTTGCTATGATTGGATAATTTTTACAGCACCTTGCTGTTTCTACTGAATAAAAGCTATGACCGAAATCATTAAAGGAAGTGATTTCAAGCTATCCACTGGTGTCGTGTCACTTCTTCCACTGAAGGGTAAAGGGTCATAGGCTTCGGCCTACTAATTTGGGTATCCAAAGCCAACGTGTACTTGGAGTCTTGAGCTCCATTACCCAAACTTTTACTTGGCCCTGTCTTCAGCCTTGACAGTTTTTGGTGCCCGAACAGGGACTGAACAGATGATATCCACTGAGGGACCCTGGCCTGGAGATGTGGGACGACCTACAGAGACATCTGGGTCAACTGCACTAGTGGTAAGCACCTTGTATCTCTCTCTTCCCACAGGCTCCCGGCTTGACCCCTGAGTGAGTATATCAGTGCTTCAGAAACCTTGGCTTCGGATTATCTGTGCATTTTGTGTATGAATGTACTGTGTATGCATGTATCTGTATTGCTTGTGGTGTTTATTTCTGTGCAATCTGGCATTGTATTTGGGATATCTGATAAATTTGTCTGACAATGTTTGTGTACCTCCAGATGTTACCATCATGTCATCTTTCTTGATAGTAGCGGTGCTGTTTTTAATTGAGTTTTCTAGGAGGATCTAGAGGGTTAAAAATATTACTGTCTAGTTTCTGTATTTGCTAGAGAGAAATCACTGTTTGCTCATCTGCCGTTGTCTGCTTAAAGAGTGTTAATCATTAACTGAAACTCAGTTTCAATTGTCAGAAAGATAAAACAGAAAGTGTAAAAGTATAGATTGGAAAATGTCATTTCAGACTAACATGTATAAACTGATATGGATAGTATAAGATACTGAAGTCCAGTGTCTTGATTAATCCATTCTCTAGGCTGCCCTTTGATTGTGTAGAACTCTCAGTCTGTCTGTATAGGTTAACAAGCAGCTGTAATTTTAAAACATTACAGCAAAGGGGAGACATTAATTCTTAAGGGCCCAAGAATTATATCTCACCTCTTTTTGGTCTTTTTGGTAGAAAGATTTGTACAGATATGACTGAAAAATAAGAAGAAGGGTATAGCATATATGGAAGTCTGAAATATTGCATTGCATTGTTAACAGGTGCCAAGAGAGGTTAAATAGCTGCACAGGGGGTATTTTTGTGGTAAGAGGCTGCAGTCCATCCCTATAAAGTGCACTTTTAAAATAGGTATAGGTAAAAGATGGGAAGTTTAGTGTCCCGTCTGACTGTGGGTCAGTCAACCGCTGACTCCAGTCCACCCCCTGTTCCTGGTGAGACAGCTATAGATTGGATGGTGCGAAACCATGGCACTTGGGCGACGGTCCCGTATAAAGAAATGTGTAAACGAGGTAAACTGCCAGAAAAGGGAAGGTTAGACGCAGATTTTTGGAAAGATTTTATAGCAAAGAACAAGTCATGGTTAGAAAAGAATGGGTTATCAGCTCAAGCCAACACCTGGCTGGCTGAGAGCAAGCGCAAGTCATCAGATATGGTAGAGTGTTTTTATGCAGGCAATTACAGGTATGCCAGCAAACGTAGGTTGCCCGCAGGGTGGCCCGATGAATCGATCATCGATGACAGAGAGGATCCAGGTGTCACCAGCAGTGGGACACTTGCTGTAATTCAGTTGTTAGAACAGGCTAGAAGCAGGTTAGCTGCTCCAAGTGTAGCTGAGGGAGCAGCTGCTGCTGCTCCTCAGGTTACTGCACCCACTGAAGCAGATGCTGCAGCAGCTAGTATCTCTTCTCTCACTTCAAAAGATATCGGGAGTAAGGTAAGTACAAAGCAGATACCACAAAGGAGGCAGAGCAACAGAGTTACAAAAATACAGAAAACCTTAAATGAGTTAATTAGTGTTTATCCAAATTTGAGTGGGAAAATTGAACATTGGCTTGAGCAGCATAAGAAGATGAGTAGAGATGAAAGGGACTTAAAAGCTAATCAGATAGGTGCAGCAACCCAAGGATCCATTGAGTACAAAAAATGGTATTATGTCTGGAAAAAGGCTCTTGCCTATTTCAGGAAGCAACGGGATGCAAATATTGAATCAAAATTGGAACATCTGACTGAGAGTGATGAAGAAAGTGATGATGAGAATGATGATGAAGTTGAGCATGTACATTATGCATATGAGAAAATGTTGCAGGATGTGCCTCCCCCCTACATAACTCCTCCAACTGCCCCTCTGGCAGTCAAACAGATTGATAAACCGTATCCAGTTATTAATCCTTTTTACCCTGTTAGGACTCAAAGGATTGCAGAACTAGCAGCTGAGAACCAGACTCCCAGATTCCAAATTGAATGGAATCAACCGTGGTCCAGGTCAGAGCAATTGACCTTGGCCAATAGCATTCCCAATCCCATACAGAATCCCGCTGGATTTTGTAGATGCCTTGCAGCCATCCAGAGGACTTATGGGGCCACCATGCTAGATTTAGAGGAGATGCTGAAGGTGGGACATGGAGTTGTGGTGGATCCCATCATAGCTTCACATACTGTTACTGGGGACAAGAACTCAGCAGCTGAAGGAGGAAGATTCATTACCCATCAGTGAGATTGTCAAGAATCTTGCCTGAATTAAGTTCTGAAGTGACAGTTTGCATTTTGGCCACTAGATGCCGCCTGTATCAGAAAGTGATAACCTAATGCTGCTGAGGGATGAACAAGCTTGAGAGGTGGGGCCTGGCAGCTCTAGAGAGACCAGGAAGAGAAGACAGAGACAGACTTGGTTGTTTTTGTAGAGAGCTGTCTGTGAAAAGGACAATCTGGATCCATCCAAGCTGCAGAGAGGCTGATCGCTGTTTTCCCCTTGAATCCTGCTTGCTGGAGTGGAGATTGTTCCCAGTTAGCTGCCCTGGGCTTAGGATTCTACGCCAGCTACCCATCAAGGCTGCAAGTGTGGTTGCAGGCCTGAGGCTGTCCTTAAGAGAGGCATCTGCTGATACCAAGTAGGAACAGGTCAGTGAACCCGGGTTCTTGTGTTTTCATTAAACTGTTTTTTTGTGGTACGGTACCTGAAGAAACTGAGACTTAGGCCTGCTTTAGGTAGATAGTGTGATATGCGGGGGTTTTGGGGATCAATGCAACCACAGGGAGGCAGCCGTAAAGTTTCAAAAACACAGTCTATTTATTGCTTGTCAAACCAAAACTGGCTTCCTGCCAGCAAACAAAACATTGGCTTCTTGCCAGCAAACAAAACAGCAGTTTATCTTCAGCAGTAAGGCAACAAGATAGTTTCTCTTCAGTACAACATACACAATACAGTCCAGCACCCTTGCATGGGTACTCTTTACCAGTCTGAAGAGATCTTTGTAATCCATAGGTCTCTGGGCAGTACAGCACAGACTCCAGCCTTAGCTCACATATCCTCACAGCTCACAAACTGACTCAGGAAAAAGCCAACGCCCAGTGTGAGACCTGTGCATTAATAACCTCTCCCACCAACCTTCATTGTCCAGCCCCCCTTGCTGGGAGGAATAGATGGACCCACCCAACCTTCCATCTATTCCAGGATCCAGGCCCTGGGAAAAGAAATAAAAGATTTTGGCAACCTGCTGGTTACCAACAAAACCCTGGATCCCTATTTCCCAGCATTGGGGCTGTCTAAAAAAAACACACATGGAAAGCTGGTGATATATATCGCCCATCCAGTACCGATCCCTGGAGTCCTGTACATATCCCCCCCCCCTTTGCCTCAACCCGGAGGAAGTGGAGGCACCTTGGGAAACCATACAGTGTACACGGGAGAGGGCATCAGCGTTTTGATGCAGTCTCCCGGGTCTATGTTCTACCATGAAGCTGAACTCCTGGAGAGCAAGGAACCATCTGGTCACCCTGGCATTGGTGTGTTTATTTTTTTTTCATCCATGTCAGAGGGGCATGATCAGAGACGAGGCGAAATTTTCTGCCTAGCAGAAAATATCTCAGGGAGTCAAGAGCCCATTTTATGGCTAAACATTCCCGCTCCACGACTGCGTAATTTCTCTCCGCTGCTGTCAACTTTCGACTAAGGAAAACAACGGGATGTTCTTCCCCATTGATTTCCTGTGACAGGACTGCACCCAGTCCTACATCAGATGCGTCCGTCTGGACAACAAATACCCGGGAAAAATCTGGTGCTACAAGTACTGGGTGCTGACATAACGCAGACTTTAATTTCTGGAAGGAGTATTCTGCACCTTCATTCCATTTCACCATGACTGATTTGTGACCTTTTGTCAAATCAGTCAAAGGGGCAGCCAGAGTGGCAAAGTTGGGTACGAACCGCCGGTAATACCCGACAAGGCCTAAAAACGCCCTTACCTGTCTCTTTGTAAGTGGGCGGGGCCAACTCTGTATGGCCTCAATTTTGTTAAGCTGAGGCTTCACCAAACCCCTACCAACAGTGTACCCCAAGTACTTAGCTTCCTCCATCCCGATGGCACACTTCTCGGGGTTTACAGTGAAACCCCCTGACCTAAGGGAGTCTAAGACTGCCTGTACTCTGGGCAGGTGAGAGTCCCAATCTGTGCTGAAAATGACTATGTCATCAAGATAGACGGAAGTGTACTTCTGATGGGGGCGAAGTAATTTATCCATAGCCCTTTGAAAGGTGACTGGGGCGGTATGCAAACCAAAAGGCATCCTCTTATACTGAAAAAGGCCATCCGGGGTGGAAAACGCGGTTTTCTCCCTAGCTCCTGGGGTTAGGGGTACTTGCCAATACCCCTTTGTTAAATCTAGAGTGGTAATGAACCGGGCTGGACCTAGCTTCTCTATCAGTTCATCTACCCGGGGCATGGGGTAGGCATCAAACTTTGAAACCTCATTCAGTTTTCGGAAATCATTGCAAAATCGCAGAGTTCCATTTGGCTTTGGGACCAATACAATTGGACTTGACCACTCACTCTGCGATTCCTCAATGATGTCCAATTCCAGCATCTTTTTTATCTCATCCGAGACAGCCTTTCTGCGGGCTTCTGGGATGCGGTAGGGCTTGACACATACCTTCACACCTGGCTCAGTAATGATGTCATGTTCAATGACATGAGTAATACCTGGCAATTCTGAGAAAACTCCCCTATTTCTCTGTAAGAACTCTTTAACCTGTTGAACCTGAGGAGTGGACAACGTTGCTGACACTTTTATGTGTTCCAGCCCAACTTTGGGCTCAGAGCTTGTACTTGCCAGGGCAGGCTCTGGTTCCCAATCTCTCCAAGGCTTCAACAAGTTCACATGGTAGATTTGGTATGGCTTCCGTTTCCCTGGTTGGTGCACCCGATAGTTTACTTCACCTACTTTTCTACCACCTCAAATGGCCCTTGCCACTTGGCCAGGAACTTGCTCTCCACAGTGGGTATTAAGACGGCCACCCGGTCTCCCATTTGAAACTGACGAACTCTGGCCGACCTATTATATACCCTCCTTTGTGCCTCCTGAGCACTCTGGAGATGCTCCCTGACCAAGGGCATCACTTTATCAATCCTGTCACGCATTAAGGAGACATGTTCCACAACAGTCTTATGTGGAGTGATCTCATTCTCCCAAGTCTCCTTTACTATGTCAAGCAATCCACGGGGTCTTCGACCGTACAGCAACTCGAATGGTGAAAACCCAGTGGATGCTTGAGGAACCTCTCGTATAGAAAATAACAGGGCCGGTAGCAAACAGTCCCAATCCTTACCATCCACTTGCACCACCCTCTTTAACATGGACTTAAGGGTTTTATTAAATCTCTCCACCAATCCGTCTGTCTGTGGGTGATAGACAGACGTCCGCAGCTGTTTGATTTGGAAAAGCTTGCAGAGGTCTGCCATCAACCTAGACATGAAAGGGGTGCCCTGATCAGTAAGGATTTCTTTGGGGAACCCAGTCCTGCTGAACATATGAAATAACTCCCGGGCAATAGTTTTAGAAGCTGTATTCCTCAGGGGTACTGCTTCTGGGTACCTAGTGGCATAATCCCAAACCACTAGGATATACTGATGACCTCTAGCTGATTTAACTAGGGGGCCTACCAGGTCCATCGCAATGTGCTCAAAGGGCACCTCAATTATGGGAAGTGGCACTAAGGGGTTACGGAAGTGAGACACCGGAGCAGTTAATTGGCATGTAGGGCAGGAAGCACAATACCTCTTAACATCAGACTTCAACCCTGGCCAGTAGAATCTGTCAGCAATTCTTGCCTCTGTCTTTTCTGCCCCTAGGTGTCCCCCTAATACCTCATTGTGGGCCATTTCTAGGACTATCTTTCGGTAGGGCTGAGGAACCAGTAATTGTTGCACCACCTCTGAGCGCCCCTGAGTGACACGATATAACAAGTCAGAATCCATAGAGAAGTGGGGGTACCTCTGCTCAGCTCCAGGCTCCTGTGGTACCCCATTCACTACAGAAACCTGTTCACGGGCGTGAACTAAAGTGGGATCCCGCATTTGAGCTGTGCCAAAGGCCCCTCTAGATACATCTAGACCTGGACATATGAGATTGGGGAAGGCTTCCTCCTCCTCCTCCCCAATCATCACCTGTAATGGGGAAATTTCCTCATCCTCAGAGGATAACACAACCTCTTGACCAACCTCACTTACGTCATTCGAGGTTGACAGTTCCTGCTGGTCTAGCCTAGGAACCGGGGAAGTGTCGTTTACATCATCACAACAACCCACATAATTTAAGACATTTTTGGACATTCCCCAGAGTTCCTGAAACAAAGGAAAGTCACGCCCTATTATCAAATCATACATTAGGGAAGGCACCACCCCTACTTCATGAGTCACACGTCCACAAGCAGTGGAGACAGAGATTGACACCAGGGGGTATGCCCTAGTGTCACCGTGTATGCAAATGACCCGGAGGGTCTTTCCTGCTGGTTCAGTTTTCCTCACTAGTCGGGCATGTACCAGAGTTACCATGCTCCCCGAATCTAGTAAGGCATTTACAGGCAAGTCATTAATTAATGCAGCACACTCAAACTGCCCTTCATACACAGGACATGCAGTGCAAGCTAACTTTGCAAAGAAAGAAACACGGTGAGCAGCATCACACTGCATTGGCACTTCCTGCAAGGGGCACTGAGCCCTAGTATGTCCCCAGGCCTGGCACTTCCAACACTGCACAGGGCCAGCTTTCCTGGGTAAAACAAATGCCTGAGGATCCTCACGGCTTCCAGGCCGCATGCCCAGATCAGGATTCTGTGGAGGTCCTTCCTTATATACGGTGGATGGCTTTGTCCTCCGTGTAGCAGGAGAGTCCCGGTGTCTGGTAGGTCCCAGCAACTCCTCCACAACAGTGAATCTTTCCACCATGTCGACCAGCTGATCTGCAAACTGGGGATCCCCGTGGCTGACCCACCGCTGCAATGCACCAGGAAGGGACCTCAGGTATCGGTCCATGACAATGCGCTCCACCATCTGGGGTCCGGTCAGGGTCTCCGGCTGTAGCCACTTTTTCACTAGCTGGATTAAATCATGCATTTGGGATCGAGGTGGCATATCCGGAATATACCTCCAGCTGTGTACACGCTGTGCTCTGACCGCTGTGGTTACGCCCAGGCGGGCTAAGATCTCTATCTTGAGGGCATCATACTCCTTAGCCTTTTCTGGTGGTAGGTCAAAGTAGGCTTTCTGTGAGTCCCCAGTTAGAAAAGGCGCTATGATGCCTGCCCACTGCTCTTTAGGCCACTGCTCCCGCTCTGCAGTTCTCTCAAAAGTGGTTAGGAATGCCTCAACATCATCAGAGGGTGCAAGCTTTTGCAGGAAATGACTAGCCCGGATAGAGGTCTGGTTACTAGGGGCAACAACAGGTTGACTCCGCCCCTGAGATAGCTGCTGCACTGCCTCGGCCAGCATCTTGGATTGAGCCTCTGTGGATTTCCGCAAGGCAGTTGCTTGCGCTTCAGTAGTCTCTCGGAGCGCTGACAACTGTGCCTCCGTTGCTTGCTGCTGTACTGCCATACTTTGCTGCAACTGCACGGTAGCTAAGGCCAGCTGTCGCACTAACTCTTCCATTGCAAGTATGATACTGGCCCTTTAAATGTCAGTTTTTCAAAAAGAAAAAAAAAAATTTTTCCTCTCTTTAACGGCTTGCCCGCATCCTCCACCACTTGTGATATGCGGGGGTTTTGGGGATCAATGCAACCACAGGGAGGCAGCCGTAAAGTTTAAAAAACACAGTCTATTTATTGCTTGTCAAACCAAAACTGGCTTCCTGCCAGCAAACAAAACATTGGCTTCTTGCCAGCAAACAAAACAGCAGTTTATCTTCAACAGTAAGGCAACAAGATAGTTTCTCTTCAGTACAACATACACAATACAGTCCAGCACCCTTGCATGGGTACTCTTTACCAGTCTGAAGAGATCTTTGTAATCCATAGGTCTCTGGGCAGTACAGCACAGACTCCAGCCTTAGCTCACATATCCTCACAGCTCACAAACTGACTCAGGAAAAAGCCAACGCCCAGTGTGAGACCTGTGCATTAATAACCTCTCCCACCAACCTTCATTGTCCAGCCCCCCTTGCTGGGAGGAATAGATGGACCCACCCAACCTTCCATCTATTCCAGGATCCAGGCCCTGGGAAAAGAAATAAAAGATTTTGGCAACCTGCTGGTTACCAACAAAACCCTGGATCCCTATTTCCCAGCATTGGGGCTGTCTAAAAAAAACACACATGGAAAGCTGGTGATATATATCGCCCATCCAGTACCGATCCCTGGAGTCCTGTACAATAGTTAGGAACTGTTTTTAGAAGGTCACACTGGATTGATACTGCAGTGCAGCAAGACTTTAGGCTCTACTGTACACTGCCAACGGATAGGGTTGATCCTGCAGTCCAGCATGACTTGTCCGCTCTGCTGTGTCTGCTAATGGCTAAGAGTGATTCTGCAGTTCAGTATGACTTGAGGCTCTACTGTAAACTGCCATCAGGTAGAGGTGTCCTGTTGGACAGAAGTGGGGACTCTGGGGTATAGGGTACCCTGTGTATTGCAAATCTTGTTGTGTTTGTAACTGTTCCTGTTAATACTTTCCAGTAAAGAAAGTTTTGGTTGCATTAAGCTGGTGTCTGTATCACCTTCCTTGTTCCGTGACTTCGCTGTATCCTGGGGTACCCCTCGGTACACGGTCTTACAACTTGGCGTAGTTCGGCAGGATACAGCGACCGATATGGACGGGAACGTGGCGGGAGACCATCCCCCGGCGCTAGGGGCACCGGCTCAGGGCCCAGCTTCGGGTGCACAGGTACAAGGCCAGCTTGTCCAGAACAACATGCCCACCCAAGTAGGATATATCCCTGTAGGGGCACTGCTGCGTCATCTGCCAAAATATGATGGTAAAAACATGACATTGCAGGACTGGATGGAAAGGGTGCGAAGCGCAGTTAAAATGTGTAACTTGACTCCCGAGCTGCAGGCAGAGGTTGCGCTGGGAGCCCTAGAGGGTGACGTCAGACGGACAGTAATGGTAAGGCCCGACTCCGAGAGAGATGCCCTGGAGAAGATATTCTCCTTGCTAGAGAGGGCCCAAGGGGGGCGTGCCAAAGTGGTACAGTTACGAAGTCACTTCTTTAACCGGCCCCAGCGAGAGGGTGAGACACTGATGCAATACTCCAATGCTCTACAAGAGACGCTGAATGAGATACGACGGCGAGACCCCGATGCCATGGGAGCCTTCCAGGAAGTGGATCGGCTACTACGAGATCAGTTCATAGTGGGCCTCTCCGATAAGTTCTTACAAGATAAGTTACATGAGATGACCCGAACAACTGCCGATATGACATTCTATAGCATCTACCTAGCTGCGGTAGAGAGAGAAGAAGAACCCCTACCGGCAGCTGCGAGGGTAGTGAATAGCACGCACGCTACAAGGGATCAACCGGGTCCTGAAGAATCGGAGACTCTAAAGGATGTAGTCCAGGCTCTGCGGGCAGAAATGAAAGAGCTTCGGCTGGAAGTGTCTCAGATGAAGGCAAAGCCGCCCCAGCCTCTGGCAACAATCTCCACACTTCGTTCTACTCCACCCAGGGTGACTCAGGGGAGGGGGCCCGTCAGAAGAGGGCCGCTCTGTTGGGCTTGTCGTGAATACGGCCATATCGCCAGAAAGTGCCTCGGACAGGCAGCACCTGAGCCGCCGTTAAACTCCCAACCGCTGCAGTAGCTGAGCATCCTGCAGCGGTACACCAGAAGTTAAGCCCTATGCGTGAAGACCATGACTTGTATGCCAGCAGCCCCGTTATTGAAGCTGAGTTGGAAGGGCTGAAGGTCTGCTGCCTAGTTGATACAGGGTCAGAGTGCACCCTTATGCCTTTAGAGTTCTTTGAAAGGCACTTCCAGCATATGATTGAACCCGAAGATGGGAGCGTTATCCGGCTGACAGCTGCCAATAATAGGGAGATGGATGTCCGAGGAATAGTCTGGATGCAGGTCAGACTGTTTGGACAAGACATCGGCAAGAAGGGGGTCGTGCTGGTTGACCATTCGGCACGGAAAGGAATGGATGTAACCCTGGGTATGAATGTATTGAGAGACTTAGACCACCAGCTCTATGCCAAGGAAGGGCCAAAGTACTGGCAACGGGCCACCACGCACCAGCCTACTCAGAAGCTTTTACAACAGATGGTGAGAAGCTGTAGCCTGCAAAAGAGTAACCTATCTGGTCAGCCCATTGGAAAGGTCAGGGTGCCACGGAGTTCCCCGGTGAAGATCCCACCTCGACAAGAACGAGTGCTAATGCTGCCGGTGGGGGCTGGACGAAGGTTGAATGGGCTGGAGGTCCTGATCGAGCCCGCTTATCAGGGGGAACCATCGACTCATCCGCTGGTAGCCCGGGCCCTGGCCATTGTGAAGGATGGATGTGTACCCGTACGCTGCCGTAATGTGGTGGACTGCGAGTTGACCGTCCCCGGAAACACCTTGCTGGCCGCAGTCTATGTGTTTGATGGTGGTATTGTTCGACGGAGGGGTTTAACACTACAGCCTGATAGGAGATTAGCCTGGACCTACGCTGTGGAGACTCATCAAAAGGAAACCCCAACAGCAGAATGGAACGGTCAAATGATTATGGCCCGGATGGGAGTGGATTGCCGGACGCTGACTCCGGGGGAACAAAAGCTGCTGGAAGAAACCCTTTGGGAGTTTCAAGAAGCCTTCTCGAGACATGATGAAGACTTTGGGTGTGCTGTTGCCATTGAACACGAAATCCCGACTGGCGATGCTGCACCAATCAGGGAACGTTACCGGCAAATCCCACCTAAGATGTACCAGGAGGTGAAAAATATGGTGGCCAGCATGTTGGAAAACCGGGTGATACAGGAGAGTCAGAGCCCTTGGGCAGCTCCAGTAGTTTTAGTGCAGAAGAAAGATGGGAGTCTCCGGTTCTGTGTGGATTACCGGAAGCTGAATGCTCAGACCGTCCGGGATGCCTACCCCCTTCCGCGGATTGAGGAGTCATTGTCAGCCCTAAGTCAAGCAAAATTCTTCTCGACTCTTGACCTGGCTAGTGGGTATTGGCAGGTGCCGGTGGCCAAGAAAGATAAAGCCAAGACAGCCTTCATTCTACCTATGGAGCTCTATGAGTTTAATCGGATGCCATTCGGCCTCTCCAATGCTCCGGGAACATTCCAGCGATTGATGGAGCACTGTCTGGGAGATCTCAATTTTGAGTCAGTATTGATATACCTGGATAACATAGTAGTGTTTGGGGCCTCCTTTGAAGATCACCTCCAGAAGCTACGACAAGTCCTAGGACGACTACGAGAGCATGGGCTCAAGATCAAGCCCAAGAAATGCCAACTGTTCCAACAGCAGATAGAGTACTTAGGACATGTAGTCACCTCGGAGGGAGTGAAGCCGGCCCCCAACAAGGTGGAGGCTGTCCAGAAGTGGCCCCAACCCAGTACACTGCGAGAGGTGCGGGCGTTCGTGGGACTGGCTGGCTACTACCGGAGGTTTATACCCAAGTTTGCCCATCTGGTGGGCCCATTAAACGAGTTACTAAGGGGCACGTCTGGGGGCCCAAAGAAGCGTCCCATTGACTGGGGACCTCGGCAACAAGAGGATTTTGAAGCGGTGAAGGAGTCACTGACCAGTGCCCCGATCTTGGCTTATGCACGGTTCGACACCCCATTCCTGCTATACACTGACGGAAGCCTTCATGGTCTGGGGGCTGTCTTATCCCAAGTCCAGGATGGACGGGAAAGAGTCATCGCCTATGGGAGCCGGTCCCTGAGAGACTCAGAGCGCAACCCTGATAACTACAGCTCCTTTAAACTGGAACTACTGGCGCTGGTGTGGGCCATGACCGAAAGGTTTGCCGAGTACCTGACAGGTGCAGAAGTAACTGTGATGACGGATAATAACCCGTTGGCACATCTGGAGAATGCCAAGCTCGGTGCACTCGAGCAGAGATGGATGGCCCGCCTTTCCAAGTACAATTATCGCATCAAGTTCCGGTCCGGTAGGGAGAATGGCAACACCGATGCACTCTCCCGGGTCCCTGTAGGACAGTCAGCTCAGAGAATCGATGAGGAGTTAGAAGACACTGAAACTCCTGACCTTGGTCGCCTACCTATGTTCCAGGATGTGGCACATACAAGTGGGGTGGCGTCTGGGATGACTCTAGTGCTGGGAAAAACTCTGGCTGATTGGGAGAGAGTCCAGAATGCCTGCCCGGATTTGTGGAAAGTAAAAGAGTGGGTTCAGAACAAGATATGGCCTCGGCCAGAAGAGCGGGCTGGCCTGACCCCAGAGGGTCAAAAGTTGTTGAGGCAATGGGACAAGCTGACAGTTACCCAGGGCCTCTTGTGCCGGACCATATACTTACAGTCAGAACTGCAGCACCGACAACAGATTGTCATCCCCATGTCATTGGGGCCAGAGGCCGCCAGGGAAGCTCATGAAAAAGGTGCTCATTTCGGGAGTGAAAAGACATTCAAGTGGCTTCAACGTCTGGTATACTGTCCAGATCTGGGTGATATGGTGGCCACTGCATGTTTCAGGTGTCGACTCTGCGGGCTGAGTAAGAGCACTGAACAGCGGGCTCCTGTACAGGCCATCTGCACCTCAGCACCACTAGAGCTTCTTATGATTGACTATGTGCAAATTGGGTACTCTACCTCAGGACACTCATACTGTCTAGTCATGACAGACCATTTCACAAAATATGCAGTAGCTGTACCCACCAGGGACCAGACAGCAGAGTCGGCTGCTGAAGCGGTCTGCAAACACTTTATACAGGTGTTTGGGTGTCCACAGAGAATACATTCGGACCAGGGGGCATGTTTCCAGGGTACTCTCATGAATGAGTTGTACCAGCTGTATGGGATCAAACGCTCCCGCACCACACCGTATCACCCCCAAGGAAACGGGGCTTGCGAACGTTTCAACCGCACTTTGCTCCAGATGTTGCGGACTCTAGAGGATAGTCAAAAGGCCCGGTGGCCCGAGTACCTGCCTGAGTTGATGTGGGCCTATAACAATAGAGTACATAGTACTACCGGGTACTCATGCTCATGTTTGGGAGAGCCGGACGGGAGGTTGAAGACCTCCACATGCCCAATCCAATGGGACCACAACCGAGAAGTACCACTGCTTGGGTGCAGGAGCACCGCCGCCGCCTGAGAACAGTGCACAAGGTTGTGGGGGAACGCCTGGGACGAGTGATACACCCTAATCCAAAACCAATACTAAGGGATGGGTTTGCCCCAGGTGATAGAGTCATGGTCAAAGCCAAACGGCCGTCAGGAAAGTTGGATGGGCGGTGGGAGGCCGTTCCGTACACAGTGAAAAGAAGGGTTGACCCTGCTATTCCGGTCTATGAGGTAGAGCCGGTAGGGACCGGGGGACCCTCACGAAACTTGCACCGTAATATGTTGAGACATTGTCATTTTGAGGAGCCAGTGTGTGAGGAAGAGGCACCCCTGCATGTTGAGAGTATGGAGGAAAACGCCTCAGATGAGGAGGAAGAGGAATGGTGGGTTGTCCCTGCCCAGATGTCTGCAGAGGTTCCGGCTGTGGTGGGTTTACCTCCTAGGTGTAATGCTGAGCAGTCAACAGCTCCTCCCTTACCACATATGCCTGACATACCTGATGTTTCTGAGCCTCCCATACTGCGAAGATCGGCGAGGCCTAATGTTGGTGTGCCTCCACAGCGCTACGCACGAGATGAGTTTGTTTGGGGAGGGTTGCCGAGGACGACAACCTCTAGTGGGGTGGCATGTGAGATTGTCAAGAATCTTGCCTGAATTAAGTTCTGAAGTGACAGTTTGCATTTTGGCCACTAGATGCCGCCTGTATCAGAAAGTGATAACCTAATGCTGCTGAGGGATGAACAAGCTTGAGAGGTGGGGCCTGGCAGCTCTAGAGAGACCAGGAAGAGAAGACAGAGACAGACATGGTTGTTTTTGTGGAGAGCTGTCTGTGAAATGGACAATCTGGATCCATCCAAGCTGCAGAGAGGCTGATCGCTGTTTTCCCCTTGAATCCTGCTTGCTGGAGTGGAGATTGTTCCCAGTTAGCTGCCCTGGGCTTAGGATTCTACGCCAGCTACCCATCAAGGCTGCAAGTGTGGTTGCAGGCCTGAGGCTGTCCTTAAGAGAGGCATCTGCTGATACCAAGTAGGAACAGGTCAGTGAACCCGGGTTCTTGTGTTATCATTAAACTGTTTTTTTGTGGTACGGTACCTGAAGAAACTGAGACTTAGGCCTGCTTTAGGTAGATAGTTAGGAACTGTTTTTAGAAGGTCACACTGGATTGATACTGCAGTGCAGCAAGACTTTAGGCTCTACTGTACACTGCCAACGGATAGGGTTGATCCTGCAGTCCAGCATGACTTGTCCGCTCTGCTGTGTCTGCTAATGGCTAAGAGTGATTCTGCAGTTCAGTATGACTTGAGGCTCTACTGTAAACTGCCATCAGGTAGAGGTGTCCTGTTGGACAGAAGTGGGGACTCTGGGGTATAGGGTACCCTGTGTATTGCAAATCTTGTTGTGTTTGTAACTGTTCCTGTTAATACTTTCCAGTAAAGAAAGTTTTGGTTGCATTAAGCTGGTGTCTGTATCACCTTCCTTGTTCCGTGACTTTGCTGTATCCTGGGGTACCCCTCGGTACACGGTCTTACACATCTACAAGATGAGTGGTTGAAGGGAAAAGTAGAAAAGTCCTGGAATTATGCCTCAGGACTAACCCAAGAGTCAGATGAAACTGCTGTTGCATTCTGGCATAGATTGAAAACTGCCTTTTTAGATGCAGGCTACTAGGAGAAAACGAGAGGGACGATTCTCAATTGAGAACCGCTTACCTCAATGGGTTAAGGAAAGAATATAGAGAAGCCCTGCTCATCAGCAGGCCTGAGGCTAAGAATTTGAAGGAAAAACTTTTACTACCCATTATGGGAGGTTTAGATGAAAAATTTAAAAAGAAGGAAAAGCCTCAGAGAGTTATGGTGGTACAGGAAGAGACAGGATACAGAAGGGGTGGCCCCAGAGGTAGATACACTGGAAGAGGCAGAGGAAGGGGAAGCAGAGGAGGCAATTACATCCCTATGAATGAGAGAGATTGTTTCAGATGCGGAAGGAAAGGCCACATGTCATGGACGTGTATGGAGGTCATACCAGGAAATACTGAACATGTTAACCCTTCTTTTGCTGGTCAAGAAGGTGATGAATAGGGATTAGGCCAATCTATATCCACTTACTCAGTGACCACTGGTAGAGCAAATTCCAAGGATGCTATTGTAAAACTATGGTTACGTGAAGCTCCATACTCTCAATGTGATTGCCTGGTGGATACAGGGGCCAGTAAGTCAATCTTAAAGGCATCAGAGGTTCCCCCCCATTTACTTACCACAAAGGAAGGTGTTGGGATAGGGGTGGGGGGCAAACAGATCAAGTTAAAACAAACAAAGGTTATACCAATGAGGGTGGGAGACCAGGTTGACATTGTAACATCTGTTATGGTTTCTGACACTACTCCAGAAAATTTGCTAGGTGCTGACATTTTGAGTTTAATACAGGCCAACATTGATTATGGACGAGAAGGTATACGGGTAACCAGTCCGCTAGACCCACATGTGTTAAATTTGATGTCTGCTCTCATTCACTTTCCAGAGCCGCTACCAGAGCAAGCACCCTTTGCCCCTGAGTTGGAAAAAGTTCCCTCCCACTTATGGGCAAAAGGCAAATATGATGTTGGACAACTTGATGTCCCTCCTGTCATAATTAAATTGAAACCTGATGCTGTACTGCCACGAGTACATCAGTATCCACTTAGTCCTGAACAAAAAGATGGCATCAGGTCACAAATTGCTGAGTATGTAAAAGCTGGTGTTTTGGTGTTAATGTCATCTCCCTCCTCTACACCTCTGTACCCTATACTGAAGAAGGAAGTTGGGAAGACAGCCAAGTCTAAAACATACCGCTTCATACATGATCTAAGGGCTGTAAATAAGATCATAGATGCAGATGTACCAATTGTCCCAAATCCTTACACCATTTTGGGTCAAATACCTCCAAGCTCCACCCATTTTTCGGCCGTCGATCTTGCGAACGCCTTTTTTTCCGTTAGGCTCCACCCAGAAAGCTGGAAACTCTTTAGTTTCACTTTTGATGGGAAGCCTTACTGTTGGACAGTTTTGCCCCAAGGTGGTGTAAGTAGTCCTTCTCTATACAACCAAGCTCTGCATCAGGTACTTGAGGGATGGAGGGGTGACCATGACAACACTCAGCTTCTTCAATACTGTGATGATTTGCTTCTTTGCTGCGATTCTGAAGTGATTTGCAGGAAAGAGACAGTCAGTCTGCTGTGCTATTTAGCAAAAACAGGTAATAAAGTGTCAAAAGAAAAATTGCAGTACTGTCAAACAAAGGTAACATTTTTGGGTCACTGTATCTCACAAGGTGCAAAAATGTAACTGCAGACAGAGTATCCAATGTCAAAAATTACCCCTTGCCCACTTCGGTAAGAAAACTGAGAACTTTCCTGGGTTTGATAAGTTACTGCAGGGATTGGATTCCAGGAGCATCACAATTGATGGCTCCACTTTATGAATCCACATCAAATGAGCCGTTTGTTATCATGAGGAGGGTAAGGCTTCTTTTGAGGCGCTGAAACAGGCCATTTCCACTGCTCCGGTGCTCGGCCTTCCCGATTATAGGAAGGAATTTTTTCTTTTCTGCCATGAGAGCAATGGACATGCTATGGGAGTCCTCACTCAGTTGCATGGCTCGAGGCAGAGGCCTGTAGGATATTTTTCAGCCAAACTTGACACAGTGTGTGTCAGGAATGTAGCAGCCTGTGCCCTTATGCTGACCAAATCTGCAGATCTGGTTTTAGGACACAGTCTCACATTACTGACTCCGCACAGTGTATTTGAAATTCTGAACAAAGTACAGACTAAACATTTGTCTGTAGCAAGGCTAACAAAATATGAAGTTGCTCTACTCACTCCTGAAAATTTAAAATTAAAAAGGTGTAGTGTTCTAAATCCAGCTACATTACTGCCAGATGAAGAAACTGAAAGTTCAGAAGAACATGACTGTTTAGAGTTAATGCAAGCTGAAACAAAGGGGCTGGACAACGTCCAGGACACCCCCATACAAAACCCTGATTTTGAGTTCTTTGTTGATGGTTCCAGGTACTACATAGATGGTAAAGCACACACAGGTTATGCTGTTGTAACATTAGAAGAGGCCCTTGTCCAAAAATCTCTGCCTCCCCACAAATCAGCTCAAGAAGCTGAATTACATGCCCTCATTGGTGCATGTACTCTGGCCGCTGGTAAGACTGCCAATGTCTACACAGACAGCAGATATGGATTTGCCATATCACACGACTACGGTCCAATAAGGAGGTCCAGAAACTTTATGACGACTGCAGGTACCCCAATTAAACATGCTGAACTTGTAACTGAGTTATTCAAAGCTCTTCAGTTGCCCGCCAGAGTAGCCATACTAAAAGTACAAGCTCACACTAAGGAACAAACTAAAGAAGCCAAAGGAAATCGTTTAGCAGACCAAGCCACTAAGACCGCTGCCCTCACTCCCGTAATAACAGTCGCCCTGTACCCCATGACAGACAAACAGGCTGTGCCCATAGATGTGGAGATTTTAAAAGTACTTCAAATGCAGGAGGCCGCCACACAAAAAGCTGCATGGACAAGTAATGGGGCTCAGCAAGAAGAAGATGGAGTGCGGAGGGCTGGAACTTTATACTGTCTGCCGAGATCACTGTATCCAATGATGGCTACTCTGCTGCATGGACCTACGCATATAGGTAAGAATGGCATGGTTGATTTGGTGGGTAAGTACTGGATAGCTCCTGGGTTCAGCCCTGTTGCTGCCCGAGTCTCAGCCAATTGTGAGATCTGCATGCGTCATAATGTTGGACAAATGGTTAGAGTTAGACAGAGACACTTGCCTCGGCCTGAGTACCCCTTCCAAAGGCTACAGATTGACTTTATTCAGCTACCTAAGGTGGGAACTTATGAATATGCTTTGGTATGTGTTGATCTCTTTTCAGGTTGGCCCGAATGCTGGCCTGTGGCCAAGGCAAATGCAAAAACAGTTGCTAAGAAGCTGTTGTCTGAGGTGATATGCAGGTACTCATTACCAGAGGTAATTGACAGTGATCAAGGTTCCCACTTTACTGGACAGGTAGTACAAGAAGTCATGCAAGCCATGGGTATCAAACAAGCTTTCCACACCCCCTACCATCCACAAAGCAGTGGGAAAGTTGAAAGGTTAAATGGTACTATTAAAAACAAATTAGGAAAAATGTGTGAGGAAACTGGTAAGCCCTGGACAGAGTGTCTCCCTGTGGTCCTCGACAGTATCAGGACCACTCCCATGAAACATAGACTTGGTTTAAGTCCTTATGAAATTCTGTTTGGCAAAGTGCCCAGAACAAACATTTATTTACCGCAACAAATGCAAGCTTTCCATTCAAACCTGGCTGAATATGTTATAGCATTACAAAATCATTTAACAGAAACTCATAAAAGCTATTTACACTTCCATTCCACAGACGACTTCTGCTGAGTCGCATAAGATTGAGCCCGGAAATTTTGTGGTTGTCAGAAAATTTACCAGAAGGTCTCTAGAAGCCAGATACCATGGGCCATACCAAGTTCTGCTGGTGACAGCTACAGCGGTAAAACTTGAAGGATTTACCACTTGGATTCATGTCAGTCATTGCAAGAAAGTCACAAAGAGTGACAATGTGTAGGCTATTCATTATCCATGCTGTGTTGTTTGTGTGTTTTGTCTATGTGTCACAGGCTCAGCACAAATTCTGGGAGGAACCAAATCTGTATATGACATTACAGAAAAGAGTAGCTGAAGCTGAAAATAGGACAAAATGCTGGGTATGTGGTATGCAGCCTAAAGATTCCAAAGGGTTACCTCTCATTGCTATTCCCATAACAAGAGATGTGTTAAACCACCAAAATCTTATTGGAAATAATCTCACTGCAAATAGAGATAGAGTTGCTTGGAGAACCCCAGTTCTGCAAGTAATGCCCAACTCTAAACCAGCCATCTGCATAAACATAAATAGAGCTTATGAATGGCCACAAGTATCCCTAGGTAAACTGCCCATATCATATCCTATTGTGACAATGTCCCTTTAAATCTGTCCATGCTCTGGAAAAATGTAACAAAGATGATGCTTGGTCATTAGGTGTTGCTTTACTTATGCTTTTAGAGCATCCAAATGGTCCTATGAACTTTCCCTCAGATAAAGGTATTAATAAGACTTTGTGTAATCTTACAATCCCTGGTGCTATCCACATTCCAGAGTGTTGGAACTTGCTAAGGTTAGAGCTTGCCATGATAGGAGCAGGAGCACATTCTAATGTTTCCAAAAAGATGTTCTCACAAGGAATAATTACACTGCAACCTCCCTACTACTTTGTGTGTGGACGCTGGGCCTACGCCTGGTTACCAAGAGGAAGCCATGGCCAATGCACCATAGCTACCCTAGCCCCAGCTATTGCAGTAGTAGATGAAAATGCAGTCACTGCAAAAAAATATTTGTTACCACATAACTATTTGTACAAAAGAAACTTGTTCACCTTAGGTGATTTAGCGTGGGCCATTTTCCCACATTGGACAGGAGGGGGTTCTGAGATGATGATAAGACTAAATAATTACTTTGGTATAATTGATAAGATGTTTAATGAAACCATAGCTGCCAGACTACAGTACTTACACTACATAATATAGACATATGGCAATGGTAGGGATTAGATTGTGAGCTCCTTTGAGGGACAGTTAGTGACAAGATATATATATACATTGTACAGCGCTGCGTAATATGTCGGCGCTATATAAATACTAAATAATAATAATAATAATAATAATAATTACAGCCAATACAGTTGAAATATCTCAAGTAAGGAAGTTAGCGTTACAGGAGAAGTTGGCGCTGGATTACTTACTAGCGTCACAGGTCGGAATGTGCGCAATCATGGGATCGGACTGCTGTACTTGGATTGATGACACAGGCGATATCGTTTATAATCACCTGCAGAAGGTACAGGAACTGCAGCACCAAGCTAGGGAGATAGGTCACGAAGGGTGGAATCCTTTTAAAGGATTTAGTTTTGGAGATTGGTTTGGTTCAATTGGCAGGTTCTTTAAACAGATTGCTGTTTATCTAATAATGTTTCTTGTTGCTATCTTTTTTATTTACTTTATCTATAGACTCATTATGTGTTTCATTAGCAGGTGTACTCAATCTTCAAACGCTACGCGCATTTACCTGGTCCAGAGGAGGAGGTCTCATTTAAATTCTGAATCATCCACCTCGGGCTATGAAAACTCTTTAGTTTAAGAAAATATATGCATACATACTTTTGTGTTTAACATTTTTCTTTCCAGATAGGGACAGTAGATGGAACCTAGAGGCTTGAATGTCCTGGGGACTGCCACAAGGGTAAAAGTAGGGTCTATGTCCAGTAAGGGGTTAACAGCTCCTCTGGGGGCCTTGAGCTGGGCATCAGCTTCCCTCTACTTGGCTAGGCAAGATTAAATTTTTTGGAATATTGTTAAAATAATTTATTTTGTAATTATTTATGTAATTGTATTAATTTATGTGATCATATATGATCAAAGGGGGGAATGTGAGGTTTTTAATATTAATATCGATGAACATAAGCCCTTGTAGGCCCAATAACTATTAGAATGATAGGTTCTCTTAGAATTTAGAACTGTTCAGAAAAGCTATTTTTCTGCTAATTTACTATGTCAGCAAGTATTGATTTTCTTTGTAAAAAACAAGTCGAAAGTCTCTTGACTCTATTTGCTTTTTACTGTGTAACTAAGCCACTTCTTTGCTTAGCATGTTTAACTTAGATAGATGACCGAGAACACGGGGGTCTCTGGGACAGTGTCACCCAGATAAGGCTTGTCCTGAGCTAACTTGTTTCCACTACCATATTTTAGGAACGAGCTCCCCCTGGTGAGATGAGTTGGATTTCCCCCACATACATCTCATATACATCCTCTGCCATGATTGGCTGAAGTATTACATACATCCCTTACTATGATTGGTCAGGGAAAGTTAAACCCCCAGGTTGTGATTGGTTCTTACTTGCTTTGCTATGATTGGATAATTTTTACAGCACCTTGCTGTTTCTACTGAATAAAAGCTATGACCGGAATTCATTAAAGGAAGTGATTTCAAGCTATCCACTGGTGTCGTGTCACTTCTTCCACTGAAGGGTAAAGGGTCATAGGCTTCGGCCTACTAATTTGGGTATCCAAAGCTAACGTGTACTTGGAGTCTTGAGCTCCATTACCCAAACTTTTACTTGGCCCTGTCTTCAGCCTTGACAACTTCATGATGACAGACGTCAGGGCCACCGGGCTGAAGTTGTTGAGGTCGGAGATGCCTTGCTTCTTGGGAACAGGTATGATGGTGGACCTCTTGAAGCATGCAGGTACTCTCTGCCATCTTCAGTAAGTCACTGCACCTGTGTGACTGCACATTGTATTATAGCAGCAGTCACTGCATACCTTTTCACTGCACCTGTGTGACTGCACATTGTATTATAGCAGCAGTCACTTCATACCTTTCACTGCACCTGTGTGACTGCACATTGTATTATACCAGCAGTCAGTGCATACCTTTTCGCTGCACTTGTGTGACTGCACATTGTATTATAGCAGCAATCAGTGCATACCTTTCACTGCACCTGTGTGACTGTACATTGTATTATACCAGCAGTCAGTGAATACCTTTCACTGCAACTGTGTGACTGCACATTGTATTATAGCAGCAGTCACTGCATACCTTTCACTGCACCTGTGTGACTGCACATTGCATTATAGCAGCAGGCAGTGCATACCTTTCACTGCAACTGTGTGACTGCACATTGTAGTATAGCAGCAGTCACTGCATACCTTTTCACTGCACCTGTGTGACTGCACATTGTATTATAGCAGCAGTCAGTGCATACCTTTCATTGCACCTGTGTGACTGCACATTGTATTATAGCAGCAGCCACTGCATACCTTTTCACTGCACTTGTGTGACTGCACATTGTATTATAGCAACAGTCAGTGCATACCTTTCACTGCAACTGTGTGACTGCACATTGTATTATAGCAGCAGTCACTGCATACCTTTTACTGCACCTGTCTGACTGCACATTGTACTATAGCCGCAGTCACTGCATACCTTTTCACTGCACCTGCGTGAGAGTACTGTGAGAAAACGCAGAAAAGCCGCCGCGAGTGTTCTGAGCAAGTCGGCTGATCCCGCGTCCAACATGGCAGGTTGCACGCATGGGCCTGCATCTGCTGGCATGACTGAATGCGGAAAAACCGCCACATGTCCTGAAAACAAGGCGGGGGATTCCGCGTCCGACACGACAGTTTGCACACATAGGCCTACATCTGACAGTATGGCGGAGTGCGGAGGAATCGGCGCATGCTCTGATAGCGGTGCGGCTGGTTCCGCGCCCAGCACAGCGGATGGTTTACAGCACAGGTCTGGTATGGCTAGGACTGATAGTCCATACAGGTTTAGAAGGACGCGCGCGCTGAGAGGCAGAGCTTTTATGACAGCCAAAAGTGAGTCAGCTGACCAAGCCGGTCAGCTGACAATTCCACCATTTCCCATTGGTCCAGCACTTAGGGGAGGCGCTGGAGAGCGCCTTGCTATATATACTTGGTGCTGGTCATTCTCTGGTTGTCTGCCCTTGCGATCACTACGTGGTAGCACTCAGACCTTGTCAGTATCTGTGATATTATCTGTGTTATTATCTAGACCAGTTCCAGGGTGTTGATGATCAAGGAGCTCACACCCAAGACTAGGCATTGTTGATTATTTGTTATGACCTTCTGCTTTCCTGACTACTCTTCTGATCTCTGATTAGGTACTTCGCTATATCTGATACTCTGTTGCCGAACTCTGCTTGTCTTAGGATTCCGCATCTGTCTCCTGTCTCTGTCCCTGATCTGTCTGTCTGTTGCCGACCCGGCTTGTCCGACCTTGAGAGCCATCTCCCCAGTCTAGAGATAGCTCACAGACCTGGGGGTGACACCCTTCCTTGGTGTCACTCACACTCTGTCCTTCCTACTCCTAGCCTGACCCCTCCCTCTGAGAGAGACTCAGGCTTACGGAAGGAACGTGTTACTGTGCAGTACTCCTTACTGCTGTGCACCTGCTCCTCAGGTGCAGTCCTCAAAGTATTTCTGTTGCACCAAACACTCTTATTACCCAGGTGTCCAGAGGTTAGAGATATATCTGATTATCGGTGATACTGCAGATCATCAATAATCGGGTATATATCTGTATTCTCGGTGATACTGCAGATCACCGGTAATCAGACCCTCTCTGTGTTACACCGATCGTTACAGAACGGCAGACCCAAAAATGCAAATGGACGCACACACCGACCGTCGGGGCGCACTTACCACTTCGGTGGATACCATCAACCAAGTGCTGGGTAATCACCGGGCGTTAATTGACGCTTTGTCCGGGTCTTTACAAATCCTCCAGATGGCTGTGAATGAAGTGCGATCTCCTCCTAGCACAGACATACGTATGCCTGTACCTGAAAAATTTTCTGGTCACAGATCTGATTTCCGATATTTTAGGAGTAGAGTGTTATCATACTTTGAGTTGAGACCTAGATCTTCAGGAACTATGGCCCAAAGGGTCACATTTATTAAGACTTTGTTATCAGGCTAATCTCAGACCTGGACGTACAGTCTACCCACTGGAGACTTAGCCCTAACCTCTGTAGATGAATTTTTTAAAGCTATGGCAATAATTTACGACGATCCAGACATTGCCTCGACTTCTGAGTGGAAGCTCAAGTTGTTACGTCAAGGCAAGAGTCCGGTCGAGGAGTATGCTGCTGAATTCAGAAGGTGGTCAGTATCAGCCAGGTGGGGCACCTTTGCCCTGTTAGATTGTTTCCTATCAGGGTTGTCAGATGAGGTCTCTGATCTTCTGTTAAGTCAGCCTGAACCTAAGACCATTGATGAGGCCATTTCATCGGCCATCAGGATCGACCGTAGGCTACGCTATAAGAGACAGACCCGAGGTAGAGACAATGTAAGGATGGTGTCCTACGCTGCACCTCCTGTGACTCCACTTCCTCCTGTTTCACCTCCACCCGAACCAATGCAGATTGGTTGGTCAAAGTTGTCTCAAGTCGAACGGAGATGCAGGATTTCAGAGCAGTTATGTCTTTATTGTGCAGAGGGGGGTCATAGAGTACAGAATTGCCCTAAGAAATCGGGAAATGCTACTGCCTAGGAGTAGTTGGGGGTAATACCCTAGGTGTACAACTTTTACCCCTAGATGATAAAAGGTTGCTTCTTCCTTGTACGATTACATGGGAAGATAAATCTGAAGTCACTGAGGCTTTCGTTGATTCGGGCTCAGCGGCTAATTTTATGGATTACGAATTTGCTAAGAAATTGGGTATTCCGCTCAACCCGGTAACACCACCTATCCAAGTTACGGCAGTGGATGATTCCCCCCTGAAATGTAACCGTCCTCTGTCTCAGACACCAGAGGTGGGAGTCACTATAGGGGTGCTGCATAGGGAGAAGTTGGGTTTTTTTTGTGTTACACATGACAACCTCCACTATCATCCTTGGCATGCCTTGGTTACACCTTCACTCCCCTCAGATTAATTGGGCCACTGGTCAGCTAACAAGCTGGTCAGCCCATTGCTTGGTCAGCCCATTGCTTTCATCATTGTTTAGTGAGGGTAGCCTTGGGTCAGACCACGATTCATGTGGAGGGAGTACCGGAACAATATTCTGAATTTTCTGATGTGTTTTGTCCCAAAGTTGCAGAGAAACTGCCTCCACATCGCCCTTTCGATTGCCCCCTAGAGGTTATCTCTACAATTTGTCTGGGCCAGAAAAAGTGGCCATGCGAGAGTACATCCGTGAAAACTTGGCTAAGGGTTTCATTCGCCCTTCCCGGTCGCCTGCCGGAGCAGGTTTCTTTTTTGTAAAGAAAAAAGACGGAGGCCTTCGGCCATGCATTGATTACCGGGGCCTGAATAAAATCACAGTAAAAAATCGCTATCCATTGCCTTTGATAGACGATTTATTCACTCAGGTCACCAATGCTAAGATTTTCTCGAAATTGGATTTGCGGGGTGCATACAATCTGGTGCGGATCAGAGAGGGCGATGAGTGGAAGACGGCCTTTAACACTCCCGATGGGCATTACGAGTACCTGGTGATGCCCTTCGGGTTGTGTAACGCCCCGGCCGTCTTTCAGGAACTCATTAATGAAGTATTCAGGGAGGTGTTGGGTAAAATTGTTCTGGTATATCTGGATGATATACTAATCTTCTCAGATAACCTCTCTGAGCACAGGGCTCATGTCAAATTCGTGCTGCACAAGTTAAGACAGAACATGCTTTATGCTAAATTGGAGAAATGCATTTTTGAGGTAACATCTGTCACTTTTCTGGGGTACATAATTTCCACCTCGGGCCTTTCTATGGATCTTGCCAAAGTCTCTGCTGTCCTGGAATGGCCTCAGCCAGTGGGACTGAAATCTCTCCAGAGGTTTTTAGGATTCGCTAATTACTATAGAAGGTTCATAAAGGGGTACTCCACAGTCATAGCACCCCTCACCAGTCTTACTAAGAAAGGGGCAGATACCAACCACTGGTCACCCGAAGCTCTGGCTGCTTTCTCCACTTTAAAAGAATTGTTTTGCTCTGCACCCATTTTGAGACACGTCGACACCTCCTATCCCTTTATTGTGGAGGTGGACGCCTCGGAGGTCGGGGTAGGGGCTGTGCTGTCTCAGTGTTCTGGGTTGCAGGGAAGATTACACCCGTGTGCCTATTTCTCTCGTAGGTTTTCACCAGCAGAGAAAAACTACGATATAGGCAACAGGGAGCTCCTATCCAGGGCCGGGACAAGCTCCACCACCAACAGAGGCTGGGCTGCCCAAGTGCGCCCCCCCCCTAAGTGCGCCCCCCCGACCCCCCCCGTTTAATGTAACAATAAATTATGCACAAAAACAGTATTTTTCCACAGGAAAAGTATATAAATTAACTGTAAACAAGTGATACAAACTTTTTTTTTTTTGTATAAATTAGGTAATAAATAGAAATACAGATAGATAAATTAACAGCAAAATGAACATGGGTTCTTAAATACAAGAAAAATGCTTAAACACAACTGTTAACATATTTGCACCACCAATAAGGTGAAGATAATCTTAACTACTTTGGGACCATAGGTCTTACTGAGCTCACACTCCCATCGCACCCGCTGATAGTGCCACTCTTCAGTCGCTCTACTTGGCTTGCTCTGCTGTCCGTATGAGCCAATCACAGAGTCAGGAACCAATGCAATCTGCTCCTGACCACAGGATGGAACTCTGAGGAACCAGGTGAAGAGACAGCAGAGCGTTGCAATCAGTGGGAGCGTGTGGCAGAGGTAACTGAAATATACGCCCTGGGTATATAAGAGGACCAAAACAGGGGGCGTAGATTTTGATTACCAAGGTTTAAAAACAGGTTAAATAATAAATAGTGGTAAACAAATACACAACCTCTTTGGAACCAAATTAAGATAGAAATAAAGTGCAAAAACAAGTCAAAAAGACAATAACCACATAATCTTAATGTAAAAAAAAAACAATCCTGTCAACTAAACAGAATATAAACTGGCAAGTGTCACATCAAAAACTGTATAGTCTTGTGGTCATTTATCTCCATAGGAGTGAGAGTAAAATTTTAAGTGCAAAAGAGATACAGCTGTAAATTATAGTGCAATTTTTCTTGCCTTCATGGAAGCAAACTGATCAATCACATTTTCAAAGTCAATTTGCTTTGCCGTTGCATACTCAATGGAAAGAATGGCAAGATTTGAAAGTCTCTCTTGTCCCATAGTGGAACGTAAATAGTTTTTAATAAGTTTCAACTTGCTGAAGCTTCTTTCACATGATGCTACAGTGACAGGGAGAGTCAAAAATATATGCAATGCTGTTTCAATATTTGGATAGCAAGCTGACAGTGAGTAATCATAGATCATTTGACAGACATCAAGAACTGTTGCTGACATAGCTTGTGGCAATATGGCTTTTACCTGAAACCTAAAGCTTTCAATTTCTGAAGACAGCTCTACAGCATCTAAGTCTTTGTTATACTTCAGAGCCAAATCCGAAGCAGCTTTTTGTAACTCCCCTATCTCCATTGTAAGAAGTGCAGGACAAGAAAGAAACTCCAAATCTTGTTATGTTTCCATTAGTGCTTTTGATTTCCAAGTTAAGTCAGAGATGAGAACATCAAAAACCTGTGTGACAGTAATTCGGAAGTTGTCCTAAGCAGTCAGATTGGCTCCTTCATCAGGGGATTTATAAGATGCCATGGTTTTTTTCTTTCTTTGCCTTTTTTGAGGAAACATTGCAGGGATGTCAAGTTTTCCACATGCCTCTGAAGCATACTGGTATACTTCCTGAAAATCAATGTTCCTCATTTCCTGAAACATTTGTCTTAAACCGTCGATCATTTTTGAAGCCTGCAACACTGAAACTCCTTTAGCCTGTATGGCTTGATTGACTCTGTCGACATGGCCCAAGATTCTGTTCCAAACAAAAAGTTTACACAAGAAACTATAGTCGACTTGCATAACCAGACTTTCTGCCGTTGAAACTGAATCTGCATTTGCTGAATTTTCCGCAATGTCTGTGAGTGAGCCACATACTTCGGTGATCTGTGTATATAAGGCCTTTACTGCACTTGCTCTGGATGACCATCGAGTATCTGTATGCCCTTTTACAGTAGTTTTAACATGCTTTGTAAGTACTTCCCATCGAGCTGTGGAACTGGAGAAAAAAGTAAAAATTCTTTGAACAGTCCCAAAAAAGGTTTTAATGTCAGGATTCACAGATGCAGCATGTACCCCTGCCAGATTTAGACTATGTGCTGCACATGGAACAAATTTAGCATGTTCATTTTCCTGCAGAAGTCTCGCTTGTACTCTATTATATTTTCCTGCCATGTTGGCTGCATTGTCATAGCCTTGCCCTCGTGCATCTTTAAGGTCGAGTCCATCAGTCCGTAGCTTGTTCATGATCTCAAAAGCTAATCCACTTCCAGTTTTTTCCTTAGTGTGGATAAAATCGATAAAACTTTCTTCTATTGTCACATTTCCATTCACAACTGTAACGTAACAAATGATTTCACTCATTTGTTCCTGATGAGAAATATCAGGAGTGCAATCAAAAAGTAGTGAAAAAAATTTAGCTTCTTTAATTCTATTAATGATTTGAGAGCGGACTGTATCCCCCAAAATACTGATGAACTCATTTTGAATTTTGCTTGAAAGGTAATTGACAGAGCGCTTCTGATGAGTCTCAATCTTCTCCTTCAGTGACACGTTGTGATGACTTATTACCTCCATTAGATCAAGGAATATGCCAGCCTGTGGACTTCCAATAATGTCTTCAGAACCTCTGAGTGCAAGATTGTTTTTTGCGCAAAACAAAATTCCATCTAAAATGCACTTCAAGACATCTCGCCACTTTTGTTTTTCAGTTAAAACCATTTTCTCTAAAGTGCTGTCAAAAAGCTGGCCAGTTTTCATGTTCTTTTCCATCACTTTCCATTTATAATAGTTGGTCCGATGCTCTGCTGAATTTTCATGTGTAGGGATACGTGAGTTTACATTTTTCCAGTCAGAAAACCCTTTTTTAGGATTCGATAATGAAATTTTGTGCTTTCCGAATAAAATACATGGAAAACTGCGTTTGATGTTTTTGAGTAGATCAACCATGTACGGTCAATTTTCCTACCACCAGGTAGATGTTTTATGAACCAACTGGGAAAGAATGTACGCCCTTCTTGGAACTGAAATCTTCCAAAATCGGCATCAATACCTTGATGTGGGCCCTGTTCTATTAAATAACGGCGAATTTTGTCTGTGATTTCAGGCCATGAGGGTGGATCATTCAAGTTAAAGGGAAGGTTCAGGGAGGGTGGGTAAAAAATAAAAATCAATTTCCACTTACCTGGGGCTTCCTCCAGCCCGTGGCAGGCAGGAGGTGCCCTCGCCGCCGCTCCGCAGGCTCCCGGTGGTCTCCGGTGGCCGACCCGACCTGGCCAGGCCGGCTGCCAGGTCGGGCTCTTCTGCGCTCCAAAGCCCGGCACTTCTGCATCCCACGCCGGCGCGCTGACGTCATCGGACGTCCGCCGGGCTGTACTGCGCAGTACAGCCCGGCAGACGTCCGATGACATCAGCGCGCCGGCGTGGGACGCAGAAGTGCCGGGCCTTGGAGCGCAGAAGAGCCCGACCTGGCAGCCGGCCTGGCCAGGTCGGGTCGGCCACCGGAGACCACCGGGAGCCTGCGGAGCGGCGGCGAGGGCACCTCCTGCCTGCCACGGGTTGGAGGAAGCCCCAGGTAAGTGGAAATTGATTTTTATTTTTTACCCACCCTCCCTGAACCTTCCCTTTAAATGACATCCTGCTGGTGTCTTCAGCTGGCATTTCTTCTGACATATGTTGACTTGCTATTGCTAATGTGTCTTCATCTTCAGCTGGCATTTCTTCTGACATATGTTGACTTGGCATTGCTGATGTGTCTTCAGCTTCAGCTGGCATTTCTTCTGGCATATGTTGACTTGGTATTGCTGGTGTGTCTTCAGCTTCAGCTGGCATTTCTTCTGGCATATGTTGACTTGCTATTGCTGATGTCTCTTCAGCTTCTTGCATGCCTTCTTCACCTCCTACCTGTTCGCTTTCTGACACATTGTACTCAGGACCTTCTCCTGTTTCAGCAGAAAAACCAAAAGGAGGATCTGTAGGACTGCGAGCAGCTAGTGTTGGGCGAACACCTAGATGTTCGGGTTCGAGAACGTTCGCCGAACATCGCCGCGATGTTCGGGTGTTCGCGCTGAACTCCGAACATAATGGAAGTCAATGGGGACCCGAACTTTCGTGCTTTGTAAAGCTTCCTTACATGCTACATACCCCAAATTAGCAGGGTATGTGCACCTTGGGAGTGGGTACAAGAGGGAAAAAATATTTGAAAAAGAGCTTATAGTTTTTGAGAAAATTGATTGTAAAGTTTCAAAGGAAAAACTGTCTTTTAAATGCTGAAAATGTCATGTTTCTTTGCACAGGTAACATGCTTTTTACCGCCATGCAGTCATAAATGTAATAAAGAGAAGAATTTCCATAAACAGGGACCGGTAACGCTAACCCAGCAGCAGCACACGTGATGGAACAGGAGGAGGCGCAGGAGGAGAAGGCCACGCTTTTTGAGACACAACAACCCAGGCCTTGCATGAGGACAAGAAGCGTGCGGATAGCATGCTTTTTACCGCCATGCAGTCATAATTGTAATAAAGAGAAGAGGTTCAATAAACAGGGACCACGCGGCAATGCTAACCCAGCAGCAGCAGACGTGATGGAACAGGAGCAGGCGCAGGAGGAGAAGGCCAAGCTTTTTGAGACACAACAACACAGGCCTTGCATGAGGACAAAAAGCGTGCGGATATAGCAATGCTTTTTGCCGCCATGCAGTCATAAGTGTAATACAGATGAGAGGTTCCATAAACAGGGACCGGCAACGCTAACCCAGCAGCAGCAGCACACGTGATGGAACAGGAGCAGGCACAGGAGGAGAAGGCCATGCTTTTTGAGACACAACAACCCAGGCCTTGCATGAGGACAAAAAGCGTGCGGATATAGCAATGCTTTTTGCCGCCATGCAGTCATAAGTGTAATACAGATGAGAGGTTCCATAAACAGGGACCGGCAACGCTAACCCAGCAGCAGCAGCACACGTGATGGAACAGGAGCAGGCGCAGGAGGAGAAGGCCATGCTTTTTGAGACACAACAACCCAGGCCTTGCATGAGGACAAAAAGCGTGCGGATATAGCAGCAATGTTTTTTGCCGCCATGCAGTCATAAATGTAATACAGATGAGAGATTCAATAAACAGGGACCGGAAACGCTAAACCATCCCAGATGTTCATTGGTCATGTTACTTGGTTGGGGTCCTGGAGTGTTGCGTAGTCGTTTCCAATCCAGGATTGATTCATTTTAATTTGAGTCAGACGGTCTGCATTTTCTGTGGAGAGGCGGATACGCCGATCTGTGACGATGCCTCCGGCAGCACTGAAACAGCGTTCCGACATAACGCTGGCTGCCGGGCAAGCCAGCACCTCTATTGCGTACATTGCCAGTTCGTGCCAGGTGTCTAGCTTCGATACCCAATAGTTGAAGGGTGCAGATGGATTGTTAGACACAGCTACGCCATCTGACATGTAGTCCTTGACCATCTTCTCCAGGTGATCGGTGTTGGAGGTGGATCTGCACGCTTGCTGTTCTGTGGGCTGCTGCTGCATGGGTGTCGGAAAATTTTCCCACTCCAAGGACACTGCCGATACCATTCCCTTTTGGGCACTAGCTGCGGCTTGTGTTGTTTGCTGCCCTCCTGGTCGTCCTGGGTTTGCGGAAGTCAGTCTGTCGGCGTACAACTGGCTAGAGGAGGGGGAGGATGTCAATCTCCTCTCTAAAGTCTCCACAAGGGCCTGCTGGTATTCTTCCATTTTGACCTGTCTGACTCTTTCTTCAAGCAGTTTTGGAACATTGTTTTTGTACCGTGGATCCAGAAGGGTATAAACCCAGTAATTGGTGTTGTCCAGAATGCGCACAATGCGTGGGTCGCGTTCAATGCAGTCTAGCATGAATTGAGCCATGTGTGCCAGAGTCCTACCAGAATCCTCATCATCCTCTTGTGAGCGTTGTGATAGTTGTTGTGATGCATCATAGTCGTCACCTTCTTCCTGGTCTGCTTCTGCTGACCATTCGCGCTGAATTGTGGAAGTCCAACGTGCACCGCTCTGGCCCTCGTCAGTGGTGGCAGGAAATTCCTGCTCCAACTCCAGCTGTTCCTCCTCCTCTTCTTCGTCATAGCTGCTGGGGCCAGCGTTTCCTGAGGCGGATGGCCTGATGTTGGTACCATCACGCTGATCATTTTCTCCTTCAGATTCCCCCAGTTGCATCATGACAGCTGTTTCCTTGATTTTCAACATTGACCTCTTCAGTAAACACAGCAGTGGTATGAAAAAAAAAAAAAAATTAGCAAGAACTATGAGTGTCCAACCCTTTTGTGATATCGCACTACTCCGTGAGGAGGAGCTGTACAGGTAGAAAATGTTTAAACTGTTGCAAAACAAAAAATTGAACCACCAATACTGCTGCCCGTGCTGGAAAAATACAAATTTTATTAAGTGACGCTTACCACAAATTTATGGCCATGACAAGGACAAAATTATTAAAAGCTTGCCTAAAAACATGAATCAGCATGGTCAGCACATGTGGAAATAATTTAACAGACCTAGGATATGTGTAATGCAGCCCAAGTGATCAGGTCACCACGAACCTATACATCCAACTGGGCCGCACTCAAAATCCTCATCGGTCAGACAATCATCCTATGACTCTATGTAACCACTGACCAAAAGATGGTGCATTACCGATCCAAAATCGCCCAGCGTTAGCCTATGCAGAAAATGGATGGTCCACTCATCTGTATAGGTCATGTGTGGCCCCACCACCGACGCACACCCAGGCCTCAGAGCTAGCTCAGATTCTTGTTTTTTAGCTTCAGTGCACACTTAGATTAAATGGACCTCATACGAACCCAGAGATTGATGGAATGTCTATGGACATATTCCTGTTTGAAACAGCTTCCTCCGACAAAATGTCTATATGAAACACCATGGTGGTTATTTAACAAATCGCTGGACGGGGTACTGTGCGCATATTTTTTATGAAGGCAAAAAGGCCGAGCTGGCAAAGTTCTTACCACCTTTCTGTGGCTGTTACCAATAGACTCACGGTTGTGTGGCGTTTTCGTTGCGGTGAGGATGATCTGTCGCGTCAGTGCGTGCGTCTGGCCGCATACACGTCCATCAGATACTTTGAGCCAGGGCTCTCCAGACTTTTCGGGGGCTTGCGGAGAGGCGTCCCTACTATCCACGCCGCTCCCCTTCCTCCGGGTCTTTCCTTCCTGGACGGTATGGTTTTAATTTTGTCCTTGTCATGGCCATAAATTTGTGGTAAGCGTCACTTAATAAAATTTGTATTTTTCCAGCACGGGCAGCAGTATTGGTGGTTCAATTTTTTGTTTTGCAACAGCAGTGGTATGGTAATGCTGACTGAAGAGTTGTCACTGCTCACAAGCAACGTGGATTGCTAAAAATTTTGGAGGACTTGGCAGAGGTCCAACATGTTGGCCCAATCGGATCCACAGAAGCTTGGCAGCTGGCCGGATGCGCCTCGGTACTGCGCCGTCATGTACTGGACCACTGCACTCTTCTGCTCGCAAAAGCGGGCTGGCATGTGCAGCGTAGAATTCCAGCGCGTAGGGACATCACACAGCAAGCGATGGTGGGGGAGATTGAAGCGCTCCTGCATCTTGGCAAGTGCCCCCGAAGCAGTACTTGAATTTCTACAATGTTTGGCCACTCGTCGCACCTTCAACAGAAGATCGGCCACGCCTGGGTATGTCCTCAGGAACCGCTGAACTACTAGGTTCATCACGTGCGCCAGGCAAGGGATGTGTGTCAGCTTAGCCAACCTTAAAGCGCGAATGAGATTACTCCCATTATCATACACAACCATGCCCGGTTTCAGGTCCAGCGGTGCCAGCCACAAATCCGTCTGTTCCTTTATTCCCCTCCAAATTTCCTCCCCTGTGTGCTGCTTATCCCCAAGGCAGATCAGCTTCAGCAACGCTTGCTGACGCATGCCAACAGCTGTGCTGCACTGCTTCCACGATCCTACTGCTGCTGGTGCTGGGTTCGCGTTTCCGGATGAGGTACAGCTTTGAGATGCGTTGGAGGAGAAGGAGTCAGAGAGGTAGGTGCTGCTGTTGTTATCCAGTGGGAGGGACAGCGGTGCAGCTGTTTGCGGCGTGGGCAACACCCGCGCCGTAGCAGGTGAGGAATCGCTGCCAGGCTCCACAAGGTTCACCCAGTGCGCGGTAAGGGAGATGTATCGACCCTGGCCGAACGCACACGTCCAGGTGTCAGTGGTGAGGTGAACCTTGCAGGCAACGGCATTCTTCAAGCTTCGGGTTATTTTGCTGACCACGTGCTCATGCAACTCAGGCACTGCAGAGCGTGCAAAGTGGTAGCGGCTGGGAACCACTTAACGTGGGATGGCCACTGACATCATGCCCTTGAAGCTGTTTGTCTCCACCACTCGATATGGCAGCATTTCGCAGGCCAGAAGCTTGGCTATGCTGGCTGTTACTGCCACGGCCCGGGGGTCATTTGCTGGCAATTTCCTCTTGCGCTCAAGCATCTCCGAGACAGACAACTGAACCGTAGGGCTGCACACTGAACGGCTGTTGGTTGTTGTGTTTGATGACTGGGAGACCTCAAGAGCACTATTCCGGAAAGTGACAGTGTCAGCGTCGTCTGATGTTTGTGAATGTTGTTGTGAACCACGCAATGGCTGGGCTACTGCTGCTGCTGAGGTGGGTCTGGTGGTGAGTCTGGTGAATCCAAGGGAGGCAGTGTTGCTGGTACCCTGTCCTGTCGAGTTTGCCCACAGAGTGGGATGTTTGGATAGCATGTGGCGGCTCATGCAGGTGGTGGAGAGGTTGTTAATACTTTTCCCCCTGCTCAGGCGGGTCTTGCACACCTTGCAAATCGCCATGGTAACATCCTCAGTGCAGTCTTCAAAGAAAGCCAAGACTTTGGAGCACCTGCCTTGCTGGCGATTTCTGTTTGCGCCTCTTTTGCCTCTCACTTGAACTTCCACGCTTGTGGTGCCTGAAATTGCGCGCCGCCTACCTTGTGGCACAAGGCGAACTCGTGCAGCAGTGGGTTCTTCAACAGACTCATCTGTGCTGCTGCTACGACGGCGATGTTCTCGTTCACAAACAAAATCTGGGTCTATGTCCACATTGTCCATACCCTCCTCTTCCATCTCCTCAAACTCGTCATATGTCATTGTGGGGGCACAGAACAACCTCTGCGCAGCTCACTCCAACGTCGTCTTCCAGATCTTCTCGGCTGACCTCCTGCAATTGCAACCCCTCCTGCCCAACTTGCTCTGGGATTTGGGTTTCAAAGTCCTCGGACTCGCCTTGTTGTATTTCAGTGCCCGGTGCATTTCCCACAGTTAATGGTTGTGAATCCGGGCACAACATTTCTGGCTGTTCCTCCATTGACCTTTCAAAGGTGGAAGTTTGTTGGCCTGGGAATAGCTCCTGAGAATACCCCATTGTGTCCTGAGGTAATTCATCGGACTGGTTATCTGGCAGTTGTGTGCGTGGTGTCGCTGACGGTTGTGTCAGCTTTGTGCCCACTGGCTCCTTGTAACTGGCTGAGGACTCGGACCTCGTGCGTGATGTGCTGGTGCTGCTTAACCCACTGTTGGACGCTTGAGAGGTCATCCAAGTAATTATCTGGTCCTGTTCTTTTGGATCTGTGAGGGTTGTTGTCCTGGACAACATGGGCGGTATTGAGTGGGTTTTCTTGGGTGCTCCCCTGTGGCCTGTACGTGAACCGTCAGGGGAAACACCTCTTCCCTTGCCCCTCCCTCTTTCACCGGATTTCTTCCTCATTTCACTTATCCTTAAAGTACACGCTGACTGGCAGCAGTACAGTGGAAGTACAGAAATGCTATACAGTGGTGGGTGAGCGGTGTACCACTATTGCCAGCAGCGACACAGAGCACAATGCTATACAGTGGCGGGTGAGCGGTGTACTACTGTTCCCAGCAGACACAGAGTGGCAGTAAACACAATGCTATATAGTGTGGCTGAGCCGTGTACACACAGTGGCAGTAAACAATGCTATATAGTCTGGCTGAGCCGTGTACACAGAGTGGCAGTACACACAATGCTATATAGTCTGGCTGAGCGGTGTACACACAGTGGCAGTACACACAATGCTATATAGTCTGGCTGAGCGGTGTACACACAGTGGCAGTACACACAATGCTATATAGTCTGGCTGAGCGGTGTACACAGAGTGGCAGTAAACAACGCTATATAGTCTGGCTGAGCGGTGTACACAATGCTATATAGTCTGGCTGAGCGGTGTATACAGAGTGGCAGTAAACAATGCTATATAGTCTGGCTGAGCGGTGTACACAGAGTGGCAGTACACACAATGCTATATAGTCTGGCTGAGCGGTGTACACACAGTGGCAGTAAACAATGCTATATAGTCTGGCTGAGCGGTGTACACACAGTGGCAGTACACACAATGCTATATAGTCTGGCTGAGCGGTGTACACACAGTGGCAGTACACACAATGCTATATAGTCTGGCTGAGCGGTGTACACACAGTGGCAGTACACACAATGCTATATAGTCTGGCTGAGCGGTGTACACACAGTGGCAGTACACACAATGCTATATTGTCTGGCTGAGCGGTGTACACAGAGTGGCAGTAAACAATGCTATATAGTCTGGCTGAGCGGTGTACACAATGCTATATAGTCTGGCTGAGCGGTGTATACAGAGTGGCAGTAAACAATGCTATATAGTCTGGCTGAGCGGTGTACACAGAGTGGCAGTACACACAATGCTATATAGTCTGGCTGAGCGGTGTACACAGAGTGGCAGTACACACAATGCTATATAGTCTGGCTGAGCGGTGTACACAGAGTGGCAGTACACACAATGCTATATAGTCTGGCTGAGCGGTGTACACAGAGTGGCAGTAAACAATGCTATATAGTCTGGCTGAGCGGTGTACACAGAGTGGCAGTACACACAATGCTATATAGTCTGGCTGAGCCGTGTACACACAGTGGCAGTAAACAATGCTATATATAGCGTGGCTGAGCGAGGTACACAGTGGCAGTACACACAATGCTATATAGTGTGGCTGAGCGAGCGGTGTACTACTGTTCCCAGCAGCGACACACAATGACTGGGGGGACCCTGGCTAGCGTGGCTGGAGTGCGAACTACCCTGCCTGCCTACCCAAAGCTAAACCCACAGACAAATGGCGGAGATATGACGTGGTTCGGGTATTTATTTACCCGAACCACGTGACCGTTCGGCCAATCAGAGTGCGTTCGGGCCGAACCACGTGACCCGTTCGGCCAATCAGAGCGCGTTCGGGGTCCGAACCACGTGACCCGTTCGGCCAATCACAGCGCTAGCCGAACGTTCGGGGAACGTTCGGCCATGCGCTCTTAGTTCGGCCGTGCGGCCGAACGGTTTGGCCGAGCACCATCAGGTATTTGGCCGAACTCGAACATCACCCGAACAGGGTGATGTTCTGCAGAACCCGAACAGTGGCGAACACTGTTCGCCCAACACTACGAGCAGCCTCTGTAGCAGTTAAGGTCGGCTCTCTGGAACTTGAACTTGGTCCTGCTTCTGAATCTGTGTCTGTACTTTTGCTTGGCTGTAACCATTTTTGCAATTTTTGAGATATCTTACTTGCTTCCTCTTCCCTCAACTTTCTTCTTTTTCTGAACTCGGCTCCAGAAGGTTTTCTAGAAGACATTCTGTAATAAACAAATGCCAAAAAAATATAGGAGATTCCCAGAAGTGACAGCAACTGCATAAGTATAAGGTCAGAAATATATATTTTTATTCCACTTCCTAGTTATCTATTTTAATCATATTTTTTTCACAATAAATATTTTAATCACTTTTGACAGATTTTTCATCCTGGATGTCTCTAGTGAAGAAAAATCTCAAGATGCAGAAACATCTCAAGGATGATCAGGAGAAACAGGATGCACCTGTCCTCAATTTTGACATTCATGGCAAAGGCTCTGAATACTTATGTACATGTGCTTTCTCATTTTTTTTTTTAATTTTTAATAAAATTTGACAAAACTTCAAGTAAACTTTTTCATGTGTCGCTGCAGAAGGTTTTGGGAACCCGAGTCACTCACAGATGGGAGGCTTCGTACTGTATAGTACATTTAAACCACTTTTCCTGATGTCTTGGAGTTTACTATAATGAGATTATATTGTGTACTGTATTCTCCAAATCTACAAGACCACTATGCAACCTGAGATGAGGATATGAGCCCTCTTTAACGCGTACGTTAAAAAAGGGCGCCGGGAAAAAAGGGCGCAGGGTTTTAAAAGATAATCATGAATAACGTTTAAAAAAAATTGTGTTATATTTCGTTTAAAAATAATGTTTTATAAAGTTATAAATCATTAAATAATGTGTATAAAATCGGCAATTTTAAAAACGTTAATCTTCCCTGTTTAAAAATTGAAATTTATAATAACGTTTTATAAAACATTAATAAAAATTTTACTAAAGCTATACCTAACCCTACTCTCACACAGAACCCTCCCTGTACCTATCCCTAACCCCTAGACCCCCCTGTTGGTGCCTAACCCTAAGACCCCCCTGTTGGTGCCTAACCCTAAGACCCCCCTGGTGGTGCCTAAACCTAAGACCCCCCTGTTGGTGCCTAACCCTAAGACCTCCCCTGTTGGTGCCTAACCCTAAGACCCCCCTGTTGGTGCCTAACCCTAAGACCCCCCTGTTGGTGCCTAAACCTAAGACCCCCCTGTTGGTGCCTAAACCTAAGACCCCCCTGTGATAAGCATTAATAACGTTTTAAAAAAATATGGTGCGGTTTTTCGTTTAAAAATGCAAAAAAAAAAAAAAAAAAAAATTGTACGGTTTTTCGTTTAAAAGTAATGTTTTAAAAAATATTGTACTGTTTTTCGTTTAAAAATAATGTTTTAAAAATTATAAATCATTAAATAATGTGTAATCATGAGAAACAGTTATAAAACATTAAAAGTCTCCGGGCGCCGCTTTTAAAACGTTATTTTTCTCCGGCGCCCTTTTTTCCTGTTGGGCGCCGATTTAAACGATATTTATTATGGGAGTGAATGGCGGCGCCCTTTTTGTCCACCTGCCTCATGCGCCCAAATTTCCTGCTTCCCTCTTTAACCACTTCCCGACCGCCTAACGCACAGGGGCGGCCGGGAAGTGGAGCCCTGAAGGACCGGCTCACCCACAGAGGCGGCGGTCCTTCTAAGGGCATGGGCGGAGCGATCGCGTCATCCGTGACGCGATCCTCCGCCGGCTACTGTCACCGCTCGCCCGCCGCAACATCCCGCCGGCTATACGGAAGCGCCGGCGGGATGTTAACCCCGCGATCGCCGCATACAAAGTGTATAATACACTTTGTAATGTTTACAAAGTGTATTATACAGGCTGCCTCCTGCCCTGGTGGTCCCAGTGTCCGAGGGACCACCAGGGCAGGCTGCAGCCACCCTAGTCTGCACCCAAGCACACTGATTTCTCCCCCCCCTGCCCCAGATCGCCCACAGCACCCATCAGACCCCCCCCCCCTGCCCACCCCCCAGACCCCTGTTTGCACCCAATCACCCCCCTAATCACCCATCAATCACTCCCTGTCACTATCTGTCAACGCTATTTTTTTTTATCCCCCCCCCCCTGCTCCCTGCCCCCTCCTGATCACCCCCACCCCTCAGATTCTCCCCAGACCCCCCCCAGACCACCCCCCCCTGTTTACCGTATGCATCTATCCCCCTGATCACCTGTCAATCACCTGTCAATCACCCCCTGTCACTGCCACCCATCAATCAGCCCCTAACCTGCCCCTTGCGGGCAATCTGATCACCCCCCCACACCAATAGATCGCCCGCAGATCCGACATCAGATCACCTCCCAAATCCATTGTTTACATCTATTCTCTCCTCTAAACACCCACTAATTACCCATCAATCACCCATCAATCACCCCCTATCACCACCTGTCACTTTTACCTATCAGATCAGACCCTAATCTGCCCCTTGCGGGCACCCAATCACCCGCCCACACGCTCAGATTGCCCTCTGACCCCCCTTATCAATTCACCAGTGCATTAATTACATCTGTTCTTCCCTGTAATAACCCACTGATCACCTGTCAATCACCTGCCAATCACCTATCACCCATCAATCACCCCCTGTCACTGCCACCCATCAATCAGCCCCTAACCTGCCCCTTGCGGGCAATCTGATCACCCACCCACACCATTAGATCGCCCGCAAACCCGCCGTCAGATTACCTCCCAAATGTATCGTTTACATCTGTTATCTTCTCTAAACACCCACTAATTACCCATCAATCACCCATCAATCACCCCCCTATCACCACCTGTCACTGTTACCTATCAGATCAGACCCTAATCTGCCCCTTGCGGGCACCCAATCACCCGCCCACACGCTCAGATTGCCCTCAGACCCCCCCCCCTTATCAATTCGCCAGTGCATTAATTACATCTGTCCTTCCCTGTAATAACCCACTGATCACCTGTCAATCACCTGCCAATCACCTATCACCCATCAATCACCCCCTGTCACTGCCACCCAACAATCAGCCCCTAACCTGCCCCTTGCGGGCAATCTGATCACCCACCCACACCAATAGATCGCCCGCAGATCCGACATCAGATCACCACCCAAGCGCAGCGTTTACATCTATTCTCTCCTCTAAACACCCACTAATTACCCATCAATCACCCCCTATCACCACCTGTCACTGTTACCTATCAGATCAGACCCTAACCTGCCCCTTGCGGGCACCCAATCACCCGCCCACACGCTCAGATTGCCCTCAGACCCCCCCTTATAAATTCGCCAGTGCAATATTTACATCTGTCCTTCCCTGTAATAACCCACTGATCACCTGTCAATCACCTGCCAATCACCTATCACCCATCAATCACCCCCTGTCACTGCCACCCATCAATCAGCCCCTAACCTGCCCCTTGCGGGCAAACTGATCACCCACCCACACCAATAGATCGCCCGCAGATCCGACATCAGATCACCACCCAAGCGCAGTGTTTCCATCTATTCTCTCCTCTAAACACCCACTAATTACCCATCAATCACCCATCAATCACCCCCTATCACCACCTGTCACTGTTACCCATCAGATCAGACCCTAATCTGCCCCTTGCGGGCACCCAATCACCCGCCTACACGCTCAGATTGCCCTCAGACCCCCCCTTATCAATTCGCCAGTGCAATATTTACATACAATACAATACAATACAATACAATAACATTTCTATAGCGCTTTTCTCCCATAGGACTCAAAGCGCTTAGGCTCTCTCAGATTCAGTAATTAGTAGGATGAAGTATTCACACAACAAAAGTTATATTTCTGCAAATGCCAGACTGAACAGGTGGGTTTTCAGTCTGGATTTAAACACGTCCAGGGATGGAGCTGTCCTGATCTGTTGAGGTAAGGAGTTCCAAAACGTAGGGGCAGCATGACAGAAGGCTCTGGGACCAAAAGTTTCCAAGTGGACTCTGGGTATGACTAGATTATTAGAACCTGTTGATCTGAGAATGCGGGGATTGCTACGCAGCTGCAACATATCTTTCATGTATCCAGGGCCTAAATTATTCAGGGATTTAAATGTCAGTAGGCCGATCTTGAATAGGACCCTCCATTCTATAGGTAGCCAGTGAAGGGAGTGCAGGACTGGCATTATGTGGCAGTGACGGGGTTGGTTGGTTAGCAGTCTGGCAGCAGTATTCTGTATCAGCTGTAGTCGGTACAAGACCTTTTTTGGAAGGCCAGTGTAGAGAGCATTGCAGTAGTCCAGTCGGGATGTGATGAAGGCGTGGACTAAGGTTGGCAGATCTTCTGGGGGTATGAGGTGCTTGATTTTTGCAATGTTCTTCAGGTGAAAATAGGATGATTTCACCACAGCAGAGATTTGAGTTCTGAAGTTTAAATCCCAATCAATTAGAACTCCCAGGCTACGCACATGATCAGAGCTGCGCAGATCCGTGCCTCCTATTCCCAGTGGTGAAGACTGCAAGTTAAGTTGTTTTGTTATCATGCTCTGCCCTCCTATCAGAAGGACTTCAGTTTTGTCTGCATTTAGTTTCAGCCAGTTGTCATTCATCCATTGCTGTAGTTCACGTAAGCAGGCGTTTATAGTTAGAGTTGGGTCTGTCACACCAGGCTTGAAGGAAAGATATAGTTGAGTGTCGTCTGCATAGCAGTGGTATGTCAGGCCATGTTTTTGGATTAGTTTTCCCAGCGGTAACATGTACATCTGTTCTCCCCTGTAATAACCCACTGATTACCTGTCAATCACCTATCAATCACCCATCAATCACCCCCTGTCACTGCCACCCATCAATCACCCCCTGTCACTGCCACCCATCAATCACCCGCTGTCACTGCCACCCATCAATCAGCCCCTAACCTGCCCCTTGCGGGCAAACTGATCACCCACCCACACCAATAGATCGCCCGCAGATCCGACATCAGATCACCACCCAAGCGCAGTGTTTCCATCTATTCTCTACCCTAAACACCCACTAATTACCCATCAATCACCCCCTGTCACTGCTACCTATCAGATTAGACCCCTATCTGCCCCTAGGGCACTCAATCACCCGCCCACACCCTCAGAATGCCCTCAGACCCCAGCCCTGATCACCTCGCCAGTGCATTGCTTGCATCTATTCCCCCCTCTAATCACACCTTGAGACACCCATCAATCACCTCCTGTCACCCCCTAGCACACCTACCCATCAGATCAGGCCCCAATTTGCCCCGTGTTAGCTCCTGATCACTCGGCCAAACCCTCAGATCCCCCTCAGACCCCCTTCCGATCACCTCCCCAGTGCATTGATTGCATCTATTTTCCCCTCTAACCACCCCCTGAGACACCCATCAATCACCTCCTGTCACCCCCCTAGCACTCCTATCCATCAGATCAGGCCCAATACAACCTGTCATCTAAAAGGCCACCCTGCTTATGACCGGTTCCACAAAATTCGCCCCCTCATAGACCACCTGTCATCAAAATTTGCAGATGCTTATACCCCTGAACAGTCATTTTGAGACATTTGGTTTCCAGACTACTCACGGTTTTGGGCCTGTAAAATGCCAGGGCGGTATAGGAACCCCACAAGTGACCCCATTTTAGAAAAAAAGACACCCCAAGGTATTCTGTTAGGTGTATGACGAGTTCATAGAAGATTTTATTTTTTGTCAAAAGTTAGCGGAAATTAATTTTTATTGTTTTTTTTTCACAAAGTGTCATTTTTCACTAACTTGTGACAAAAAATAAAATCTTCTATGAACTCGCCATACACCTAACGAAATACCTTGGGGTGTCTTCTTTCTAAAATGGGGTCACTTGTGGGGTTCCTATACTGCCCTGGCATTTTAGGTGCCCTAAACCGCGAGGAGTAGTCTAGAAAACAAATGCTTCAAAATGACCTGTGAATAGGACGTTGGGCCCCTTAGTGCACCTAGGCTGCAAAAAAGTGTCACACATGTGGTACCGCCGTACTCAGGAAAAGGAGTATAATGTGTTTTGGGGTGTATTTTTACACATACCCATGCTGGGTGGGAGAAATTTCTATGTAAATGGACAATTGTGTGTAAAAAAATCAAACAATTGTCATTTACAGAGATATTTCTCCCACTTAGCATGGGTATGTGTAAAAATACATCCCAAAACGCATTATACTACTTCTCCTGAGTACGGCGGTACCACATGTGTGGCACTTTTTTACACCCTAAGTACGCTAAGGGGCCCAAAGTCCAATGAGTACCTTTAGGATTTCACAGGTCATTTTGCGACATTTGGTTTCAAGACTACTCCTCACGGTTTAGGGCCCCTAAAATGCCAGGGCAGTATAGGAACCCCACAAATGACCCCATTCTAGAAAGAAGACACCCAAATGTATTCCGTACGGAGTATGGCGAGTTCATAGAAGATTTTATTTTTTGTCACAAGTTAGCGGAAAATGACACTTAGTGAAAAAAAAACTATTAAAATCAATTTCCGCTAACTTGTGACAAAAAAATAAAAACTTCTATGAACTCACCATACTCCTAAAGGAATACCTTGGGGTGTCTTCTTTCTAAAATGGGGTCATTAGTGGGGTTCCTATACTGCCCTGGCATTTTAGGGGCCCTAAACCGTGAGGAGTAGTCTTGAAACAAAAATGACCTGTGAAATCCTAAAGGTACTCATTGGACTTTGGGCCCCTTAGTGCAGTTAGGGTGCAAAAAAGTGCCACACATGTGGTATCGCCGTACTCGGGAGAAGTAGTATAATGTGTTTTGGGGTGTATTTTTACACATACCCATGCTGGGTGGGAGAAATACCTCTGTAAATGACAATCTTTTGATTTTTTTACACACAATTGTCCATTTACAGAGGTATTTCTCCCACCCAGCATGGGTATGTGTAAAAATACACCCCAAAACACATTGTACTACTTCTCCCGAGTATGGCCATACCACATGTGTGGCACTTTTTTGCACCCTAACTGCGCTAAAGGGCCCAAAGTCGAATGAGTACCTTTAGGATTTCACAGGTCATTTTGAGAAATTTCGTTTCAAGACTACTCCTCACGGTTTAGGGCCCCTAAAATGCCAGGGCAGTATAGGAACCCCACAAATGACCCCATTTTAGAAAGAAGACACCCCAAGGTATTCCGTTAGGAGTATGGTGAGTTCATAGAAGATTTTATTTTTTGTCAAAAGTTAGCGGAAATTGATTTTAATTGTGTTTTTCCACAAAGTGTCATTTTCCGCTAACTTTTGACAAAAAATAAAATCTTCTATGAACTCACCATACTCCTAACGGAATACCTTGGGGTGTCTTCTTTCTAAAATGGGGTCATTTGTGGGGTTCCTATACTGCCCTGGCATTTTAGGGGCCCTAAACCGTGAGGAGTAGTCTTGAAACGAAATTTCTCAAAATGACCTGTGAAATCCTAAAGGTACTCATTGGACTTTGGGCCCTTTAGCGCAGTTAGGGTGCAAATAAGTGCCACACATGTGGTATCGTCGTACTCAGGAGAAGTAGTATAATGTGTTTTGTGGTGTATTTTTACACATACCCATGCTGAGTGGGAGAAAGATCTCTGTAAATGGACAATTGTGTGTAAAAAAAATTAACAAATTGTCATTTACAGAGATATTTCTCCCACCCAGCATGGGTATGTGTAAAAATACACCCCAAAACACATTATACTACTTCTCCTGAGTACGTCAATACCACATGTGTGGCACTTTTTTGCAGCCTAACTGCGCTAAGGGGTCCAAAGTCCAATGAGCACCTTTAGGCTTTACAGGGGTGCTTACAATTCAGCACCCCCAAAATGTCAGGACAGTAAACACACCCCACAAATGACCCCATTTTGGAAAGTAGACCCTTCAAGGTATTCAGAGAGGGGCATGGTGAGTCCGTGGCAGATTTCATTTCTTTTTGTCGCAAGTTAGAAGAAATGGAAACTTTTTTTTTTTTCTCACAAAGTGTCATTTTCCGCTTACTTGTGACAAAAAATAATATCTTCTATGAACTCACTATGCCTCTCAGTAAATACTTTGGGATGTCTTCTTTCCAAAATGGGGTCATTTGGGGGGTATTTATACTATCCTGGAATTCTAGCCCCTCATGAAACATGACAGGGGGTCAGAAAAGTCAGAGATGCTTGAAAATGGGAAAATTCACTTTTTGCACCATAGTTTGTAAACGCTATAACTTTTACCCAAACCAATAAATATACACTGAATGGGTTTTTTTTAATCAAAAACATGTTTGTCCACATTTTTCGCGCTGCATGTATACAGAAATTTTACTTTATTTGAAAAATGTCAGCACAGAAAGTTAAAAAAATCATTTTTTTGCCAAAATTCATGTCTTTTTTGCTGAATATAATAAAAAGTAAAAATCGCAGGAGCAATCAAATAGCACCAAAAGAAAGCTTTATTAGTGACAAGAAAAGGAGCCAAAATTCATTTAGGTGGTAGGTTGTATGAGCGAGCAATAAACCGTGAAAGCTGCAGTGGTCTGAATGGAAAAAAAGTGGCCGGTCCTTAAGGGGTAGAAAGCCGTAGGTCCTCAAGTGGTTAAGGTAACCATACATCTAGCGATGATGGGCAGATTCGACCAAGAGACAAATCCCTTTCTAACTGAATCTGATTAGAGAGATATCTGACGGCTGCCCAGGGGTATGCCTGGGGTGCCTGGCACCTGCGTGCAAGATCTTCTCTGGCGCCTATGGGAGTGGTTAAATTAACCGCGCCCATGTCCTGCCTAATCACACCCACACCTTCCACCTCTTTACGCATGCATGTGATACCCCATTCCTACCCCTCTTCCATGGGCTTGCTCCTGGCTGGCTTTGGCTGCCTGCAAGTCTGCTAGTCTCTGGACTGACTCAGGTTGAGAGGCTCTGCGAGTGTGACGCTGTCACACACTGCGTATTTATGGCTGTCTGCGGCCACCCTACTCTCGCTCGCTGTCGTCGGCTCCTCCCCCCACCAAGCCCAAGCGTGAGGTGGGCTGCCTGTATCTTTCCTGTTGCGCCGCACAGCCTGCCAGTGTTGCCAACCTTTCACGTTATTTTTTACTGACAAATACCTACAAATTTACTGACAAAAGATTATTTTTACTGACAATATTTCCCCACTAAATGCACATAAAAGACAGCGTTTCACCAGTAAATGCACGTAATGACAGACATCCTTTCATCAGTAAATGCACATAATGAGAGACAGCTTTTCCCCAGTAAATTCACATAATAAGAGACTGCTTTTCACCAGTAAATGCACATAAGAAACCGCTTTTCACCAGTAAATGCACATAATAAGAAACCGCTTTTCACCAGTAAATGCACATAATAAGAGACAGCTTTTCACCAGCAAATGCACATAATAAGAGACAGCTTTTCACCAGTAAATGCACATAATAAGAGACAGCTTTTTACCAGTAAATGCATATAATGACAAACAGCCAGTGTCCCCAGTATATGTAGCCAGCCTGGACCCCCTTTAGGTAGTGACAGGGACCCCTTTAGGCAGTGAGTGACAGGGAGCTTTTTAGGCAGTAAGTGACAGGGACCCCTTTAGCTAGTGACAGTTGCCCCTTTAGGCAGTGAGTGACAGGGAGCTCCCCCTCTAGCCGCCGCCACTCCCCCCCCTCACCTTGCAGTGTCAGACCTCAGGATCAGCGGCGACCCGACCAGTACGAGCGGGTGCCGGATGCACCCGCTCTATATGCGGAAGTGATGTCACTATTGGTCGCCGCCTGATCGAGGTCTGAGTGACGCGGCTAGAGGGAGGGAGGGAGCGGCAGCTAGAGGGAGGGAGGGAGCAGCGGCTGGGCGGCGCCTGTCAGAGACAGGCGCCTGGGTGAAATGCACCCGCAGCACCCGCCCAGGCGCGGCCCTGCGGCTGCCCATACACTGTAGGCCGATTCCTGATTTATTTCATGCTGAAATCGATTATGAATTGGCCTTGTGATGCACTGCCGGCCTGACGTTGTACCTCCTAATGTCAAATGTGTCCCACGATGCAGTATACTTTACCTGTCTGTGTCCACCGCTGGCTCCAGACTCTGCCACAATCTGCATACATGCACCCCACATGCTTGCCGGTGTAAAGGTGGCATGTGTGTATGCAGATTGTGGCGGAGCCTGGAGCCAGCGGCAGACACGGACAGGTAAAGTATCGTGCACCGGGCACATCTGACATCTACATATACTGGTAGTTCTGGTAGTTCTGCCAGGTGATCTGTACGGAATGTTCACTACTGAGAGTTACATGCACTCAGATAGATTCTACTTGCTTGGCAGTTGGACATTTTCCATAATGCAACAACGTTTACAGACAACAAACTGTCAGGACCTTGGTATGGGAGGGGTTTCACCACAATATAAGCCCTCTGATGATCTATTGATAAAAAAGAAATGATTTCTCATGGGAAAGGCGGGATATTGGCTACTGATTGGGATAAAGTTCAATCCTTGGTTACAGTTCTTCATTAAAGTACCCCTGACCTCGCTTTAAAATAATGTACTTTTAATGTTATTTTATTTGCTGTGCTGTGACAGAAATCACAGCAACTTCCTCTCCCTTTAGCACCCCCCATTCTGCTCAGCCGTAATATTCGACTTGAGCAGGACGTCGATGACGGGAGGTGAGGGAGTGTCAGTAGTTCCTCCTCTCTGGACGTTTTTAGGAACGCCCACCCCACTCACCACTAACAATAGAGTACTAATACAGCTACAAGTACACTATCGTTCTGAGCTAAATTACCTTAACAGTGCACATGGCGTAGCTCCCCAGCACACTGTAAAGATAGGAACTAATAACGGTGAGTGGGGTGGGCATTCCTGAGGATGGGCAGAGAGGAGGAAGTATTGACACTTCTTGCTCACCCATCAGTGAGCTCTGCACTATGGCTGAGCACAGTGGGGGACAGAGGGGGTGCTAAAGGGGGAGGATGGTGCTGTGACTCAAATTTCACAGCAAATAAAAAAAGCGTTAAAAACATTTTATTTCAAAGAGGTCAGGGGTACTGTAAGTCTACAAATAATGAGTTGAACTTAGCTGTGGCTTCTAGCAGCCCCCTGAAGTCCTTCTGTGCCCACCACATATCGGTCCAAGTCCCTTTGGCCAGCAGTGGCGACCACCACAAAGCTGGCTGGTTGCCGCCAGTTGGCGGCTCCTGCACATGTGCGGCCCCAAGTTATGCACACACTGCGCATGTGCATTAGCAATTTTCATAAATGGAAGATGCGGCAAACGCCCCCGGGAGTGCGTTGAGGAGGCCCGGACCAGAGAGTCTTGTACCGGCGCCGTGGGCACAGCACAGGAGGACTGCAGGGGGCTGCAAGAAGCCCCAGGTAAGTTCAACTCAAATTTCCTTTAAAGTAGTTATCAGGCAAATATTAAATTAAAAGCTTTACTCACCTGGGGCTTTCTCCAACCCCCAGCAGCCGACTGTTCCACACCGTCACCTCCACTCCCCGCCGCTGTCCCGGTCTCCATTCTTGGTGCGGAAGGTGCAAATTGCCACTGTCAATCAAGTCCACATTGTATGCGGCTTACTGCGCAGACACAAAACTACTGTGCCTGCGCAGTAAGCCACGTACAACGTGGGCTTGATTAACAGAGGCGGTTCACGCATGCGCAGTGCGGATGACCTCAGGGTCGGCTTCCGCACCAAGCACAGCGGAGGTGACAGCGTACAACAGTCGGCTACTGGGGGCTGGAAAAAGCCCCAGGTGAGTAAAGCTTTTTTTTTAAATATTTGACAGATAACTACTTTAAGGCATGCAGCATAATTCTGGCCACATGTTTTTATAGGTGTAGAATGAATGATATACTATATCCACACAAACACAAACTCATTCTGCACCTATATACACAGGTGACAGCACTATGCTGCTTGCTCGCAGGCCAGGCAGATCTTAGCAGTTAGCAATATAGCAAACAACAACTAACCAGGCAGCAGGCACTCACTATCACTACTATGGGACACTGACTGTGACTGAAGCTGACTGTCTCACTCTCTTCGTTCGTTGCACTGACTAACTTACTTGATTTATTTATTATGGGCCTGCGGCGGGTGCAGTCCATTCGTCACTACTACGCACTCAGACAGCCTCAGCCCAGCCAGAGAAGATGGGACGTTACTGACGTCACCGTCACATGACCGTTGTGACGTGACGTGAGGAGGACTGAGGAAGGGGGCGGACTCAGCAAACAGACATCAAGGGGCGGTCCACGGGCGGGGCTCACGCAAGAGCCAAGCGTCAGCCACAGTAAGCATGGGCTGCCGCTTACGAGTGAGCTGCACGCTGGCTTAATAATAGTGACGTCATCAACATCATGAGCGGGGGGCGGTACAGGCAGCGCAGCGCCATGGCAACTGAGTGTACACAATCAGAGACAAATTCTCGCCGCTGCTACCCGCAGCTGATTCCGAGGTGCGTGCGCTCATGATTTATTTGATTGACAGGCGCCCAGAGGCTGTAGCCTCGCCAGCCTATGTGTCGGCCCTGCTCTGCTCCTAGCCATTAAATTGGCCTTCGAAGAATGGCGTCATTGGCTAGAAGGAGCAGAACATACGATTACCGTTTACACTGATCACAAAAATTTGGAATACATTGAGGGGGCTAAGAGATTGAGTCCCCGTCAGGCTCGGTGGTCACTGTTTTTCTCAAGATTCAGATTTGTAATTACGTACACTCCGGGTAGTAAAAACATTAAAGCGGATGCTTTGTCCAGATGCTTTGAGCCAGAGACAGCACAGCCCTCAGACCCAGAGACTATTATCCCACAGAGAGTAGTGTTAGCAGCCACAGAGACCTGGAAAAACTGGATGGAGACTTTAAGTCCCTACCAGCAGGATGTCCCTGAAGGAAAGCCTGAAGGGGTTATGTTTGTACCACTGTCATTTCATCTCCAGATATTGCAGATGTTCCACTCCCACAAAAATGCTGGACATCCTGGGGCCACCAGAACACAGGACCTTGTTGCTAGGTGTGCTTGGTGGCCTTCATTGGCAACTGACTGCAAGGAGTATGTTAGAGAGTGTGCAGTATGTGCAAAAAGCAAACCCTCCCGTCTGGCACCTGTGGGAACGTTGCAGCCTTTGCCCACCCCGAGTGAACCATGGAACCATTTGTCCATGGATTTTGTGGGTAAGCTTCCAAGGTTTGAAGGCATGTCGGTCATTTGGGTGGTAGTCGACCGTTTCAGTAAAATGGCCCATTTTGTGCCCCTGAAAGGACTCCCCTCGGCCCAGGAGTTGGCCGATTTTTTCATCATCCACATTTTCCGGCTACATGGCATTCCGGAAAACGTTGTGTCAGATCGGGGAGTCCAATTTGTTTCTAGATTTTGGAGGGCATTTTGTCATCAAATGGGCATGGAACTGTCATTTTCGTCGGGCTACCACCCACAGACCAATGGTCAGACTGAGAGAATTAATCAGTCGTTGGAACCGTTTCTTAGGTGTTATGTTGCGGATGCGCAAAATGATTGGGTCAAATTCTTGCCGTTTGCAGAATTTGCGCACAATAATTTGAAAAGCTCTGCCTCTGAATTTTCTCCGTTTCAGGTGGTAACTGGAAAATTGCCTAAGTTCTCCCCACTGCCAGTAGCTTCCACTCCGTTTCCAGCTTTGGAGGCTTGGCAAAAGTCATTTGAGAACATTTGGGGGATCGTGAAAAATAATTTGGAGAAGGCTTTTCAAAGTCAGAGAGGTCAAGCTGACAAGAAAACGCTCCTTAGAGTGGAAGTTCCGGCCAGGAGACTTAGTCTGGGTGTCCACACGTCATTTGACCCTGAAACAACCCTCGCCCAAGTTAGGACCCAGATTTGTGGGCCCTTTTCCAGTGACCAGGAAGATCAACAATGTTACTTATGCTATTGATCTCCCTGCCAGCATGCGTGGTGTAAGATCCTTTCATGTGTCCCTGCTTAAACCAGCAGTTCATGTAGGTTCCACTCCTCCTCCTCCTGTGATGGTAGATGACCAACCTGAGTACGAAGTAGAAAAGATTTTAGACTCACGTGTTGTACAGAACTCAGTGCAGTATCTAGTTCACTGGAAAGGGTATGGTATTGAGGAGAGAACATGGGTACCTGAGTGTCGCATGCATACTGATAAATGAAGGAGGGAGTTCCACGCTTTATATCCTGAGAAACTGGGTAGGAGCTGTCCGGAGTCCACTCCTCGGGGGGGGGGGGGGGGGGGGGGGCTACTGTGAGAAAACGCGGAAAAGCCACCACGAGTGTTCTGAGCAAGGCGGCTGATCCCGCGTCCAACGCGGCAGGTTGCGCGCATGGGCCTGCATCTGCTGGCATGACTGAACGCGGAAAAACCGCCACATGTCCTGAGAACAAGGCGGCGGATTCCGCGTCCGACACGGCAGTTTGCACGCATAGGCCTACATCTGACAGTATGGCGGAACGCGGAGGAACCGCCACATGCTCTGATAGCGGTGCGGCTGGTTCCGCGCCCAGCACAGCAGATGGTTTACAGCACAGGTCTGGTGTGGCTGGGACTGATAGTCCACACAGGTTTAGAAGGACGCGCGCGCACGCGCGCTAAGAGGCAGAGCTTTTATGACAGCCAGAAGGGAGTCAGCTGACCAAGCCGGTCAGCTGACAATTCCACCACTTCCCATTGGTCCAGCACTTAGGGGAGGTGCTGGAGAGCGCCTTGCTATATATACTGGGTGCTGGTCATTCTCTGGTTGTCTGCCGTTGAGATCACTACGTGGTAGCACTCAGACCTTGTCAGTATCTGTGTGTAAAGATTGTGGAATTCTCTCCGTGATCAGCGCACAAGACGTGCGCTGACACTGCGGAAATCCTCCACAAGCGTATAATTTGCGGGAACCCAGCAAAAGGTGCAATGCACCTGTAGAGGGAACTTCCTGTCAACAGGGAGAGCTGTGGAGTGCAGAGGAACAGCTCCTCTGCCCTGCCACACACGCCAGACAGGAATTGCATGAAGGGAAGAAACGCAGGGCAAGATAGCCCTGAAAGAGAGAGATCAAAGCGACAGAGGGTATGCGTGTTCACCAAACTAGTTGCCATCCTGCAACGATGAACACACAACCATGAAGACAAAGTGAGAAGGCAATCATCAGAGATGGCGATTGCTAACAGAGACACAAGACCGAATAAGCACAGATGAGGAATGTATGTATGTCCACCAATCTAGCCGCCACCTGCGACGGCAGACACACAACAAGGAAACCGAGTGAGAACGCAATCGCCTGAGAAGCGATTGCGAATGAGATTGAGCAAAGGGACAGATTGTATGTGTGTGCACCAAACTAGTCACCAACCCGCGACGGTGCATACACAACAGCAGATATGAAGTAGGAACGCAATCGCGAGAGAGGCGACCACCAGGGGTGACACAAGGCTACAGCAAGGCAGAACACGAGAGTAGCAAAGGCACAGCAAATCATACAATGAGGAGATAAGGAAAATAACAAACGCTAGCTAAACGCAAACACCGCACTCATTCGCAACAGTGCACGCGTTTATGCGCGGTCCCCGCGTGATAAGCACAACAGAGACAAGCACGCCTAACTAACCACCGACAGACAAACATGAAACAGAGGACGCGAGCGCTTGCTTAACGGTTACCTCACCGAGCCTCCAGCAAGCGTTCGTAGCAGACAAGACAGTTACACGAAAACAGAAATAAGAGCGAGAGACGGATCCACAGCACTAGCGCAAGGCGAGTGCGATCCAGGCAAGACAGATAGAGGAGATAGCTGGTAGCAACCGCTGCTCCAGCTATACTCCAAGAACGAAGATCAGAACAACTTCCTGTCGACCACCGCAGGGACAGAACAATCGCAACAGACAAACAAAATAGATGTGCAATCCTAACTGCACTAGGGAAACCTGCCTAGTGCAGTCCCAGGAATTACTCTAAGCTAATCTTCAAACAAAGAGCAAGGCTGACACTTGGAGTGTTTCACAGGAACCTAACCCTTATGACCAGCAACTTACTGTGGGAAACATAGCTCTTTATAGAGCAAGCCCACAAAGGTTGTGGCTAGGCGATCTGCATGACAAACGTATGCAAATTCCTCAGCAGCAAGCTGCACAACTGACAAAAGGTCTCTCTTCCAGAGACCTGCAGAATGCAGACCTGAACAGTGGTCAAAAGGCTGCCTGCCTGCGCAGGCAGCCGCGCGGATCCTCACCGTGTGATATTATCTCTGTTATTATCTAGACCAGTTCCAGGGTGTTGATGATCAAGGAGCTCACACCCAAGACTAGGCATTGTTGATTATTTGTTATGACCTTCTGCTTTCCTGACTACTCTTCTGATCTCTGATTAGGTATTTTGCTATATCTGATACTCTGTTGCCGAACTCTGCTTGTCTTACGATTCCGCATCTGTCTCCTGTCTCTGTCCCTGATCTGTCTGTCTGTTGCCGACCCGGCTTGTCCGACCTTGAGAGCCATCTCCCCAGTCTAGAGATAGACCTGGGGGTGACACCCTTCCTTGGTGTCACTCACACTCTATCCTTCCTACTCCTAGCCTGACCCCTCCCTCGGGAGAGTCTCAGGCTTACGAAAGGAACGTGTTACTGTGCAGTACTCCTTACTGCTGTGCACCTGCTCCTCAGGTGCAGTCCTCAAAGTATTTCTGTTGCACCAAACACTCTAATTACCCAGGTGTCCAGAGGTTAGAGATATATCTGATTATCAGTGATACTGCAGATCATCAATAATCGAGTATATATCTGTATTCTCGGTGATACTGCAGATCACCGGTAATCAGACCCTCTCTGTGTTACACCGATCATTACAAGTACATTGTATTATACCAGTAGTCAGTGCATACCTTTTCACTGCACCTGTGTGACTGCACATTGTATTATAGCAGCAGTCACTGCATACCTTTTCACTGCGCCAGTCTGACTGCACATTGTATTATAGCAGCAGTCACTGCATACCTTTCACTGCACCTGTGTGACTGTACATTGTATTATAGCAGCAGTCACTGCATACCTTTTACTGCACCTGTGTGACTGCACATTGTATTATAGCAGCAGTCACTGCATACCTTTTACTGCACCTGTGTGACTGCACATTGTATTATACCTGCAGTCAGTGCATACCTTTTCGCTGCACCTGTGTGAGTGCACATTGTATTATAGCAGCAGTCACTGCATACCTTTTCACTGCACCTGTGTGACTGCACATTGCATTATAGCAGCAGTCAGTACATACCTCTCACTGCACCTGTGTGACTGCACATTGTATTATAGGTATACGCAGCCAGTGCATACCTTTCACTGCATCTCTGTGACTGCACATTGTATCATAGTTATTTGGGTTGAGAAAAGACATACGTCCATCGAGTTCAACCAGCAGTCACTGTACACCTTTTCACTGCACCTGTGTGACTGCACATTGTAGGAGGAGACGAGTTGCTGAAAGAAGCAGGGGAGCTTGTTAAAAGAAACAACTTGTGGCAGTGTCCGGCGGCATGTATCGCCACCTATGGACAGCCAGCCAACATGCCCTTCAAGGTCAGCTGCTGCCACCACCTCCAAAGTGCTATCATCCCTGTGCTCACCAGTGTGGAATTTTTTGTGTGTGTCTGCCTCAGATGAGAGCAATGCCATCTGTACTCTCTGCCACCAAAACTTGAGTTGTGAAAAGACCAAGACCCACGTAGGTACAACTGCCTTACGAAGGCACATGGTGAAAAAGCACAAACAGCAGTGGGATGACCACCTCAGGAAAAGCAGCACACAAAAGCAAAGCCACCCTCTGCCTCCTCTTCCTCCTTCAGGTGCAGCATCTTCAACCCTTTCTCCCTTGCACCTTCACAGCCACCCTCCTCCACTCCACCTTTCACCTTGAGTGTTTCCTGCTCCTCTGCCCACAGCAGCCAGGTGTCCATTAAGGAAAACTTGGAGCGGAAGGAGCCAATGTCTGCCAGTCACCCCCTTGCCCAGCATCTGACAGCTGGCTTGGTGGAACTGTTAGCTCACCAGCTGTTACCATACCAGCTAGTGGACTCTGAGGCTTTTCGAAAATTTGTGGCGATTGGGACACAGCAGTGGAAGATACCAGGCCACAATTATTTTTCAAAAAAGGTGATACCCAAACTGTACCATGAAGTTGAAAGGCAAGTGGTGTCATCTCTGGCACACAGCGTTGGGTCAAGGGTCCATCTGACCACGGATGCCTGGTCTGCCAAGCACGGTCAGGACAGATACATTACTTACACAGCCCATTGGGTCAACTTGGGTCACGGCTTGCAGGCAGGCCTGCTGCCACCTCCCCTCCTTCTCCTCCTACTCCTCCTGCTACATCCTCGTCGCTGTCATTGTCCTCCTCCTCCTTGGCTAAATGGCAGTGCTACTCTACTGGTGCTGTGTTCTCCTCTCCAGCTACACAGCCCCAACTCCCCAGGGCCTATGCTGCATGCCAGGTACGACGGTGTCACGCCATCTTAGACATGTCTTGCCTCAAAGCCGAGAGTCACACTGGAGCAGCTCTCCTGGTTGCTCTGAACAAACAGGTGGATCAGTGGCTGACCCCGCACCAACTCGAGATCGGCAACATGGTGTGTGACAATGGCAGCAATCTCATTTCGGCTATGAATTTGGGAAAGTTGACACATGTACCCTGTGTAATATACGAGGCAGCTGCAGCGAACAGCACCGCCGCTGCAACTGCCTCCATGCGGCCATCCGTCTGTCCAGCGTCCAGGACGCCGAGGACGGAGCCTCCTCACTTGCCCGGGGTCGCTTTAGCGCGGGGGCGCACGCATGGAAGGGGCCTTTATGCGGGGAGGAAGCCGATCAGCTGACCTGCTGGTCAGCTGATCGCAGAGGAGACTCACGGTGCCCAGGATTAGTTGATGAGAGGGGGGCGTGCCAGTGAGGTCTCCTCTGCTTCATAAGCCTCCGGGCTTCAGTGTCGCATTGTCTGTTGTCGTGAATACTTGCGTGTTAGCGCTCAGACCTTAGGCTAGTTCCCTGGTGTTGATGTTATGGATTTCACACCTAGACTAGGTTATTGCTACTTTGTATTGTTATCTGTTTAGACTAGTTCCCTGGTGTTGATGCTACGGATTTCACACCTAGACTAGAATTTTGTTTACTGTTTGATCTCCTGTGTATGACTCTTAAGCTATTACTCTGACACTGATCATGCCTTCTGATCCTGTACTTTCACCTATCTGCCTACCTGTTGCTGAACCTCCGCCTGATTACCGATTACTCTCTTGTCTCACGATTCTGTACCGATACGTACTTTCCTGTTGCTGAACCTCTGCCTGATTACCGTTTACTCTCTTGTCTCACGATTCTGTACTGATACTTACCTCTCTGTTACTGAACCTTGCCTGCCTGACCATTCTACTCACCAGTGGGCCCTCGACACTGGTGAGGTGTTTACTACGCCAGCTACGCTGGTGAAACCGCTCTGCTAGGCTATAGTTCAGCCTTAATTACCTGCTCTTTAGGTACCTGTCATTTTAGTATCACTGTACCTCGTGGGCTGCAGTACAGTCTGACTCACCCGCCCCTCGGGTGGTCATTTGCCTGCAGTATATTCTGAATCACCCGCTCCTCTGGAGATTCAGCCTCTTCAGTATTGTTTCTCCAGCTTGC